>NW_017728886.1:151595210-151627437 GCF_001723895.1 Crocodylus porosus
GCAGCCTTGGCTTTCCTGGTTTGCTCCCTGCAGGACCGGACCAGTGCAGAATAATCCTCCTTGGAGGTGAATCCTGTCCTCCATCCTTTGCGTGTTTTTTTTTTCAAACCCACAGAAAAGATTTTTTTAATTTTGGGGGTGAACACACAAGTTGGAATTTCAGTTTTTATGGCAGAATCAGAGATGAGGTCTTCTAGAAATCTGGTCCCAATTGTGGGTTCTGAGCTTCTTTTGTAAACTTGGCCTCCTACATACTACTTTTATCATACTGATTTTTTTTTTCTGACGGGAAGGGCACATCTACATGTGCGAATGCTTCAGGGTGCATTTACTCTGGAGTAATTTATACTAGAGTAAACCTACCCTCAGCAGGCATCAACACATAGGGGGAAGTAGGAGCAAATTTGCTGCTCGTGGAAACAGTCTGCTCCTGACCCCTCCAGCCTTGCACCACCCCCTGCAGCAGCCAGAGGAAGCTCTAGGCTCCTCTTAGGTTCTATCCTAGGCAGGGAGCATGGGGCCAGGAGACAGCTCTGTCCTGGCAGGGGCTGGGACATTGCTCCCTGCCCCTGGGATCTGCCTACTGCTGGCATGGGCTCTCCCACCAGAGTCCATGTGTGGACAACGTCCCCCTGCTCCGGCAGCAGGGAGCGCCTAGTTCCCACTCTATGTTTACAACCATGGAGCCAGGGCTGGGAGATTCTTATCTCCAAGCCTCACCTCCGTGGCCAGGACTGGGAGATAAGTATCTCCCAGTCCTAGCTCCACAGTCATGGTGCTGAGGCTGGGAGATAAGAATCCTCACGATTGAGGAGCAGGAGCTGGGAGCTTCCTGCTGCTGGGGTAGGGGGACATTGTCCCCACCCAGGCTCCAGTGGTGGGGCCTGCCCTGGCAGCAGGCGGCTCCTGGGAGCAGGGAGCAATCTCTTGCCCCCTGCTACTCAACTGACTGGAGGCACAGTTGCTTTCGGATGGCTGTCTACACATGCTGCACTGTGCAGTAATTACTCACGAGTAAATTTAATCTTTGTATTTACAGGTAGCAAATTTATGCAGTATTAAAGCAAATTACTGTGCACTATGCCTCTGCACATGTAGATGGTGATGCTTACTGCACAGTAATTTGCTCTAAGCTCGAGTAAAGCGTCTTGTGTAGATGTGCCCAAAGTGTCAGAAATTAAATGCTATTTATTGCATTTTTTCTTGCCTGTTTGAAGTCACATAACAAATAAGTTGTTCTTTGTCTCACAGTATTTGAGGGTTGTCTATCCCTACAAATGAAATGGCATAAAATAGTGTTATCCTATTCTATGTCAAATATAAACTATTGGAGTAGTGTCACACAGGAAGAAAAAGGGACAAAAGCACACACAAATAGCTGCTCAGAATAACAGTATCTTCAGTCACTGTTCCAGGCAGCTGCATCTTAGAAATAATAATAAGAAAGATCATTTTATTTTCAAACAGGACACTGAAACTCATCAAGCTATGGATTTTCTTTTTCTCTTTTGTCACCAAAATTTAAGTGATTTATTACATTTTATATTTCCCCTCACATGTTATGGTTATAATTGCTATCCTGCTGTGAACAAAGACTAGTCAAGCGACAAACAGAGAAACATTTTTACTGTTCCCTGCAGTAGAGCCTACAACAGTGAGGCTACTGATCACTAGACATAAATGGAATGTAATCACCTAACTGCCAGATATAAACATTATAGCATTATTTAACTATCACTTTCATAAAATGTGAGGAAGGCTGACTTGTGTCTAAACAGAGTAACTTTTATAGAATTCCCAGTGGATGGTCTAATGGGCAACTTTTATGTGGATGATTAGAAAGTCCTCAGTTCCCAACTGAAGACACATGTAATGAAAACAAACCAGCATGCTAATCTAATCTGCTAATCCTTGCTTTCCCCTGTCTCAGTCACTCTTAATAATCGGAGATGGTGGGAAACACCTATTAGGTCATGTTTATCATTTCACCATTATTGTAAGATTGCTCTGTTCCTTACTAGACTCATCTCATTATTGCTTTCTCTAAACTCATTTTAAGGTAATGACATTTCACCTGCATCTCATTTGAGAGTATCTCACAGCCTGGAAGATTTTGTTGTTCTTGAAAGTCAAGCTTAATATTCCCTCTTTTAAAGTGTCCTCATAGTACTCCAACTTAGGCCTATGTGTCCTGCCTGTTATATTGATCTCTTTTCTTGGAGCCAGACAAAAGAAACAGTCAAAGAGAAGCAGCAGCATTAGCATAAACCTAAAAATGCACATTTGGGATCATTGCTGGGAGGTGCATCTCTTTACTGGGTACAGCTTATTTCTCAAAGCCTGCAAACAGGCATCCTTTTTTATGGCAGTGCTGAACCCAAGCAAACAGACATTCTCACCCTTTGTCATACCACCGATGTGCAAAATTGTGAGTGCAACAATTCCTACAAATAGTTTGTCCTGCTTTTCCATGACAGACATATGTTTGTTGATGTTACAAGAGTACAACCAGCCTGAATTCTTCTGCTGCCCCGGACAGGCACTCCTAGGACTTCAGAAGCTGAACCTGTAGGACAGTGGCCCTGAGTTCCTGGCTTCAATACAGGGCATGCATCTGCGTTCCCCACTTCACACCTGTGGACCCACACCCAGGTTGGGCCCAGGCACCAAGGTCATTGTCCCACAGGATTAGATCTTTGAAACCCTATGAGCAGCAACAGCCTGATCCTGCAAGGCATCTGACCTGGGTGACATTTATCTCTGTCCATCTATCAGATCAGCTGTACTGGGGCACATACCAGCACGGCTGATCCAGCCACCAAGATGATGTCTGTATCCATAGCATTTGTCCCTAGCCATAGCACAATGTGGAAAAGTGTTTGAGATATGGCTTTACTTCATCTCTCTTTCTTCCACCAGAGCACCCAGATTGCACTGAAAAAAATTCTATCTGGCCCTTGCCTGAATGATTCACAGTAACCTGTTTAATACGTTGTAGGAGAGGACAACCAGCATTTTAACAGAGATGGGTTCCAAAGAATAGTTCAGTTCAGTATCTGTACTTTTTCAGTGGTTGAGAGTGTTCAAGGAAAGGATTTTGATTTTAGCCTATTTCTAATTGGCAGCTTTTATTGCCAAAATTTTTAGGGCCAAACTCTGTCCATGGTTACCTCCACACATCTCCTAATCAACACACCTACAGGTAAAATTTGGCCCATACCTTTTACAACCTGAATTGCAATTTATGGCTCACCATAAATTGCTCTCCTTTGCCTTCAGACTGAAGAGAAAACTTTCACCTGAATTTCCAAAAGATCAAGTTTTATGCCTTAATCTCTCTTTTTCTCTCCTTCTTGTTTTAAAGAATGTATTCTGCCAAGATAATAGATATTGTCCAAGTGTTCTTCCCTGGAAACTAGATGTGTGGAGTAACTTTCTCCATATCTCAATAGAAATATTTGATCTTAGTTTGTGCTAAGATGATAGTCATCAAAATAAAAATATTAATTCTTACAATAGGTCAAAATTTCTGAAGTGTAATGCCAGAACTTATAGTACCAGTGTGGGTTTCAGTGGTGAGCAGGAACATAAATTATTTTGATTGTTTAGCTAAAAAAATGATAATTTTTTTTGTAAATGAGCCTTTTTATAATAGCAATAAACCTGCCATAGCCCAGAGTAATTATGCTTGTAGACATTTGCCAGCCTACTTATGTATTTGTACGGGATTATAATATTAGAGTTTAATATTCCTGGCATACTCTGGAGAGATGAATTTTAAGGATTGTGACTATCAAACTTCAAAGTTCTATGGCATTTTATATAGTTTTCCTACTATTACAGACCCATGCCATGTTGCACAAAGCATGAATAAGGTGAACAGAATTTTAACCTTCATTATATCCGCTGTTAAGGGAGCAGTAAGGTTCAGGTGTGAATGTACTGCACTGCACTGTTCTCAATCCCTGAGCAGACATGTACTACATAAGTGTTATATGTATAAAGGCGCTTCATGCAGCTGTCTTCCCTAATGCCATGAAAAGAATTAGGGCAGGGAGGAAAAGTCTCTTACTTGTCTTGCACCATATTTAATGGAACAGCAAACAAAACACTTTAAATTAAATGTGTTGAGGGATAGGCTGAGTTATCTAATAGGTTTTTTCATCCCTAATTCCTTTCATTTCTCAATTCTGTGTGATACCATTGTGCACTGCAGGGTCATTGAATCCTGGCCCCTATAGTCACAGGCAAACATTTATCCAGAAGGCCCTAGAAATTGTCCTTTCCAAACACTCACAAACTATAGCTACAAAGCGCCAAACCAGAAACACCAAGAACCCTTACAACATGTTGCATTTAAAAACTGGTGGGGGTGGACTGGGGAGAGGGAAGTGAGGGGGTGACTCTTAATTGCCTACCAATGAAATAATAGAAAAGTAATTGGTTAATATATGTTCAGAGTACTATGTGGGGCCATACGTGGGAAGAGGGCCATGCCCCATACTATGGGAGGTGGTAAAAAAACTCATGTCAATCTGACCTGGAGGAAAATATCCTTCTTTACTCCATATTTGACAATTGGTGTGACTCTAAGTGAAAGAGCAAGACCCTTTAATAAGGAACCATACACAAAGTACTTCATGAAGTTCAGCATAAAATTGAATGCTGTTCATTTAGAATATATATCTTTCTTATGAGTCTTAAATAAAAAAAATTTTCTCTATCTTTTTTTATCCATACTGACCACGTCTACACGTGATGTGCAGTAGAGCAGTTTACTGCACAGTAAGCATGTGCATCTACATGTCTAGATGCTTAGTGCATAGTAAACTGCTTTACTCACAAGTAAATTTGCTACCTGCAAATGCAAGTAGCAAATTTACTCATGAGTAGTAACTGCACAGTAGCACATGTGTAAATACTGACTGGGAGCAAATTTGCTTGTGGTCAGCCCCACCATTAGGGTGTCAGCCTCATGCTAACCCCAGAGTCCCAGGGCTGGGAGTGTCTCCTGCCCCAAGGCTGGGCTAGCCCATGCTGTGCCTCTGCACTGGACACTGCAGGTAGCAACACTCCAGGCCTGACAGCAATGAGACAGTCACACGGAGGCCCAGTGAACCAGCAAGGGAGCTATGCTGGAATCCTCCCCAGTACCACACACCAAGTCCTGGGGCTTCAGCTGGACCCAGGGAGACTGTGGACCTGATAATGTTGTGGGGCAAGGCTGAGGTGCTCAGCCATTTTGCATGGGGTGGGTGTTCAAATGACCACATTTATGAGGGGCTGTCAGACTGTTTGTGGGAGTGCAGGAATGGCTTGTCAGTGAACCAGCACCAAATAAACATCAAGACCTTGCATGTACAGTGGGTCACCATCACAGACCACAACTACTGGCTGGGACTGCCGCAAGCCCAGGCCTTTTATGTGGCAACTGGACAACATTCTTGTGCCCCAGGACCCTGACTCAAGTATGGACAGCCTGCTGGAGGCTCCACTATGGCCTGGCATCCTTGATGATGCATCACTAGGAGAAGGTCCCTTGGACCAGCAGCAGGTCATACCACCAAGCTTCTCACTCCCAGCATCATCCAGCAGCTCAGGGAGCTCAGGTCAGCACCTGTCCCACCAGTCCTGTGGCCTCAGTTGGCCACCACAAGACCAAGCCAGCCATGGCATTTCCAGCACCTCCCCAGAGTGGGCTCCTGCTGAGAAGCCAGATGCTTCACCGCTATGACCCAGGATACCACCAGGAACTGCACATCACTGATGCCAGTGGAGACAGACCCAAGCCACCAGTATACTAGGCCTGCTCACCTGGTAAGCCTCAGACTGTGGGGAGGGTTTCCTGTCCTGGCTCCTGCTCTGGCCCCAGCCTCTGCCCCAGGTCTGGATCTCCCTCCCTGCCTGAACTTCCTGTGTTTCTCCAGACTCCCAGACCATCCCTCCACAGCTTTCAGGGAGGTGGGAGATAGTGCAAAACTTCAGTGAGCAGCCTGTGCTCCTGCAACTAGGTGGGCACAGGCCCCTCACATGCTGAGGAATATGTCAATGCCAGAAATGATGTCCTCCTTGGCTGCTGGGGGAAGGGATGTATAATGCAGCCAGATATTGGGTTAGGCACCTCTTGGTCTGTGCAAACAGGTCCTCATGCTGACCCACAACACACGTCGGAGGCACACTTGGAGTACAGCACTGCTGTGTGGTGGGGGGTTAGCCCCAGGGTGCCTCCCTGGAGAGGCCTCTTGAGGGGTGGGAGTGCTGGCAGCTCCATGTTACAGTCATCCAGCAGCCCCATGCCTCCTGAGCCTGGGTGCCATGGGTTTGGCAGAAGCACAGGAGACAGGCTTGTCTGCAGGAAGAGAACAGGGAGGAGTGGATCTGGCAGCATGGGAGCAGGTCTTCCAGGAGCCTGGCCCATTCCAGCCTTGGAACAGGGTGGAGGAAGCATTCTGTCTGTGACCAGCACCCAAAAATACACTGGCACCTGGGGAGTGAGTGGGGATTGGAGGGGGGCGGGAGGCGGAATCAGCTGGTGGCCGGCGGCTTGGCCAGCAGCCTGTCCAGCCAACTTACCATGGTCCGTGGACACCTGTGCACTCATGAACCTTGATCTGAGGCTGAGTAGCACACAGCCCCCTGGTACAGAGCATCTTATACCAGAAATGTTGCAAACTCTCACAAACAGCTTCTTTCTCATGGCTTTGCAGGTCCTGCAGGTGCACACAAGGGAGAAGGAGCAGTTGGCAGGCGGGATGGCAGCTTGGGGTCACCAGCAGCCTTGTCTAGGGCCTGCAGATGTGCTGGCTCTGCCACAGGAGGATCCAGAACTGGATCCTCCTGCTGGACTAGGTTGTGAGGGCATCTGAGGAGCAGCTGGTGGACATGTGGGCATGGTGGGCAGAGGATGTCACCCAGAAGGAGGCTTGGCAGGCAAAGGATGTGGCCCATGAGGAGGTGCAGGACTGAGTGGATTGGGAGTTCAGGGAGTTCTCTTGGCCCTGAAGGAGCCCACATTGAGGCCTTGGAGCAGCAGGCTGTGCTCATGGCCAGGACAGTGGAGGTGATGGAGGAGGACTTCCAGGTGCTGGACATCTTCCTGGCCTTGGCAGCTGCTTTCATGCCACCATCTGCAGAGGCCCCAGCTGGTGCCCCACCTTCCCCCTGGCAGCCACCCACTACCCAGCTGCAGGCCCCTCCACGGGCCTGGGAAGAGGTCCAGTGCTACCTCCACCAGCCAGGAACCCTGGCCCTGGCCCTGGCCCTGGCCCTGGCCCTGGTCCTCACCACCCAGCCCCTCACCTGGGCCCAGCCACACCACCCACCAGGGCTCCACACAGTCTCAGAGCAGGACCTGCCTGCAACAGGGCCAGGCCCACATGCTGGACCTTGCTACTGGCAGCAGGAGGGGGAGATGGGTGTTCTGGGAAGCCAGTGGCCACTGTCACCTCTGGGTGAACCCCTCACCTTCTGAACTTGCTGCGGTGTGTGTACTCATGGGGCAATGGCCAGAAGCTGGGATTCTGAGCACCTGTCCCTGAGCTCCACTCTCTAGGTCTGGGTCTGGCCCAGGCACTGTTTGAAGTGTGCCTGGTGGGAAGCAAGCTGGCCAGTGTAGGGCCACATGAGCCAGGGGAGAAGCAGGTGGGCAGTAGCGGGTGGGCCATGTCCCCGATGAGGAGGGGCAGAACCACCACCATGCCCACCTGGAGGTCCAGCACCCCTGGAGCAAAGCACCTGCTCTGCACCAGGGCTGGAAAGGTGGAGTTCCTGAAGTTGTAGGCATCAAAGGCACTGCCTGCCCAGCTGACACTCACATTTGTAAGGTCCACAGTAGTTAATGACGGCCTGGAGAACAATGGAGTAGAAGCCCCACCATCTGTAGTAAGTGGCCCTGCGGTGGGCAGATGGTGGGCATGTGGGTTCCATCCAGGGCCCCAATGCAGGGTGCATGCCCTCCACCATCACTGGGGGGCATGGATGCAGAGCACCGTGTGCCTCAACACATCCTGGAGCATGCTGCACACCTCCAGGATGGCCTTCCTTGTGGTCTTACCCACACTAAAGAAGTGGCTGAAAGTAGAGGCTGGTAGGCATGGTCAGCCTGAGTAGGGCAATGGACAGTGACGTGTCCACATGGAGGGGCTGCCACATGGCTGTGTCCTGCTCCTCCAGGTGCAGGCAGAGCTGTTCCAGGAGGTCCCTGAATGTGGCCCAGGTCATGCAGAATATCTCCAGCCACTGCTCATCCCAGGTGGTCTGGACAATGTGCAGCCACCAATCCTGGCTGGCCAGGCGGGCCCACAGGCAATAGGGCCGGAGCCAGGAAGGCATGGATGGCCCCAGTGGTGGGATCCAGGAGCATGTCATTGCCATCCCTGCAGGGTCTGGCCAACAGCTACATAGTAGTGAGGATCCTGGGATGGCACAGTGAGGCCAGCCAGGCAGTCACTGCATGTGAGGGAGCCAGCAGGGCCCAGATTGCCCTGGGACAGATGGCAATCACTGAAGTGGGCCAGCAGGGCCAGCACCATGTCCAGCAGGAGCCCAGGGTGCTGGATGTTACTGTCAGAGGCAGGGGCTGGCGCAGCCATGGCACAGGGAAGAAGAGGCTGTGGTGAGAGAGCCATCATGTTGTGTTTCTGTGCCATGCACACTATTTCTGATCAGGAAAGAGGCCTGCCAGGAAACATGGAATGGGGCTGCTTTTTAAAGATGACTGTAGTGGGAGCTTCCAGCTCACCCTGGTGATGACAGATGCCCATTGCAGGACTGCAGGAAGCAGGAGCAGTTTGCTGGTAGGAGCAAATCTTCTCCCACTTCTCTGCACATGTAGACATGTGCCCAGGAGCATTAACTCTCCAGTAGTTTACTCAAGAGTAAACTGCTCCCAGAGCAAATGCATATGTAGACGTGCCCAGTGTTCCTTTATGCTACCAAGCAGCATTATACACTGTGCAATAACCAAGCCCTAGAGACATGCCTATAGACTCTTTCTTCACTTGTGTTATATGTGACATGAGGCATAGAGCATAAAATGTAGATGGAATGGCAAAATAGTATTGGCTGTATCAACATGTGAAATTGAATTATTAGACCATGATTCTCAATACCTCACAGTCTTCAGAAATTCACAAGACAACATCAAGATCACTGGTCAAAAATAGTTTGCTTAAGAAGTGGTTGTTTTTTAGAACAGTCATCTCAGGATCGTGAAGCCTAAGGATCAGCCTTCTACCTCCTTCACAATTCACCACTCTTCTCCTACATGAAATGAACAACTTTGAAAAGATCCACAGAGAGCCTCAGACAGCTTTCTGAATCCGATGTCCTACTCTGCTTCATTTAGGTGGACCATATATAATTTGGTGTGTAGGGTATGAAATATACAGGTTATGCATATGGTGACAGAATCAGCACAGCTGTCAAAGCACATGCACAGATTTAAGCACCTGACAAGTCAAGTGATTAATCGTACACACTTGCTATATTGGATCCACAGTGTGTGTAAATTGTAGAAACTTTACACATAAACAATGTGTATTCAGTCAAATTAAATATTTAAAGGAGGATGGACCTATCTATCATGAGGGCTAAACACTTTAAAAAAATAGTATTGTTTTCAAATCACAATGTTACTTAGCTAAATTGTGATAAAAAGTACATCTGAGGCCATCCAGAGATTACTATTTGCAGCCATTACCACAGAATTAGCCTTGTTCCTGATTCATCTGACTTTATTCATGTTTTGGTTATAAATAACCTTTGGGGCTTGAGCTCGCTGTTCCATGTGAATTAAGATAAATGACTGGATTGGCTTAATTAATTTAGCACACAGTTTTCATTCCCTTACTCTGGTTGAATGCTTCACAAGTCAAGATCATCTGTTCACCTGAACTTAACTGTCCATTGGACTAATATATTTAAGGCACACTGGGTGCATCTATACACGCATTTTATATAGCATCAGTTTACTTGTGAGTAAACTATTCATGAGTAAATGCTCCCACGCAAGCATCTACACATGTAGGGAAGTGGGAGAAGATTGTCTGTCAATGGCAGCAAATTTCTCCCAATTCCTGATGCCCTGCAATGGGTCCTTGCTGCCACTAAGGGGAGCTCTAGGCTCCACCTGGGTGCTAGCCAAAGGGCTGGCAGGGAGCACTGGGCCAGGAGACAGCTGACTGCTGGCCAGGGCTGGGATACTGCTCCCTCCCCCCTGTTGCTGGAGTGGTGGCAGAGCCCAGGCAGGGACAATGTCCCCCCTCCCCCAGCTTCTGGCCCTGGCCCCACAATCAGGGGCAGGGGGATTGGAAAGAGCTTCAGGGGAGGGGCAGGTCCCAGCCCCCTGCCCCAATCTGCCAGTGGGGCAGCTAGCAGTGTGGAGCCCCAATCATGGACCCAGGGCCAGAAGTTTCCTACTGTCAGTGCAGGGGGACATTGTCCCCACCGAGGCTCTGGTGGCAGAGTCTACCCTGGCAGCAGTTAGCTCCTGGGGACAGAAAGCAATCTCCCACCCCTGCTGCCCAGCTGACCACAAGCAAATTTGCTCCCAGGTGGCCATCTACACATGCCTTATTGTGCACTGATTACTTCTCAGTTAATTTGCTACTTGCATTTGCAGGCAGCAAATTAACTGCTGAGTAGAGCAAGTTACTGTACAGTAAGGGTCTTCATGAGTAGACAGTGATGCTTACTATGCAGTAATTTGCTCTAGTACACAGTAAAGCGTCTCATGTAGTTACACCCAATGGATTCTGTTATCAATAGCCTGCCACATCCAGATGTTTGACGCCTTTATGAAATGATCAGATACCTGTTTACAGACTGGGTCAGCTGGAGCCTGACTTTCAGCCTCCAGCAGAAAGATCAAATCTGAATCTCAGGTCTGTGGTGGGATACCTTAACTTCCCTGCCTCTGGGCCATGATCCCCTAAGTATAGCCTAACTGAACTTTGTAAGGCTGCTTGTGGAGTAAGGTGTTATACTTTATTAGTAAAGAAATTGGTAAGGTTGATATGGATTATAGTTTGAACAATGGATGGAAGAATGGATAAATTTTGGCAAAAGATGAAAAACAGTGAGAGGCTGCACATGTAACAAAAGAAGGATAATTAACCATTCTTTTGTAACACAACACCAAATCTTGCCATATTGAAATAATTTGCTAAGCTCTCAGCTTCAAGGGGACCAGGGTTTGGTTCTTGATGGAACTTGGTTAACAGGATTTGCCTTTTTTATTTTGAAATGTAAAATCAACTCATTCATCTTTCCTTCTTTCTTCCAACTTAGAGAGCTCATAAAGCTCCCATTATAATTCCCATTTACACTGAAATCACATAACAAAATACAGTGAGGTTACTTTTTTCCAGGTTTTTTTTTCTGGACATTATTTACCAAATACTCCATCAGATGGTCTGACATAGAAAGTACTGATTCATTTTTCCACCAATGAAAAATGTGTTACAAGGTTTTTTTGTTATAAATGGAAGAACTAACCTGTTACTATGTTTCAGGCCCCTGCTACACATTACATAGATTATTCAATTAACTGGTTAATCATGCAATAAATTTTGACCAGCCACACATGCAAAATAATTACCACACCACAAAAAAGACTACCCAGCTATAAAAAGAACCAGCTGGCTACAAAATAAGTGCTTGAAAATGTGTAACAACTCTATAGGTGGTTTCTGTCCACCTTTAATCTGAACATGTAGCAAATAACCTTTCTGATTATAAACAGTGCTCATGCAAGATTGTGCTAAAATTAATTTAATCCTGAACAGAGCTACAGCTGCAAACCAACAGGACTGACTCACAGAACCATGTCTGGGGCCACGTGCTGAGTCTGACCTTGTGCACTAGCTCTGGAGCCACACACTTGGTTTGGGGCTGCTTGTTGGTTCCAGAGCCATGTGCTGGGTTTGACCCCATGTACCAAGTGTGGGGCCACATGCCAGATCTGACCCTGCATTCTGGCTGAATGTGCTGAGTAGGCATATGGCAATATGAATGGCATATTGGGTCTGACCCTGCATGCTGACTCTGGGGCCGTGTGTCGGGTTGGACCTGGCATGTGGCTCTACAGCCAGTGTGCAGTCCTAGAATCAGCATATGACATTTAATGCTGCCACCACTCTGCCCTTCCCCTACGTCCCACCAAATTTCTGGACCTAAGAGCATCCCTTTTCTTTGCATACCTGGGGGGGATGCACCCCAATTTTCCCCAGATTTTTTTGAGTAAAAGGTGCAGGTTGTAGGTAAGAAAGTATGATGCTACTTGCTTTATCTTAAAAAAAAACAAAACACCTCTTCTCTCAGTACCTATGCATTGGAAATAAAAGTAACCTAAAATTTTGGGGCAAGACCAGTTTCCTTCCTCCTTTTGGCTTTTCCAGACTTCATTATTATCTTTATTTATTTGGTTATTTGTTTTTAAAGGAAACAATGCTAGCAAAGGAGGGGAGCCCTCAGCAGCCAAAATTTCTAAGTTTAATGAATGTAGGTTGGAAAGATTAATTCTTTGGAAGGCCCTCTGATGAAAGCTGAACTAGTTCTTAAGATCAAAGTCAACTTGACTGATTGTGCTTTCATGTGAGTTTTGGCTTTGAATTCTAATATATGTGCTGATTTATGTCCATTCATAAACTCATTGTGATGAAACAACTGCACATGTGGAGCATATGACTAAAATAAAATGAATAATCTTTAGTTTCATAAGCACTTTACTGGGAGCAAAAGAACATGGCAAAGTAGCCACAACACAAAGACAACCCAATAAGCTGTAATAAGTCTACAGAGTTCAGTGAAATAAACTCTGATCTTAGTTGTACCTCTGTAAGTAGGAAATTAAATGCACTTGCCATTGTAACTGAGAGTGAATTTTACTGATCACACTATGAATGTTTACATAACTATTTCCAATTAAAAACTAAATGTAAGAGGAAAATGATGGTGAGTGTAGGCAACACGTAGCTGATACTGCTGTGCTTTCACCTTGCTTGCTAGTGCTCATCCTCGTTAAGGCATGTATATGTTGGACTGTAGAGTACAAAGAATTTCACTCTCCCATTCATATATTTTTCACCTTCTTACAACATTGATATTTTACCATGATGTTTGGTATTCATTCATTTTTCTACTGGAAAACCAGAAACATTTTAGAAAGGTCAGGAAAAAAACCCCTTACATGTGCTTTCCTGCCAAATGGCCTTAACCAATCTATGTTATTATTAGACAATAAAATAGTTTATAATAAGTTTCACCATTCACCACAATGGATATGTGGTGCATAAGAGTCCTTGTGTTTGTATTACAACATTGGCTAAAGAGCCCAACTAGTCTAAGGCCCCATTTTTGCATGAATACTGTATAAATAAATTGAGACAACCCTCCTCAGGTCCCTAAAACTCATAATCCTCAGCCCTCCTAAAACTCTCCCAAAGCAGAGGGTGGGTTTGTCCCTGCTGCTCATCATGCAGGCTTCTCTGTAGCCTGCAGCAGCACCCTCAGCGACGAGCACCCCAATTGTGCTCCACCACACTGGTCATAAAGGTGGGCCAGCACAAAGCTGTGGAATTAACTTCCATAGGAAGTAAGCAAGATCACAAATATTCCCTTCTCGCAAGGTGCAGTGCTTTGACCTGCCCTTTCACAAGAAATGTAAATAATAACAACAACGACAATGATGATAATGATAATGATGATAGACCTATCTTACATCATTTTCTTCTTGGATGAAACATTGAAAAAATCATGTGACCTATGTTAATCATGGTACTAAATGAACTTCTGGGAGGGGAGGATGATCAGCTATGATGATGAGGGCAGCATAAGGACTTGAAATAAAATAGTACTTCCTGTTTGAAATTAACAAATCTTGAACTTTTTTCACATAAGGAAACCCCATTGACATTAACTGGTTCCATCAATAGGCAGAGTATGTAATGAAGGTTCACAATGCAAATCAGAGATCTGTCATCTAGTTTGACTTTTAAAAGGAGCTAAGCTTAATATGAAATATTTCAGGAAAACTTATTCAAGTATCAGTGGACATAATTTGGATCTGAGTCTCAAAGCACTTAGCAATGGAACTGCCATTGACTTTGCTGGGAATTCCATGCACAGACATATTGCACGAGCATATCTCTTTTCAGTGGTGCAGCTAATTGCTCAGAAGGGATATTATCAGTAGTGAAATTTATCCACATTGAGCATCCAGGCCTTCAAAAGCTTTTGCTGCTCTCAAATTAGAATTCAAGTGAAATTTAACATAGTGCACACAAACCTTCTGTTGATCCATTGTTCATGAATGAATTTCATCTTCAGATAAGAGAAGCCATTATATACACACTAAATAACAAGCAAGCAAACAAACCTAGTGCTTTAGTAGTCATTCCCTTGTTGGACTAATATGAATTTTCATGTGTATCTGGCAAGCACCTGATTACACTTGCAGTTACAAAAATTGATAGATTTTCTTGCCCTGAGAAGCCTGGTTTCTTTAACTGCATTTCTTCACATACAACCCAGCACATGTATACCACAGTGACACAGTACACATTCAGCAGGGCATTGGTCACATCACATTAGGCTCTGTCACATCACATAAGTTGACGTGACTGACAGAACCCGACGTCTCATGTCACAGCAGGGCACATTGCCCAGCACAGTGAGTTACAAAGACATACTTTCCAGCAAAGTAAAATAAAATGAAGTGAACTGAACTGAAATGGGGGGAAAAATCCTTCTCAAGATTTTGCTGTTTAGAACAGCCCAATATCGCGCTCTATTTACATTCAAAAAGCAGTTTTATAAAAGATGGCTGAGACTCAATAATACCACATATATTATATTTTCTGACATTTAATGAACAGATAGCATTTATAGTTGTTAAAATGTAAAAAGTAGAAAAGTAAGTCAATGTTCTAACCACCAAATGTATTTTTATGTATTTAAAGGACTGGTGTACACTGGTCTAGATTTTCAAAGCTGCACTCTCTAGTGACACTCATATATGCAAACTGGGAGCAGGACAAAAGGTACAGGCACACATGCAAAATGGTTACCAGCCGAAGTGTGCATTTTTCGCTCTGCCCATGCAAGCTAATTAGACATACATGTTTGAAAACGTAGCCTGTTACATTAATAACAGCAGAGAGTCTAATTTGGGGAAGGGATGACTGCACTGCCTCAGGGGCTGGCATCTTTCAAAGATTCTAAGCACCTTGAACCATTCATTATTATCTTGCAGAGTCCTAGGTGCCTCTTTGAAGGGCACTCAGCTTTGAGCTGAAAACTTTTGTTGCATTTGACTTTTGGTTTCTAGTCCTTTGCCCCATTTCAGCATATTTTAAGCTGCTCTGGTAGTGAACAGGGGAAGCAAGTCTGGATGAACCAATTTCTTGACGAGTTCCTGTGTTAACTCTGCAATGAAGAGTTACTGGAACAACTGTATTGCCCCAACAACTTATATAAACCTTCAAAACCTATGAATCAAGCCACCCCCTCCTGCAAAATCAGAAGCTTTTAAAAAATATAATCTATTTTGGGAGGTTTACTTCTTGAGTCTTTGCAGACAGTCTCCTCTTACTGAGCACATCTAAATGTGCAACTAATGCAATGCTATTAGCTTTGGCACAATTTGCACTAGCATTTATTACTCCTGGGTGCCACATCTGCACGTGCACCTGGGATTACAGCACATTGAGCTGGAGTGGAACAGCACCGGCTGGCATATGGCCCTGGAGGTCAGCCTTTCAGCCCAGGGCTGCTCCAACCCAACTCAACACGCTGCAAAAAGGCTGACTGGGGCATGTAGCTGCTACAGTGTGGGGCTAGCCAGCAGGAAGCCCCTGCACTGAAGTACTCTCATGCCCCAATCAGCCCCATCACTGTCTACACATGTGTTTCGGCATACTAAATATTGCCATCATAGGATAGTACTTCTATTGGGCACTACTGTGTTATGGTACCATTAATTAGTTTACTGCAGCTTAATAGCACTGTACATTTAGATGCTGATGCTTAACTGTGAAGCTAATTACCCAGGTCCTCAGTAACGTTTCACGTAGATGTGCCCACTGTGTCCTAGACCCTAGAATGAGGAGAGATGTTTGGGAGGGCAGTAGAGGGCTTTTCTTTCTACTGCCCTCCCGAACACTTCCCCATCCCACTTATCTCACTAGCACATCCAGTTCTCTTCCAAATCATATTAGACTACAGTATACCCCTTGTACTCCCCTATCCTTAGGCCACTGCAAACATTATCCCCTTGCCTCCTGCTATTCCATTGTATTCCTTCAATGTCCTACTCTTCTGCTCTTCTGCTTTGGTCTAGCAACAGTGCATGCAAAACTTTGTTTTGCATTGTTTTGTCTCCTGTTCCCCATACATTTGCATGCCCAAAGTCTGCTTCTGCAACGCAGGGTCATGTACAGACCCCTGCACTCTACTCTTTCTTTCCCAGGTTCCTCAGACTCTCTCCTGAACCTCACCTTCTCTTAATTTTCTCTTTGCCATTTGCCAGCTCTTCAATGCGTTCCCTGATTCCTCTATTCCACTCATAAATAATTTTCGTAATACAAAACTAAAGAGACCATCTTCCTTGACACCAGGATAGCTTTACACTCATACAGAGGCGTCAGAAGTGGCAGTCATCTTTATTAGGGTCAGTCCAGCTTTTTACTTGCAAAGACTGTAGCAGATGACAGCTACCTTGGCTGATGGTAGTTTGGCTTCAGCCCCAGTGAAAGTAATGAACAATGATTGATGTTCTGAATAAGGGAAATTTCATAAACTTTGAAGCCAGTAATTTGAGCTCAGACTGTAAAAACATGAGAAATGCACAAGCCTCATGAGACGGTAAAATTACACAAGTTAGCACACTGCCCAACATCCAACAAAACAAGCATTCCCACAGAGACATAACTTAAAATAGCACCAGCCCAAAACTGGATTCGAGGGGCAGAAAACCTGAACATAGTTTGCCTTCCCAATCCAGTTCTGTGTGGAGAACATTTCAGTTGTATCTGCCCCAGGTGCCAAGGAGAGTTGAGAGTGTTTAGCACCTTATAGGTTCTGGCTTAGGGTCTCCTTGGAAGCAGAGTTTTATATATCTCTTTCCATTATTACATTTTTGATTGCATGAAGCACTTTGTTTGATGTTTCCATCATTAAACACATTTTATTTGATTTGCAGTGCATTAACTGAACAAACATTTCTGTAAAATAAACATAAACCAGGATACGTTTGATAGTTTTTAAGTAAATACTTTTATCCCAGATGAAATCTTAATGTTTGGCTTGAGGTTTGCTGTGGTAATATTGGAATGCTTGGTAAAATATATGTCCAGGAAAGATGTTCTACCTCCCTGAAATGTTACAAACTTCCATTATTTTCTAGAAAGGGAATAGGTTCAATTCTACCTGAAAAAAATTTAGCATGTTTTTCCCAGGCTTTCTTGCTGAAAAAAGATGGCTCAAATATTTAAAAAATAGAGACCTGAAGTTCTTTAGTTCATACTTGGGCTTAACTTTAGAAACCTAACTTTATGCATTTTTGGAAATTATTTTGGACTATGGGTGTCTTTAGATAGATAGATATGTGAATGTGTATAGCATTTCAAATGCTGCTGTGTGGTAACTGTTACATACTATTGGGTTTAAATACTATTTACTCTGTGTGTGTGTTTGTCTATATGTATCTACATACATACAGTAGATAGTATTTAAACCCAATAGTATGTAACAGTTACCACACAGCAGCATTTGAAATACTATAAATTTGTGCACTAAGAAAAGGATATAACTATGATATACCAGACATCTTTGTGTGATAGGTTGTCAAGGGACATGTTAATAGTAACTGTATTAGCATTAGGAACTGTAATAGTATAATACTAACTGTATGTATCTGGTTACTTTTTTGTAGCAAGACAGATTATAACAATAAACGAGATGGTACAACACTGCATTTAATTTATATCAATCATTTAAGTTGGAATTTTTCAAATGAGTTTAGGGACACAGATGCAGTGAGATTTCAGTGCTTATATCTCCCACAGGTGACTTTTAAAAATCCTAGGGTTAGTATATTACGTAATTTAAAATATACTTCATACAAAAAATAGGTTAACAAGTTTTTAAAGGCTGCACTATTAATACAACTTAGGAAATTATAAAGTTGAAATTGCATGAACAATTTTGATCTTTATATACTTTTTAAAAATAGCTTATTTCATACTGCCTCCCCCCACCCCCCAAATCCATAGATAGAAATATGTGGAATCTTGTAATATTTATTTTTGGTGACATATATTTTTTTCAGTATTATTGTTTCATAATGTATTTATTTTATTATAATAATATGTATTTGTTTATTATTTTATTCATGATCAGAAGTGGTTATGCAATGTTAATATGACATTTTGATGCATGTTCTCCTCTTTCTAAAATAGGTATTTCAATTATTCAATCACAAATCAGATTCTCTAAAGTTTCTTTTTTTTCAGCAGCACATTTCTGCAGGTGCAACTCATAGTATGAAGCAACCACAACTATAACCCCCTGCCCCACCAAACATAATTATGAACTTCAGGGCCTTCTTCTGGAAGCAGCTCTTTCATTTATGTAGTTAAGGATGAGAAAACTTTGCAATTTGTATATAATAGTGTTTCATATAAAGAATACTTTGTTATATCTGAATGCTCCTGACAATTACTCCGTCAGTGAACAAAATTTTTCTGAGCATTTACAAGAAAAAAATGGTTAATTAGCTTATGAGTAAAAGCTAATTTAATAATGAGCCCTTGAAGAAACTTAGCTCCCTATTGCAAACCATATTTTATCCTAAATGATCCCAACAACAAATAATACAGATAGATTAAATGACCCATGTATTCAAAATTTACTGAAATCTTGTGGATTGGTTACATGTGGAGACAATTTTGGGATTAGTGGTCATGTTTAGCCATTATTCATGCAACTGCCTGCTCTTTTTCATTTGGTGCAGACTGACACAAAATGTTATCCATTATGGAATTCCCTGAACTACGATCCTCTTTCAAAATGGCTGCTGTCCCCTCCTGTTCTTATTAGGGGGGAAGTTAAAAGTCTGTCATTACTGTTATTAACAAAGCCCCCCTCCTTCGAAATAGTTAACATTACTATTGGATGTGGATCAAAGCTATGCCTAACTAATGTTGCTATTCGTTTTACTTAATTATAATCAATTTTTTTTCAAATATTGCAGGAGCATTTTTTTCAGGGATATGCAGCATTGAAGGTCTTTTATATAAGCCAAATGGAAGGATATTGGGGGTAGATTTTTTTAATTAATTAGGCACTTAAAGGAGAGAATTAGTGGCATTTTAGAAATCGCAGTAGATAGGTATATACACCTTTAAACACATTTTAAAAATCCATCTCTAAGCCCTTTTGTGCTAGAGTGAGATGAAGACATAGCAGGCAAACATTTAAAATTATGTCGTTATTTATTGTTCCAAAACTGTAGAATTCATTTTTTCAGGCTTTGCAGAAATAACATATTCTGCCTTCTGATTAAAACTGGCAAATTATCAGGCTAAACTGATTTTCTTTCCCAATGTTTATATGGGAAATAGGACAGGATTTTAGTATGCTGCAACTATGAAAAGGCCAGTGTGTCTCCATACTATGTTATAAAAATTCATCACATAAGTAAACTATGGAATGTGTGTGGTAAAAAGACTGTCGGTATGAATTTAGGATGAATCCATTATTCAGAAATGGCAAAAGTATGGGTGAAATAAACAGATCACTCCAAACAAGTGCTGGCAAAATCTTTCCACCACATGATGGGAGTACTGCCAACTTCATGCATGAGTCAGGCCTCACAAGTAACGACCCTGTCTAAAAAAACTGAGAAATGTATAAAATGATAATCAGTTGCTTTATGACTATTTAAGCTTCATATTTTCAATGTTTTCCTGGAACCAGGTGGGATAGAAACTTCTCTTATTTTTTAAAGTTACGATTTTTCTTCAATCCCTTGACTCCAGGAGCCGAGACTTTAAGAAAAACACCAACAACACAAGAGTTGTTTACTGAATCCCCAGAATTGGAAACTCTGGATCACATATATATATTAATTGCATGCACATATATTAATTGTGTTAGTCTGAAATCAGAAAGCAGGTAGGGCAGGGTGGCACCTTATTAGCTCACTGGTTCAGAGAGGCAAGAGCTATCATAGCCCTCCTTCAGGTGCTATGGAAAGACATATATTACAGGGGAAAAAAATTCTGTGTTTTCAGAATTTTCAATATTTAATAGGGCTTTTTATTTATAAAATAAATATTATTCTTCCATCGATGAAGATTATGACTCCAACTGTACAGTGTTCAGAGGGGACCGTAAAAAAATGTCTGAACATTGCCTAAGCAAACTTAAAAATATCACAACTTTAACATTGGTTTCTAACCTAATTTCTAACTCTGCAGGGGTGATATAATAGACTTTGAATTTGTGACATTTGTATGTACAGTTATTGGAGCAGAACTGAATCTTGTCTATCCAGTGTGTTGGTCAGATTTAATCTGAGGCACTGAGGAATTCATTCCTTATGGAAAAAAGGAAAAAAAAAAATCTCTGGTGATATGAAAACACACACCATTCCAGAAGCTAAAGATTGCCAGCAATAAGGAATTGGCACATGCTATAGTATCTAAATGGCTGGTGTGTATCACCTATTCCTGAGAACTGTACCCTGGTGTGTAAAACAGTATGACAAAGGGCTGCCCATTTGATTGACAAAGATCATTCAGTCCATGATAACTCACAAAGGGCCTAATTTCACCATTCCTACCTATCCTGAGTAGTACTTTACTTACACGAGTAGTCTCATTCATGGTCCTCCTCACTGTGAGAAAAGTCAGTGTCAAAAGATCCTTGGCAGTTCATATTCATAGGTACACACACGTGTCCACACTCCATTCTGCCTGTCCCATCTGATTTGGAAGACTTACTGTACATTTTACTATTTGAAACAAAATATACAGCTAAGGGAAAGGTATGTATTTTACAAGCTAGAGGCGTAATCTTATTTAAATGATACCAATCTTTTACTCTGGAACTTGTGAACCAGGATGTGTAACTGATGTCTGCAGAGGTGACATGGCAGGGTATGACACTCATGAATTATGAGGGCAGATGTCAGTTTCAAGTGACATGTTTTCCATAACCCACTGCCTCTCTTTGTTTATCCTTCAAATACGATCTATAAAGAAACTGCTCATCTATTTGGTCTTGGGTAGGGCATAGAAATGCAAGTCAGACCTCAAATTTAGTTTGTCATTTGCCTTCTCGAAAGGAGATGTGATTTATGTTTATAATAAAGTATTTGAAATGTCATTTAAAAGGAAAACAAATGGCAGTTGGATTCCCATGAGCACAGAAAGGGATCGAGAAACTCTGAATTAAACGTTTTTATCTTATCACACTTTAAGTTGCATATTTTTATTCTAATTGTAAAAATTATCTGCCTTGACATATCTTTTCCATTATTTTTGTTAAAGGGTATTCATCAGCTGTGTTAATGATGACACAAAATTTTAATATATGCATTAAACATTTAAGTTTTAATATGTTAACATGACATAAGATGTGAATAATAACAATGTTTTATATATGAAGTGAAAACATATTTTATGTTGGAAATAGTTAGAATGCCTGGCAAGTGACTTATATCCATAACAATTTCATTTAAATATTGCTTTTGCACCCCATCTATCTTAGATGCAATTTTATAGTCCTTTTTAAAAATTCATTTCAGCATGACCTCTTTGAGGCTGCAACTTAGTGCCTCTAGCCTACATATTCAATTGCACTTGTACTTGTTCCTATTCAATTACCTTTCAAAGTGCAGAAACCGGCAAGTGCCCATACCTGAACTGCATTAACCATTCTGGGACTCTTCAGGAATTACAACTTCTGTTCAGTTACACAGTAATAAGGGTAAAGGAGAAAGGAAATCCATCAAATTGCTAAAAAATGATGGTCTACATGAATTTGATTTAGATCTCACATAATTTGGGAAACAGACCTCTTAGAACAGCTAGGTTGCTCCCTATATCAGATTACATTTTCCTGTATCTTGGGCCACACTAGATTATGATGCATATACTATATTTGCTGTTTTATTCAAGACCTCATTGGTGACTTGTGGCTTAGCATTTGGGTGTCTCAGCAGCACTAGAGGAAAGAGATATCAATAAAGATTTAGACCTTAACAGGCTATTTTTAAAAAGCTGCCCAGCCAATGGAAGCAATATTGCAAAAATCTTTTGTGAAAATTTAGTTTAATTTCTCCCTGAAATGTTGTTATTACACAAAAAAAACAACTTTTCAATGAGCTTATTATGCAGGGACAAATAAGACTCTGCTGTCTGCCTCTGATTGCACAGACATTAATTAATGCATGGTTTCCTTGCATGGCAGTTAATGTGATTCTTAAAGAAAACTTAGTGTACCATTAAATGGCACATTGGTAGCTAGTTCCATGGCTAAAGTTTGGACATCTGTAGGACCAACTTATACATATATTTAGATTAGCATTTCTACTTGAACAGCACAACCAAGCATTTCTACACAGTGCACATCCATTTAGTTGTATGTCATAATACAGTATTTAAAGTAAATTTTTCACAATTCAAGAAAAATGACTCTATAGGAGACAATGCAGTTCAGCAGAAGGTTGGCCCCCTCCCAGCACCTCAGGCAGATCTGTGAATTCAAGGAAGTGGTCAGGAAAGAGAAACCAGGGATGAGCAACAGACACTCCTATGCCAAGAATGGGGAAAAAAATCCTGGGGTAAGCTATGGCATTATTTCTCTGCACCAGATTTCAGTAGAAGTTAGTATTGTGCTGAAGTGTATAAACGCTGGACCTTGATCGTAAAGATGCAACTTAGATGAAAAGGTCCATCTACAGATTGGCTCTGTTTTGATCTTTAAAATAGAAGGTCTAATTTGACTTTGTGCTTATTTGTCTGTGATGGGCAGTCTCAAACCCTTAAAATATTTACAGTCATTCATGTTAGTTTTAGTCTAGCCCTTTGATCTTTCTTCTTGATCTCTCTTATTTGTATGTTTTAAATTAAACCCCTTCTTAACATGACATAGTAAAAGCATTTATAAAAATGGATTTTTCTTGTTTTTATATACTATTAGACAGTCAGCAATATTTTTTTACTGCAAAAGTGCTTCAGACCAGATTTATTTGTGGAGAGGAATTCATTCTGCGTGGTGATTTTTTCCGTTTTGTCAGCTGATTTTCTTAAATATTTGAGCAAATTGACAAGAGTCAGAATGATTGTTCTACTTATAGAGACATGTCACCTGTAGAGACTCAGTCACTGAGGGAAAATTATGAAATGGAACTTTTTTTTGCCCTGCAGTGAATAATTTATGCCCTGGAATGGTTTCATCACTGAGCACTCTTCAAATCATTAAACTGAACTGAAGAAAATGGGCCAAAGCTATCAGCAGAGAAGGTCAATTTATGGAAATACTGTTATCTCTTTTACAGTATTATTAATACCTACTGACATCTCAGTGTTCAGAGGGGCAAAACCAATCATTAGCCTATAAGATGTAAGTAAGGTTTCAAATACATGCACACAAGGAGAACATCATTATTGTAAAAGTGATCTAACTGCAGTAACTATGAAAAGGGGCAGACTGGGAGAAAGGGAAAGTGAGAGATGAGCTCTTGGTATGAAAAAGCCATAAACTTAAAAGGTAATTTTTAACAGGCTACTGTATCTCCTGCCAGAAATCTGCAGGGGGGTGGGGAGGAGTATTATTATCCATTTCCAGGTTTCATATTGATATCTATACTATAGATCATTTTGATGTTTAAAGAGCAGGCAGCAAGATTTGTCTTTGTTTTTTATAAAGAATTAACTTGGCTGAGTGTTAAAATGAAAAGGTATTTGTCTCCCTTTGAAATGTGTTTTAATTGTAACATTTGCAACATGTTTGCTGCTAATGTCATTTAAAGCATGCTGTCATTCAGGGAAAGTTTTGTTATGTAGGTCCTATTCTTTTCAAGTTCAACTGTTTGCTTACAGATTGCAGGTATGTCAGCCTTTATAATGTGTCTATCATGGCAAAGCGCTTGGCTGTAGCTCTTTCTTGTAACAGGATTTTTGGCACTGTCACCAAAAAACAGGACTGCTATTATAGAAAATGCAAAAGAATCTCCTTAGCTGAAAACATTATTTAAATTCATGAATTTTAGAGGATTTAATGCTTTGACAACAAAGTCATAGGTGCTTTAGAAATACCTAAGATAGCTACATCAATTTGTTTTAATTCATAAACCGATTAATTCCATAATACCCAAAAAATTCCATGTGGAAAAAAATGCATAACATCAGAGATGTGAAGGATAACTTGTAAAAGTAAGTGCAATTTGACATGTCTCCCTAAGCCATATCTCACTAGCTTAGGCTTGATATTTTCTTTAAAATTGAATGTAGCTACCTGAGCACTAGGGCTATGTGAAGCTTTGGGTGGTGATTTGATTTGGAGGAGATTGGGCCTGATTCAGTGGCTGAATCTCCAAATCTGAATCAAATCAGGGGACCAATTTAAAGGCCCAAATTGATTCAAAGCTCTCTGAATCTTTGGAAAAAGATTACAGGGCCTCCATCTAACCCAGGAGGTGCACAGTCCCACCAGGGGAAATGCCATGTTAGACCTGGTTCTGGCCACAGGCAACGACCTGGTGAGGGGACTGTGGGTGCTCAACCACCTGGGTGATAGCGATCATCGCCTACTGGAATTCACCATCCAGTGCATGGTGTCAAAGGCCTACAGCAAGGCAGCAGCCCTTGACTTCAGGTGGGTGGATTTCAATGAGGTAAGGAGACTAGTCAGTGAGGCACTGAGGTCCCAGAGGGGAGGGGAGTTGGGAGTCCAAGAGGAGTGGTCATTCCTTAAGAAGATGACCCTCCAAGCCCAAAGGGTGACAATCCCCACATGGATCAAAGGGGGCAAGAACACTCAAAAGCCCCCATGGCTCACCAAGCATCCAGGAATGTCTGAAAGCCAAAAAAGGAGGTGTACACCCAATGGAAGGGAGGGGCCCTCACCAAGGAGGAGTATACCTCCATTGCTCGAGATTGTAGGGGAGCTGTTAGGAAGGCTAAGGCAGTGATGAAACTGGGACTAGTGACCCAGATCAAGGATAACAACAAGTCCTTTTTTAAATGCATAGCGGGTAAAAAGAAGGTGGGGCCTCTGCAGGACATGCTTGGTAATCTGGTGGTAGCACCAGGTGACAAAGCTAATCTCTTTAACAGTTTCTTTTCTTCTATTTTTCTGAGCAGGGACAGGGACATCCTCCCCAACTGGGAATCCTCCCCAACTGTGCCTCCCCTGGATGGATCCAGGGGAGGCACAGCCAGGCCCAGGGTCAGTGAGGACCTAGTCAGGCTACTTCTGGAGGGACTAGATGTGTTCAAATCAGCAAGTCCTGATGATCTCCACCCCAGAGTGCTGAGGGACCTGACAGAGGTCATTGCGGGACTCTTGGCACAGCTTTACAAGCACTCATGGTGCCCTGGCAAGGTGCCAGGACTGGAAAAGGGCCAATGTGGTCCCCATTTTCAAAAAAGGGAGGAAGGAGGGCCCAGGAAATTATAGGCCCATTAGTCTTACCTCAGTCCTGGGGAAGCTCTTTGAGAAAATTATCCAGGACCACATCTGCAAGGGACCAGCAGGGAAGATTATGCTTAGAGGCAATCAACTTGGGTTCATTAGAGGCAGGTCCTGTCAGACCAACCTGGTTGCCTTCTATGACCAGGTCACAAAAGCCCTGGATGCAGGTGTTGTGGTGGAAGTAGTCTTTCTGGACTTTAGGAAGGTGTTCAACACTGTCTCTCACCCCATCCTCATTAAAAAATTAGGCGACTGTGGTGTCGATGCCTACAGTCAGCTGGGTCACAAATTGGCTGGAGGGCCACACCCAGAGAGTGGTGGTGGATGGGTCTTTTTCGACCTGGAGGGATGTGGGCAGTGGGGTTCCCGAGGGCTTGGTCCTCGGGCCCGCACTGTTCAATATTTTCAATAGCGACTTGGACAAGGGGGTGAAAAGCACCTTGTTCAAGTTCACAGATGACACAAAGATGTGGGGAGAAGTGAGCACGTTAGAAGTGAGGGAAAGGCTACAACTAGATCTGGACAGGTTACAGAGGTGGGCAGATGAGAATAGGATGGGTTTCAATACAGACAAGTGAAAGGTATTGCACCTGGGGAGAAAAAATCAGCAGCATACCTATAGGCTGGGGAATTCTCTTCTTGTCAGCACAGAGGCAGAAAAGGATTTTGGAATCATTATTGATTCCAAGATGAACATGGGCCGCCAATGTGGGGATGCAGTCAGGAAGGCCAACTGCACCTTGTCATGAATTCATAGATTCATCATGAGTAGGTCCAAGGAGGTGATTCTCCCCCTGTATGTGACATTGGTCAGGCCACAGTTGGAGTATTGCAACCAGTTCTGGGCGCCGCACTTCAGGAGGGATGTGGATAGCATCGAGAGGGTCCAGAGGAGGGCCACTCGCATGATCGGGGGAAGCAGGGTAGGCCCTATGAGGAGAGACTACGGGATCTGAACCTGTTCAGCCTACACAAAAGAAGGCTAGAGGGGATCTGGTGGCCACCTACAAACTTGCCAAGGGGAACCAGCACTACTTAGAGCTACAAGGAATAATGGCCATAACCTGATTGAGAGTAGGTTCAGGCTAGACATGAGGAGGCATGACTTTACAGTCAGGGTGGCTAGGATCTGGAACCAACTTCCAAGGGAAGTGGTGCTCGCCCCTACCCTGGGGGTCTTCAAAAGGAGGCTGGATAATCACATAGCTGGGGTCGTTTGATCCCAGCATTCTTTCCTGCCCATGGCAGGGGATCAGGCGTGATGATCTGCTTAGGTCCCTTCTGATGCTAACGACTATGAAACTATGAAATCTCTGAATCTCTGCCAAATCTCTGAATCACGAGCCCCCTGACCCCACCCCCACCATTCTCCATGGGTGCCTCGCCTGGGCCAGCTCCAACCCTTTAAGAAAAAAAAAAAACAATAGAAAGAAGTCCCAAGACTCACTGTGCCTGCAGTGGCCTCAGGGCTTTGGGGGCTTATGCAGAGCCCCCCATATGGCATGGGGCAATGAGGGGCAGTGGGGATCACCCCCCCGCCAGCAGGAGTGGTGAGTTTTTCATTTGTTTTTTCTTAAAGGGATGGAGCTGGCCTAGGTCAGGCACCTGTGGGGGGGGGCTGGGGGAGCAAGGGGGGATCAGGGGCTCGTGCAGAGCCCCTCATTCAGTGTGGGGCAGTGGGGAGAAGCAGGGATTACCCCCTGTCTGGCAGCACCTGGTGAGTGGGGCTTTTTTTTAACAAGTGCCAGGAGCTGGGGCAGCCATTGCCAGGTTGGGAGAGGGGCGGGGGATGGACCTGGCCTAGCTGACTCAGAGATTCAAAGATTCGGCAGCAGCCAAATCTCTGAATCAGATTTGGCCGAATCGAATCAAGACAGTGATTCAAATCAGAGACAGTGATTTGATTCATTGATTTAGATTACTGTCCCTGATTCAATTCAGCTGAATCCAAATCTGAAGATTCAATGCTGATTTGGAGAATCAGCGATTTGGCTATAGACACAGCTTTAAAAGCTTTTTTTACATATCTTGAGGTACCAGGCATGGCTCATGATTGCTGCGATGCTGGGGCACATGGAGCGTCCCACAGGAGTGCAGGGGGGCCCTCCCCATGCTTGGTGGTGAGCCCAGAAGTGGACCAGAAGTACTTCCAGTCCACTTCCGGGTCTGCCGGGGAGCATGCTGGGGGGGCCCCCTGTGATCCCCCAGCTCAGCAATTAGCCATGGGGGGATCCTGGGTGCCCCCCCCAGACCCAGGATGGCACCAGTCACCGAGCCAGAGGGGTATGGGAGGGCCCCCTTGTGTGCTCCCCAGAGGTCTACTTCCGGCTCTGTTGCTGATGCTCTGAGGAGTCCCTCACACTTCTGTGGGACACTCCATGAACCCCAGCATCTCACCATTCATGATTCCCTGCTACCGAGAGGTATGTAGAAAAAACATTTAAAGGTGTCTTTATGTCCAAATCTCCAAATATTTCCAAATCTCTCCAAATCAATTCGGAGGGTTCCAATTCAATTCGGAGAGATTAAAGGGTCCTCTGATTCAATTTGGATTCAGAGATTCAGCCACTGAATTGGGCCAAATCTCTGCTGAATCAAATTAGGGACCGAAGCTTTGCACAGCCCTAGAAGCAGCTAGGTCTTAACACTAGCCTACCTTGGAGCTGGCCTGGGTCATTCTGGTCTACTACTGGTAAACTGCCAGTCACTGCTCAACAACTTCAAAGGTCCACCCTTACTTCTAAATTAATCTATTTGTGACCACCTACATAATGTAAGGAACAGTCAACATGGATTTGTCAAGAACACATCATTTCAACTCATTCTATCACAGGACAATTGCTTGAGTAGATAAGATAGAAGCAGTAGTACCTATGAAAGCATATGTTTATTTGTTTTGCCCAGTGATTCCTTAATTCAAGATATAGGCAACTTCTAGAGCAGGCCCCAGAACTAATGTCTCTTGTTTTCTAAATTATGCTATACAGTTATGCTACTTCTCATTTGTTCCCTTTTGGTGACATGAAACTTCAGTTCTTTTCTGCATAATGGTTTCACTTCAACAGGATGAGTGGGAAGTGTCCCTGTACCTGTATTCAGACTAGCCTATAACCTGCTAGTTGGAGTACTCTGCTCAGAGTTCTCAGAGGAGGATATTGAACTAGATTCGCCTCTTCCTGCACAAAGGTTATAATCACTAAGTTATATAAAAGGGAAGTGGTGCCACCTCATTCTCCTGCAGCTATTTTCTTGAATGAAAGTGGCCGTGGCTGGTGGCTTTTATGTGAAACTCAACGTTGTTGATGTGTATTGGGCATATTCTGAGTACATCTAATAGATGTGGCTTCTCAGGCAACCAAGATTCAGAGATACCTAATTTATAAATCCCAAAAAGTCTTATGCATTAGATAGGTACCAGGATGCTCAGCTCAGCTAAGATAGTGGCAATTCTGCACATGTGCAATAGCAGAATTTCAGGTGCTTAAGTAATTTTCCTAGCTAAAACTTAGACATCTTCAGACTCTCAAGGGTCTGAACAAGTAGGTTGGTTTTCTTTAGATTGGTCATTTAAAGTTAGGCAGGTAAATAACACCGTGGGTATGTGGAGACTTTCAAAGAGCCTGAGGTGGAATCAATCTAAGTTACATAGGTTTATGTAAGTGGTGTAGTTCAAGTCAGTAGCAAATTTTCCCTTTGGTGGGGGAGAAGGGAGAGGGAAAATCTTAGACCAAGTTTTGCCATTTTTAAACCAGTCTGTGTGTGGTGAACTTCTGGTCTGTTACAGGTATAGAGGGGCTTCCAATCACGTATACCGAATTCTTGCTCTGGAGGACAATTCAAACTGAGAACCTAGGATTCTTATAATGGAGAGATTTAAGAGGGGCCTAAAAATTATTCTGAATCAGTTGCCCAGGCCCCTTCACAGAGAATATGGAACAGTAGGCACCTATCTGGAATAACTCAGAGAGCCTTGAGATGCCTAAATGTAGGCCCTAGGACATCCCAAAGCAGTCTATTGCCCAGTTTCCCAGCTAAGTGTTCTAATCTAGATGCTGTTGGGAAAATGGTGCATTTTACCATCATTGTCTTAGAGTTGAGTTCAGTGCTGACAACAGTATGCTTTTCTGCTCTCCCCCCTAGCAGCAAAGGCCTTTTGAGGGACTTAGGTTGAGGTTAAGAACCTTCTAGATACAATTTGAAACATAATAGAGCTTAAGGTCTGTGTTAAGGTCTTCTGAACATGTGTAGAAGCCTCGCTGGACTACTTAGTGCTTAAAGAACCTGGCTCTTCAAAATGGAGGAAAAAATCCGGGCACCTGCAGCTGCTTGTACAAGACCACTTAGAATTGCTTTTTGGAACATAGGTGCTTGAACGTCACCTAAGTCCTACTTAAATACCTAAGTGGCCACTTTGAAACCTTTTGTAAGTGCTTAAATGCCTTTTTGGATCTGTCCTTAGTATCAAAAGCATTATTTTCCTCCATAAATTGCATATAAAATCAGTAATGTCACTCCTTTTTTCTTAGGTTTTTCCTCAGTTCTTGCCAGTAGGGAAATGTTAGCTACAAAAGTCCTTTGTCATATACTTTTTGCCCTGATTTATGATACACCTTTCCAGACAGGCTTGGAAATAACTTTTGTTTTTTTCCAGTAAAGTTATGGCTAGTAATCTATAATTTCCTATAACATTTCATTACGAACAGCTCAAATATTACTGCTAGAGATTCCAGGTACTGTACAAAGTATTCTTCTCACAGTAATTTTACAGTGTGTGTGAATGTATATGTGAATGTATCACACTTATTTTTAATTTTGTATTTGCTTTAAGGACATCATGGAACATTGCTAAACCACATATTAGTTTAGTAAGACATAGAAATGCAATTCTGTTTTCCTACATTAGCACAGCTTTTGCATAGACATCAGCAAAATTCAATGAGAACTATGCACCTCATGGACTTAAGAGTCTTTGTAAATCTCACTAGGGGCCTATCTGATCTTTTGGTACTTAACTACAAAAGTGTTTCGGTACCAAATAAACCACAAAACATAAATGCTGCCATCAGCTTTCCAGCTTTGCTCTAGCATTGCCTGCATCCAGCCCATCAATGGGATTTAACATATTTGCATAATTATGTTTCATTCATTTACTATTAGGTTTCTGAATCAGAAAAGGAAAAACAAACCAAACAAGGAAGCAGAGAACAGTCTATTTGCATGAAGCGTTTAAATGAATCCTGCTAGGCATGTTTGAGAAGATCCTATTTATGCATTTATTTTGTAAAAAAGTAAAACATTTAAGGTAATTAAAATAATTTTGATTTCAATTTTAAATCCGGCTGGCATTGTTTAGTATTTGATGAGAATTGCTGTGCATGCAAAAATGAAGGATAAATAATCTCTCAACACAAGCAGCCAATCCTATGGCAATTGAAATTCATAGTAAAACTTTCACTGCCTCTAATGGGAACAGGATAAGACCTCAGTTTTTGACATGTGTAATGTGTTTAAATGAATCTCTGACAACAAGTAACACAGGATCCTTTATATCATTGTCCAAAATTGGCTGTAGCTAGTGCTGAATGTAAGGAAAGTTCTGATTTGGGAAGCTGAAGATTAGACTTAATTTTGCCCCCCTTTCTGCAAGGACAGAAATCTCCCCTAACGGTAGAAATTGGTTAATTTAATGTATAATGAGGGTTGAATTTAGGATGGCTAGCCAGTTTTATATTGTTGTTGGCAATTCAAGGATGATGTCTACCATGGCTCATTGATGAGTTTTGAGGTGAGTCACAGATGTGTCCACAGAATTTGAGGATGGTTCTAAAGAGGATGGTCATAGACTATTTTCTGTGTCCACCGGGAACAAACAAGGAGTAAAGGTCAGTCTTAAACTGAAAAAGGGGAGATTTAAGTTGGATATTAAGAAAAACTTTCTAACTATGAGGGTGGTTAAGCACTGGAGTAAGCAGGACCGTGGTTGAGAAGCACTGAATAAGCAGAGTAACCACAACTGAGTTTCTCAACCAGGGATGCTTCCAAATTCAAAATCATTGTGGAGGGGTACCCTGACTTGAAAAAGGCTGAAAGCCACTGAGATAGACACATATATTACAGGTGAGATGGTATAGATGATTGAGATGGTTCAAAAAAAGATGATACTTCCTTGAGCATAGGGCTGGACTCCTGGGCCCTTTTCAGCCCTATGACACTATGATTTATTAGCATTTGAGTAAAGGGTTGTAGAATCATTGAAGAGACTTAACGGTAGGGGTCTACTACAGACCTCCCAATGAGGGAGAAGAGCTTGACCAGGGATTCTTGGGTCACCTCACAGAGGTAGTGAAGGCTAAGGATGTGGTAGTCATGGGGGACCTGAACTTCCCAGACATCTGCTGGGAGGAACAGTCAGCCAGGTATGAACGCTCACGTAAGTTCTTGGTCAGAGTGCAGGACCTCCATCTAACCCAGGAGGTGCACAGCCTCACCAGGGGAGACGCCTTGTTGGACCTAGTGCTGGCCA
>NW_017728886.1:151627448-151640610 GCF_001723895.1 Crocodylus porosus
TTGTTTGACCCCGGTATTCTTTCCTGCCATGGCAGGGGGTCAGACTAGATGATCTGCTCAGGTCCCTTCCAACCCTAGAAACTATGAAACTATGAAATAGGCCGCATTTCCCCTAACACATACATCAGTTACAGTGGCTTAAAATCCTAGGACTGGGCATATAAAAAGTACACATATGCACAAACACTTTTTTAAACTTTAAATGAAACACACCAATAAGATTAGTATTTTTATTCGCACACAAGGGGAAAATACATAATAGAAACTTAATACTGCTATACATGATTCAGTGTCATAAGGATGTCTAGTTTATTTATTTTTAGAGGAAAAAACTTCATTTATCTTGTTATTTTGGCCCTTTTCTTAATGCATATGAAAGAGCATAAAAAGATGTGTTAAAAGTTTGTGTTTTACATCATATGTGTTCAGCAGGAATTTGAACAAAAATGTATTTGATTACTACTGTTATTTAGAAAAGAAAGACAAGAATTTTCAAGAAAGCTGAAATTAATTTTCTTAAACTGTAGCACCTAGAATTAAATAAATAATGAACACAAAAATCCTTCAATCAACCATTTTTATATCTTTTGGTTGATAAGGAAAGCATTGAAAGCTAAAGCAAAATTGTTTTTTTTTAAAAAAAAAGATCTAAAGTGATGGCACAATCTGGTATGTTCAACAACGAATTTGTATGTAAAATAACACTCTTACAACTTTAGAGAAATGATAGCTGCTGAAAAGAAAACACTATAAATTAGCAGCTGTACCATGAGCGCTGCACATAAATAATTCAAAAAGAAAAATAATAATTTGGGCCTCTATTCTATTTTCAGATATGTCCATGTATCTCCTGTTGATGCCAAATTATATACGCACATCTGTGGACAGAATGCCCCCTGTAGTATCATAACCTGAAATATCTCTGATAGCATAAGTTGGAGTGAATAAAGATGAATCAGTACTCCAAAGCTGATAGCTTGGTACCAAATCTGGATTTCCTATCCTTGAAAACGTTTACGTTTTATTTGGTGTTTTTGTTTGCCCCTTTATGGGGCTGAATTTCATTCTAACAGCAAAATCCAGATTTGTCCCAAATGCTTCCCACAAATGTTGAGGGTGCCGAATCCAGGGATTTAATTTAGGACATTTTTTTTCTAACATTAACTAATATAAAGAATTTCTACTCTGAAAAGTGCTTGCATTAAAATAGCAGCGTAGATTTCCATGTGTAATGTGGAATATCCATAGGAAATATACAGAGCTGACAACTTAATGCATTTGCCATTTATTTGTCACAATTCCTGGAAATCTGAGAGTCAAACCTGGCTGTTTCCAGTACAGCATACCCCAGAAACCACATGGGAGCCAATGGAGAATTTTCAAGATTTATGTGTGGGATATTGGAAGGTTACAGGCCAATGGGTTTAGGAGATGGGAAAGATACAAGTGAGTACATTAGGATACATACACAAGATAAAGGGAACAGGCAGATAAACATTAAAGTACATATACTTGGGGTGAACATACCAGGTAGATAGGCGTTAAAGTACAGACACTTAGAATAAGGATAACAGCTGGTAAACAGTTGCCCAGTGGTAAAAATTCTTCAGCAGTAGATAACAAAATAAGTAGTGACACTAACAATTAGATATTTACATGGAGGGATCCTTTGGCTCTCCTACATCTCTGGTGGAGCTCTCAAACCAGCTTCAGATCCTCCACTGAACACCTGGTTCCCACGCACCTGGCTCTATGCCTAAGACTCTGCTGCTGTGACCTGCCAGATCAGCTCTGCTGCACATGTGGGCTCCCCACTCACGCTCCGCACCTCTGGCTCACTGCGTCAGCCCCTCACAGCTCCTGGATTTCTCCTACATGTCTTGCCAGCTGCAGCCTAGCAGTCTCTGCTGCTCGTTTCACCAGCTGCAGCCATACAGGATCAGATCTGATGCAGCCTCTATGTCTCTGCTGCATTATTTGCTCACTGCAGCCTACTGCTCCCACAATCTTTCTCCCAACTGTTAATCTGCACATGCAAACCCCAGCTTCCCTTTGGCTTCCTTCCCCTTTCCCCAGTAAGCTGCTGGGAAATGGAGTCCAGCTGCCATTGCAGTCCATTACATCTCCTTATACATGTTATCACCGATAACCCAGGTCAAATTGGAGTGTAATAAATACAGTTGGGTGCCACTGGGGTTCACCCAATTGAACACTTTCATAAAATTCTCTTACTAAAATACATTCATAATTCTGTTTGATGATACAGGACACTAAATAGATTTCTACTCTCAACAAGCTACATTGCTATTGTCTCAAGGAAATTCCAGGCATCCAGCCACAGTAGGGGCACTGAATAAGGCTGTTATTTTTTTACTTTAAGACTAAGTCATAGTGTAATAATGAAAGGCTCTCAGCTGTATGGGACAAATGTGCTAACCATCCAGCCATGCTGATCTTTGGCGCCCTATCACCTTGTTTATGGTGGATTATTACTGACAAGTTGTAAATCCAGTCTGTCTAGATTCAGATAGGAAACTTGATCCTAAGAGATGCTGAGTACCTCTATGAGTTGAGCTGACTCTTCAGTAAGTTAGTACCTCACAGAAAATGCTGGGCAAATTGCAGAAATAATTCCCTGATAAACCCCTGGTAGGATACAGGGACAGCAAAAGGTGATTCAAAATGGCAGCAGGCTTTAGCCCTCACTTTTGATTTGCTCCTATCACCAAAAGCAAGCAAACAAAAAAAGGGTGTGCAATTATTATAAGTAAATATCGATTGTCAGAACATTGTAGGCCTAATCCTGAACTTTTGATTATTGTAAGCGTGTCTTTCTGCGGTAAATTCAAGAAGGCATTTTCCTGCATGGGACCTGAGCCAAGCACCTCCCATCCCCAGGGTATGATTATTCACTTCATTAGGCTCTCCAAGATGTTTAGTTTTAACCATTGTGAGAAAAGACAAAATTCTCTCATGCTAATGAAAAATAGATCAGGGATACAATTTTTTTTCTTTTCTCTCTTTTAATACTTACATTTTTCATATTTGTTCAAAATGGAATCACAGTTTGGCAAGTTACCCTTAGATCTTAATATTGCCTTCCTCATTTTGCAACCTCCTAAGAAGTCAGTGATTTTAGTATCTCTATTCTTTCTGATCAATATCAATGCATTATTTGACCAATGTAGGGATAACTGGATGAAATTCTTTTACCTCCTAAAAAGGCCAGAAAAAACCCACGATAATGTTATGCCTTAAAATCTATGCGGGAATGAACAAGAGATAGCAACAATTACAATTGAAAGTAACTGTCCTAATTATGAGAAGGGATAAAAGAAATGTATAATGCAGAGAGGTAGTGCAGAGGGGTAGGTGAACTCACCTATTGTGATTCAGAGCAAAAAAGTTTATGAAGCAACGGTTTTCAAGGGGTGACAAACTATAGTGGTGGTTTACTTAAAGGTATGATACTCTCAAAACAAAGTAGATCAGGAAGACTTAACGGCACTCAAGTGAATCCAAGGAGACCAATCAGGACAGGTGGGATCATCTGTGGCATGTTTGGCAGATTTATGAGCCTCTTGAAAGGCTTTGCATTGCTAACTCATGACAAGATTGTAGTATTGAGTTACTGAGCTGCAGGGCACCCTGAATTCAAGCAAGTTCACGTGTCTGAACAGTCTACTTCTTCCCTTGATTTGGTGTGACTTGTTACTTTATAATTTGTCAGCTAGCTCTGTGTTCCCTTGTGGAAGGAGGGTGATTTGTAACTCTAGGAACAGATTCTGTGCTAACCCTAAGTGTCAGAAGTGCAAGTAGTGAAAAGTAAAAGGGTATATGATAAAAACACAAGATAATGAATGGGTCAAAAAAGACAGGCAGACGGTAGGGCAGGTCCTTGACTGCTGCCTGAATTCAGATTAACATCACTAACCATCTCCTTGTGTGTAGGGAAGATAGAGTTGGAACTTCTTTACTCCCTCTCTCAAAAGAATGAGGATATTCAATTAAGTGATAAGGTGGTACATTTCATGTGATGAAAGAAAATACAATGCACAGTTAAACTGCAGTAGATAGGGTTAGAGAGGCAAGGTCTTTTTGTGGTATTTTTTATTGTACCAACTATATAGTTGGGGGAGATTTTGGACAATCTTTCATGCACACTATACTCTTATTCAAATTGGGGAAAGAAGCAGGTATAACCTATATTAAAAAATAGATAGCCCCAAATACAGCAAGATTCAAAACGTGATTTCATGTTTCTATGAGTAACCCATTGAATATTCAAAGCTACTAGGCTTTGAATATTCAATGGATTACTACTAGGCTTTGCCACTTCCCCTCACATAGAATACCTATGTGAGGGGAAGTGGCAAATTATCATTTATCTTCCTGCTTCTCTGTTCCTCTGAAGTATCTATTTCTTGGCCTCTATTGGGCTAGGGAACAGACGTTACACATAAACCAGTTTAAGTGATCAGAAACTGGTTTAAACCTGTAACAGAACAGATGGTCAGTGCACATAAACCCGTTTGAGAATGGCTGAAACCGGTTTGAGATAAACCTGGTTGAATATAGTATCAAACTTAACTGGTTTGGCACAAACCGGTTTAGGAATGTCTGTCCCAGAATGTCGGCTAGTTGGATCCTGAGTGTGGTAATTCACATGTTCCTAAAAGAAGTGTAATTGAGGGGGAAAAATACATTGATAATATTCTTTCTTACATACTCTCCCATACAGGTATCCTTAAAGAAGGACACAAATTCCAGTATGATTAAACAAAAATGAATCTACAAGAATGGAAACGTGCAGGAGAAGCAGTCAGAGAACAGGTCCTTGTATGTCGTTGCTGATTGAGGCTATTACAGTACCTTTCAAACTGTGTTCATTTCAGCACTTGTAGCCACAAAATACAAATATCTCCAGAAGCACAAGCTTTAATTAAATAAAAAAAAATAGGGTTTTACTGTTCTTTTGCAAAGATAATGTTTAACATCAAAAGTAGAGTTGTTTTGTTCAGACAGTCCTGAAAACTGAGCCCATAATGCAAGATGTTGGCTTAGAAATGGTCTTTTAAAGGTTTATTTTTGGGGAATTGTCTTATAGGTATAAATATACACATTATAATGGTTCAGGATAGGCACCTGGGTTTTACTAATTTCTAAGAAGCCTAGGTCTCACACATACAGTTTCTCCAGCCTTGGAAGCAGGCAGGCTGTCTAACACAACAAGGCTAATGGGTGGACACATAGCCTGAGAATTGAGGGGGGCATGCTATACTATGAGATCGCAGCCTTCAAGGCAGACAGGTTGTTTAACACGACAAGGACACATAGTCCAGAAAACAGTCTGGGAACTGGGAGCATATACCATGCTGTCCCATAACACAAGATAAAGTTACACCAGCAACAAGACCCTAGAACAGGGGAGCCTGAGTCCCAGTTTTGGGGGAACAGACAAAATTAGAAAAAGTCCAGGGATGTGAGCAACAGCAAGGCAGCCTGCAGCTGGTTGCTATCCCAATTAGGCACAGCTGCCTGATTGGGGAACAGGGCCCAGCTGTTCCCTAAAAGCACTGGGCTCTGAACAGCAAGACCAGCAGTCTGCTACTTGCATCTGGGAGAACACCACTCAGCTGGAGCTGTTGCTCATGACATCTTGGAGGTAAGGGCGGGAGCTATGGGGATGGCTGGAGGCTCCTGGTCCTGGGGCATGACCTAAAACTGCACCCTGCTGGGGCTGGATGGTATGGTGGGACTGCCAATGGTGGGGCAGTCTCCAGGAAATGCCACACCTTGGGCCTCCCCAGTGAAGGGTGAGTATGCAGTGCCAGAAAGCCTCAGCCTTTGCTGCCTTGTGGGTGACCCTGTGGAGGGGAAAGTCTAGGGGAGAACACCCCAAAGGACAAAGCAGGAGCTTAGACTCACAATGAGCTCTGAGACAGGGCCCCAGGTCAGGAAGGGACCTGGGGTAGTGCCCAGACTCACTGCAAGCTCTGAGGTGGCATTAAGGGAGCTGGGAGTGAGGTTCCAGCGGTGTGGGGCCCTGAACCTACAGGGGCTATGTATGAAGCTCCTGGGATAAAGAGATATGGGGATTGTAGCCCACTGTGGGGCAGGGGATGAGGTTCAGTGTAGGTCAGGAGATGGGGCTTGGAGCCCCGAGTGGGAATGGGGTTTTGAGCCAAGAGTTGGGATGGGGCTGAATGGGTAGGGGCTGGGAGCCCTGAGCAATGGACTGAAGGAGAGCCCAGTGTTAGGGCACAGGGACTACGAGCTCTACTGGGGAGTGAGAGTCCCATTTTGGACTCTGGAGCACAGATCTGAGTGTGAAGCACTGGAGGAATATGGAGATCATCTGTGAGGAATGGGACATGGTACAAGGAAGGTCAGAGCCATGTACCTGCACTTGGCATCAGGGCAGGTAAATGAGCAGCCTTCTGCCTTATTGACATCTTTCAATCCTTATTTTGATGGAGTGGCAGGAAAGGTAGGCAGGTGGTTTGCCCAGAGACAAGTGGGTGGGCCAATGATCTGAGCAGCCCCAGGACACCCACTTGTTACATCTGGAAAGACCAAATTAGTGGGTGTGCACGTGACGGGCTTGGAATGTGTTGACGTGGCTGTGTGACCACGGAGAGACAACCAGACAGAGATAGCCACAGATCAAGAGTCATCCGGATGATACAAAAGCAGAGACTTGAGAGTAACACAGGTCCCCACCTGGGTCCCCCCATATTCTTCCCTGAGAGGGGTCCCTATCCCTGGAGCATGAAGCCTGTCATGGCCCCACACTTGCATCTGGAGAAGCTTGAGAGAGTCCAGAGGAGGGCCACACACATGATTAGAGGACAAGAGAGCAGGCCTTATGAGGACAGGCTGAGAGACTTTTCAGCCTGAAAAAGTGTAGGCCCAGAAGTGACCTGGTGGCAGCCTATAAGTACATAAGGGGTATGCATCAGGAACTGGGAGAACATCTGTTCACCAGGGCACCCCATGGAAAGACAAGGTCCAATGGTCACAAACTCCTGGAAGACTGTTTTAGGCTGGACATAGTAAAACAACTTATTTACTGTCTGAGGCCTCAGGGCCTGGAAGAGACTCCCACCAGAGGTGGTGTAAGCACCTAGTCTGGATACTTTCAAAAAATACTTGGATGCCTATCTTGCTGGGATCATTTGACGCCTACTGATTCCCTGCCCCTTGGGCAGGGGCTGGACTCGATGATCTTGTGAGGTCCCTTCAAGCCCTAATGTCTATGAAATCTATTAAATCTGTTGGGTAATGTGCTTAAACACATCCCTGTTGTGGTGCCCTTTGCAGAGCTTGTGGTGGGTGCCCTTCTTGTGCCAGATGGCAATAAGATCCCTCATCTTCATAGTGGAGAAGGTCCAGACAGGTTCTTCCATGGTCCATTGTGATGCCTGTGGGGTCTCAGCATCTGTGGGTATATCAGTGTCCAGTTGTGAGGGGGTGGATGGATGAAAGTAACAAATGGTGGGTGCACATAGGTGCAGGTCCCAGTCCATGGCTCTCCCTCTCACTGTGCTAGGTGCAGTCCCTGCTCCAGAGTGCCTGGGGCTCCACGGGCCAGGCCAATCCCACAGTCTTTAACTTTTCAGAGTTTTCCAGCAGATGCCCCTAGGATACTGGTAACACCCCCCATGATCTAGCCTGCAAATGTCCAGTAACTACTACCTGCAACACTAAGGCAGCTGGGTACTCCCCACCTACTCTTGAAATTTCCAGAAGCATCCACCTGCTTGTCCCAGCTTAGGTGCTCAGTGCCCTTCCCTTCCCCCCAACCCTAAAACCAAGTCACTTGCACTGGCTCGTGCTCAGGAGTAAGAGGATGCTTATGCTGGGGTCTGGGTCTCAGGGTGCCTGTCTCTGGCCTCTGAGATGTGGTGTGCAGGTGCCAGGGTTGGGGTTAGTCTGTGAAGCTGTGTTTAAGCATGGGAGCATGTGGGTCCCTGGCTGGGTGCATGGGTACCAGGGTCCAGGTCTGTGGGACTGTGCCCATGCACTGGGGCATGGGAGTCTCTATCTGGCTGTGCAGGTGCCAGGATGAGGGTACAATAGGGCTGTGCCCAAGCATGGCGGTTATCATGGGCTTAGTGCTGGGGTCTGCATATATGTCGGGGGGGGGGGTTGTAACGGGGTATTGGAGGTGTATGGGCACAGCCCATGGACTTGGGTGCCCAGGTCACAGGGCTTGTGCATGGGACACAGATTTCTCCCTTCCCTTTGCTGCCTGCTTGTGGCTGACAGATGACTGGAGGCAGGGCCAGGGAAACATGCTGTGCTTGCTCAGTGCTGGGACAGCCCAGGGACAGGACCTGCAGTGTGCTTGGCTGGAGCTGCCAAGTGCAGACTGAATGCTAGCATACCTACTTATAAAAGAGGTGTAAGGATAGCTGCAAAGAAATGTGGGGTGCCCAAGCACAGTGATCTAACCTGAATTGAAACAATTCAGAAGTTCAATGCATCGGTCTAAACTAAATTGATATGAATTGAGTCTATCTGACACCAGACATATCTTAGACTGCTGGTGGCATTTTTAAACTGGTCTGCATGCACTGAACTACTGTATGGTTACGGATTTAGATCAATCTGTGTTAACTTAGACTGGAATAAGTGTATTGTACATATGTGCCCACAGTTACCTAGACTAGGTCAGTGACTCAATGTTTTCAGCAATGTCCTACACTTCTACGTATACATTTAATATGTGAGTGGTTACACCTACTAAGGGCATGGACAAAGCTTAGCAAGGCTGAGCTTCAGACTTATTGTAAAGGAATTCTCTGAAGTTAAAATAATTGTGTTTATTTTATTTGAATTATTATAACAATTGTAGGGGTCCAAGACAAATCACTGTTTTGGACAGTGTGCAAACAGATAGTAAGAAATAACATCTACCGCAAACAGTTTTTAATCTAAGTAGGTTAGATAAGTGAAGGCAAGAGGAAAAACAAGACCTAGAAACTTTGCTGAGTTTACACTCTAGGGCTGAGGCTGAACCAAAAATAACTCAGATCCCCCAGTCCCTAGTCTACTGCCTTCTCCATCAGGTCAGGCCAGGCTGCCTCTCACTTATTCATTCCCAGCAGATTTATCCAGAAAAAGTTTGGCACCATTTTACTACAATTTATGTCAGTAGAGTATTATCATCAGGAACCTATACATGTGACAGTCTTTGTTGGCACAGATTCGATTACTTGAGTCTGCTGGAGAGTGCTAATTAGCATTGAATGAGCTTTAGTTAAAGCACCCCTGCCATCATTTTAGAGCATGGGAGACTGAATATACTTGATGCTGTGGGTGCTTTAATTAGAGCAGCTCTCAGAGCCCCTCTAATTAAAGCGCCTCCCCCACGCCAGAGCATGTGTATAAACACCATAAAGATCTTAATACTGTGAAACTGGGGAAAAGCTGATATTATTATTATTTTTTTTTTTTTGCAGGTGAAAAATCCTGCTCACTGTAATAAATAAATAAAATAAAAAATAAAGACAAATAATGAATCTGAGATAATTAACAGTTTTCATTTTTTAAGAACTGCCTCCATGTTCATACCCAAACCTTGGTTTCCTGGGAAAGGGAAGAACTTGTTCGGTTTTTTTAAATCTAGATTGAGTTCTGAAGTCTCCCATGTCAAAAATCTGAGGTTTTACTGATGATACAAAAACTGATAGTTTTATGTTACCTCCAACCCTCTCACACAAAAATAGTCAGGATCCTTATTCCCTTGAAATAAGAGCTGTGAGCTTTCCGTAAGCATTAGTTGGCAAAGAGAATGATCCAATCTATACAAGTTCCTCCCATACAACTTGCCTTCTGCATCATATGAACTTGTTTCTGACCCTCTTACCTTGGCCAAGTTCCCGTTGACCTTGGTGGGAGTTTGACTTTAGTAGTGTTTGCAAGACGAGACCAGTAAGTGTTATATCATAAACAGTCATGTTTTATTAAAGATGGTGTTTCATTAGAACCATGTAAAAATTTGCAGAGGCACTTTCCTCATTATGTCCTGCACCAGCTTGTGACCTATAAATCTTGTTTTTCATGCTGTTTCCACATCACCACCATTTATACGCTGAAGCATAAAAAAACCCTCAGATTTCACGTATTTCAATGCTTTTTTTTTTCCACACAAAAGTGAGGGTACAGTGCTGCAAAGCTGTATGACTCCTCCCAGCAAGATCTGGGTGGGGGGGCTCCAGTTTTCAATCTTCAAACTGAAAATCAGTGTTTTATGAAATAATTGTGCGAGGTTGTTCCAAACTCTTATGCCATTTGGGGAGAGAGGAAATTCACTGAGGAGTTGCTCTGCTGCCTGCCTCTTTATTAGCATGTGCAGAACCCCACTGTTACTGAAAAGTATGGTTCAGTCAGTAGGAACCTGGCAAAAATCCAAGATGAGTTATCAGTAATGACTGTCCCTCCAGCGCTTGTTTCTTAGCCCTGAAGTAAGGCATGTCTTCTCTTCAAGGCAGCAGCTCATTCTTCCATGCAGTGCAAGCTTTTTAAGGACCCAGACACTGGCTACAGTGCAGGCCTGTTCCACTAGTCCAATCCCAAAAGTATCTTTGAATGTCAAGGTAACCAGTACTCAAAGGAGAGCTGGCAGCATGAAGCAGGGAAAGGATATATTGCCAGCTCTTTAGCTCAGTTCTGGGCAGGCCTGGCCTTTATAGCACTAGGGAGTTTCACAGAAAAAACCCCACACATTGTGAACAAATGTGTGTACCTTCCCAGCAGAAGACAGACCATTCTGAGCCTCTGAAATGAAATGGCAACATCATGAATATTTCTTTTCTTTTTTAATACCAGAATGAGATTTTTCCTAATACACCTGCTTTTCACCATATGTCTGCCCTGAATTCAAATTGTTATATTCAGCTACCATTGAAAACAACAGGGGTCTTTCTACGGCTTTCAGAAGAAGTTATCTGCAGGCCTACATTAGCAAGGGTTGTCTGTGCCGGGGAAAAATCCCTAGAGGGCCCCTATCCAGTTACTGTAAATCATGAATTGCAAGCAAGTTAGGGTGATGTTAGCTGCCAAATATCATTTAAGATGTACCTTTATTCACTCTGACAAAGCCACATTGCTTTCAAAACCCTTCCAGATTTTCATAAATGAACTCCAGAAAACATTAAATTGGAACCGTTCAGGGCAGGTCCTCATTACATCTTGATCTTCCTGTAAAGTACACAAATTAAACTATTTTTATTAGGAAATTGTAAAAAAAAAAAAAGAAAAAAAGAAAAAAAAAAGGGGGGGGGATGATTAATGGTAACACTGGTTTTAATGCATTTTTTTTTAAAAAGGTTGTAAACTATATTTGTGGTGATCCATTAGTGATTTGGGATTTAATGCCATACTTAACTCTTTCAGGGCCCTTGAAGGCTCCATTTAAAGTGAATCTATTATGTGTATATTACTCATGCCTGTGTTCCCTTCCTGAAAAGGAATATAATGCTTTATAAATAATAATATTAACAATAAAATGTCAGCCTTACAAAAGACCCATATATTTTCTTCCTGCATTTAAAGTTCTGGGAAGAACAAACCTCTTGCAAATCTTTGTGATTTCTTTTGTGTATTGCTAATTCACCACATGTGGTCAGTTTGGAAAGGCAGATCTGGATTTGCAGACAGAGAAGGAAGGCACAGCCTACCAGACAAAGAGAGAACTTTTCAATCCTTGCCTGAACAAAGTGATCTCCATTGTCTCCTCACCTCTTCCAAACTCCAGAGCTATTATGGAAGCACTGCTTGGTTAGTTCTTGCTTAATGGCTTCCTTGTTGCTCCTCCAAGGTCAGTCAGTACCTCTGAGTACCTTTTTCCTTCTTATTTTTTGTTATTGGAAGGGAATGAGGTCACATACAGAATCATTCCCTTTGCTACATTGCTTTATTCCCATCCCCTGTGAAGCACCAGACATATGGGGTGTGTCCACACATGCAAGCACGTGCGCTTGCAGCAGCTCAAATAGAAGCAGTTCAAATTTGAACTGGGGCTTTTTGCTTCAGTGCACATGCTTGGACATGCACTGTGTTGTGGAGCAAATTGTGCCACTTGAGGCAAAATAACCTTGTTTTGGCTCCTCCAGGATCTTCAGCAAGGGGGAGCTAGAGCCCAGGGCCAGCACCTGTGCTGGCCCCAGTAGTATAAAAAGCCGCCCTGGCAAGTCACTCAGGGCTATTAGCTCTCAGGAGCTTCTGGGGCCCAGCCAATTGGTACCTGGGGACACTACCCCTTGTGCCAGCCGGACTGCTGAAGCAGCTCTGAGAGTTCCCTGCCCCCTCTACCCACTGCAGCAGTCTGGGCCAGCTGCAGTGGACTGCAGTTGCAGGTTTGGCCTTTGTGTGGTGCTACTGCCCTTTGTGCCCCCTGCCCAGCCATCTGGGAAGCTATCACCCGGAAGATGTTCTGGGTGTGGTGGCCTGCTCTGAACTGTCAAAGCACGGCCTCCTGGCCCCATTTGGAGATTGCTTTGGCCAGGCAAGGATTGAAAAGTTTTCTCTTTGTCTGGTAGGCTGGGCCTTCCTTCTCTGTCTGCAAGTCCAGCTCTACCTTCCAAACTGATCATATGTGGTGAATTAGCAATACACAAAAGAAATCACAGCCAGCTGGGTCCAAGGTGCCAGCTGTAAGCAAGCAGGGTCTTGCCACTGGCCTCCCTAGCAGGAATGCTGGTGTTCCCTATTGGAAAACTGAAAAATCCATGATAATAAAGATCCCAAAGTCACTCTGTAAAATACCCGCAAATCCACATTCCTCCACAAGTAAAACAAAAGACCACTATGAAGACAGAGAACAAGACAGAGACAGCAATCAGTTTGACAACGTTTTATGGATATAACTTACAGGGTTAAAGCAAGTCTTTTATTATAATAATAAAGTGAATTCTAAATACATGTTTCATGAATACCTGTTTTGCTGCCCTTCCACAGGGCAATGGCCCCCACACAAGGAGTTTGCCCCCCCCAACAGGGTGTTCAACCCCAAAACAAAGGGTACGGGCCCCCAACAGGGATTCAGCCCCCACACAAGGGGTACAGCCCCCCAATGGGGGCCAAATGGCCCCCCCTTGCAAAGCCAACATGCCCCAACCCAGCCCCCCAATTGCTGCCCCACCTAGCCCCATCC
>NW_017728886.1:151641148-151645622 GCF_001723895.1 Crocodylus porosus
TGCAGCACAGGGAACATTTTTTTGTTCCTGCACATGCCTGTTGCCCCACCCCAACGGGATTTGAGGTGGGGCAACAGGCACATGCATGCTCATGTGGACACGCCCATGGGCTGCATCCACATATGCAAGCACGTGTGCTTGCAGCAGCTCAAATAGAACTGGTGCAAATTTAAGCCAGCGCTGTTTGCCTTCGTGCACGTGCTTGGACATGCACTTTGTTGAGGAGCAAACTGTGCTACTTTGGGCAAAATAACCCTGCCAGGCTCCTCTTGGATCTGCAGCCAGGGGAAGCTAGAGCCCAAAGTCAGCACCTGTGCTGTTCCCAGTAGTATGAAAAGCTGCCCTGTCGTGGAATCAGAAACACAAAAAGTTGCCCTGTCAAGTAACTCAGGAGTACTCGCTCTCAGGAGCTTCTGGAGTCCAGCCAATTGGTACCTGGGGACACTACCCCTTGTCCCATCTGGACTACTGAAGCAGCGCTGAGAGTTCCTGGCACCCTTTACCCACTGCAGCAGTCTGGCAGTGGGGTCTGCTGCCTGGCTGTGACCTGCTGCACACTTCCCAGACCCAGATGAGGACTGCAGAGCCAGTAGAGGCATCTGCCCCTCTGGGCCAGCTGCCAGTGGACTGTGGCTGCAGAGTTGGCCTCTGTGCAGCATTACTGCCATGTGTGCCCCTTCCAGCCATCTGGGCAGCTATTGCACGGAAGATGTTCCGGGTGTGGTGGCCTGTTTTGAACTGTCAAAGCATGTTAGCCACAGCCAGCTGGGTCCAAGGTGCCAGCTCTGAGTAGGCGGGGTCCTGCCACTGGGCTCCCTAGCAGGAATTCTAGTGTTCCCTATTGGAAAACTGAAAAATCTCTGATAAAAAAAAAATCCCAAAGTCACTCTGTAAAATACCCGCAAATCCATGTTCCTCCACAAGTAAAAGAAAAGACCACTATAAAGAGACAGAGACAGAGATCAGTTGGGCAATGTTTTATTGATATATCTACAGTGTTAAAGCAATGTGGAAGCCTACCAGTGTCTCTATCATAATAATAAAGTGAACCCTAAATACATGTTTCATAGATTCATGAAATATAAATATATATATATATTTTGCTGCACTCTCACAGGGGATACAGCTCCCACACAAGGGCTATGGCCCCACACAGGGACGACAGCCCCCCAACAGGGGCCAAATGGCTCCTGCAGAGGCTACCACCCCCCTTGCAAGGCCCACTTGCCCCACCCCAGGTGCCCAACTGCTGCCCCACCTGGCCCCAACCCCACTCCCTCAGACCCCCCAATGGCTGCCCTGCCATGCCCCACCACCCACTTGCACCCCCAGGCCCCCATAGCTGCCCCGACCCCAGGCACCATTACTTTAAAAGAGAAAAAAGAAAAAAAACAGAAAAAGGCCTCTACTTACCTTAGAAACAGGGGCTGGGGGGGCTCTGAGGCCTCGTGGCAGAGCCCCCCCCAGGCAGCACAGGGCAGCAGGGGGCAGGAGGGCCTGGGCTGGGGCCACTGGGGCTGTCCCTCTGCCCTGCACTGTGTGGGTGGGGCCCCAGTGACCCAGACAGCAGCTGGAACTGCTGGTAAGTGCCGGGGTGGGGCTGGTTTGTTCTTTTTGGTATGGGGATGCTGGGGTGGTGGGGCAGGGGTCAAGGGAGGTTGGGGGTGGTGGAGGTAGGGCCAGGCAGAGCAGGGGCCAGGGGCCTCAGGGCGGGAAGGCAGGGGATGGGGCTGGATAGAGCAGGGGGCAGGGGTCCTTGCAGGGCAGGCGGGGCGGGGCTGGGCAGCACGAGGATCAGGGGTTTTGGGAGAAGCCGGACAGAGCAGGGATCAGGAGGCTGGGGGAGTGGGCAGAGCCTTTGGGGGTCCCCCCCATGGTTCCCTCCCCCTGCTCCAGCCCCCCGACCTCTTACATACCAGCACTGGAGCCCTGGTGCTGCACTGCCTGGCAAGCCTTGTGTTCAACACCAGGGCAAAGGGCCAACCATAGAGATGCTCTAGCAGCCAGAGCATCTCTGTGGAGGACCCAGCCTCCAGTTGCCTCAGGGCATGGTCCGGGATTGTGCCCTGCCCTACTTTTTCAAATTTTGTTTTTTTAGGCCCCTGGATATCCAGGGGTCTAATTTTCTACCCACGCTGCAAGTTTGCAGCATGGGGAACATTTTTTCATTTCCGCATGTGCCTCTTGCTCCATCTCAAAGGGGTTTGAGATGGGGCAAGAGGCACATGTGTGCTTGTCTGGACACCCCCATGATAGCCATGCTGGTTGTTACCAAAAGACAGCTATTGTTATATAGCTGCCTAGGTCTTCCACATGTACCTGTTTCCTGACCCTTGTTTGCACTTCCACAGAGTGGCCACTCAGTGAGGGTGGTGAGTAAATGCACCACTCATTTTATAGCACCTTGTGAGGTGCTGGCTGTTCACATTGATGTGGGACCACAGATTTTTTCCTGACACATTGGCTAACAAGTCCCTATCCAAGAGCAGTAGCATACCTAGAGGTGAGTAAATGGGACACCCAAAGAGTCGTATGGGCCTGCAGATGCATTGAGATGATGCTACCTAAGCCAAAAAATGGAAGGTTTCAGTGATAATGTGTTAATTTTGTTGAATTAAATTTCCCGTAAAACCAAAAGATCTGGCCATCTGTATTCACTCTGATTTGCCTGATTGATGGCTAACTTTTAATTTAGTTTTATTGCATTTTACATTGAATGTTATCCAATGCAGGTATTTATGATGCAATAAACTACACAATATCAGACACAAAGAAGTTAATGAAAGCAATGCTCCTCTGTTTAAAGATTCCTCCCATACCCAGACATAGTGAATTTGGATGGTAATATTGAGAGAGAGGCTCAAACAGCTACCTCTGCATCTATCTTTTTGAAGCTGGGTAAGTTCAGTTATATTTAAATTTGGCGATTTTCTTTTTTGGGCTAAGGATGGAGGTTGGTTGGTTTAACCCATTTGATATATATACAAATTTGCCAAATTTAAATATAAGTCAGGCATCTCAAAAACATTTCTAAGCATGGGCTTCTGCTTGGGCCCATCTAATGTTATGCTGCCACAACAGTTTTAAGATGCGGTTAACTAGGGAGAGTCTACTAACTCCCAATGGACTTCTGCCCAACCAGATGTGGACACCACCATGCTGTTTAGAGGCTGGCTCTGTAAAGTTACATGGATATTATTTTTTGAGGTTTTAATAGTAGCAGCTTTTTGAACTACTGCTGAAAGCTAATACTCTACATGACTATATAGCACATACTATGAATATTTACTTAGATGAATAAAAAGAACAACAATAAAACTCATAAATTATTAAATGGCCTCAATGCTTACATACTTTGGGCTTGTTACAATTTAAAGTGGATTTTGATTTTGCAGATTCCTAAAAAAAATGTGTATTTATCCAAGGACCTAGGTAAATGATATTTTTTGTCTAAGGGCTTGTTTTGTGTTTCCATTCAGGTCAATGGCAAAATTCCCAATTGACTTCAGTGGCTCAGGATTAAGTTGTAAATAGATAGCATGGTACCTTCTGACTTAAAATACAGTTCTCTGAACAATTAAAAAACCAAAAACAAAACAAAGTGCTTTGGGACTGAGCTGGGCACAACTTGACATTTGAGGTGGACAGGTGGTATTGCACTTCATCTCATTCAAACTCTTCAAGTTCACTTTTTATTTCAATTTTAATATTACCCTTAAACTTACAGTGGGTGCATCTACACAAGATCATAGAATCATAGAATCATAGAAGTAGGGTCAGAAGGGACCTTGTAGATCTTCAAGCCCGACCCCCCACCTCGGCAGGAGAAAAAGACTGGACTTAGATGAGTCCAGCCAGGTAGTCATCAAGCCTCTTCTTAAAGAACCCCAGGTTAGGAGCCAGCACCACTTCCCTAGGAAGTTGGTTCCAGCTCCTAGCCTCTCTAACTATGAAGTAGTTCTTGTGGATGTCTAATCTAAATATACTCTCTAATAACTTGTGTCCATTGTTCCTTGTCATGCCAGGGGGTGCTAGGGGAAACAGCGTCTCCCCTAAACCCTTCTGGTCCCCCTAGTGAGTTTATAGACAGTCACCAGGTCCCCCCGCAGTCTTTCAATGTAGGATCTGCCCTGTAGTCCCTGGATCATGCGTGTGGCCCTCCTCTGGACCCTCTCAATGTTGTCCACATCCCTCCTGAAATGGGGCGCACAGAAATGGACGCAGTACTTCAGCTGTGGCCTGACCAGCGTCGCATATAGGGGGAGGCTCACCTCCCTGGCTCTACTTGAGATGCACCTGTGGATGCACGACAAGGTGCGGTTAGGCCTGCCAACTGAGACCTTGCATTGTTGGCCCATGTTCATCTTGGAGTCAATAATGACTCCAAGATCCCTTTCTGCCTCCGTGCTCTCAAGAAGGGAGTTTCCAGTATTGAAATGCATCTTGTTTATGTCAGCCCACTCCTGTAACCTAT
>NW_017728886.1:151645722-151658814 GCF_001723895.1 Crocodylus porosus
CACCCAAGGGATCAAGAACCTGGAGGCCCCTTACCAGGTCATCGCCTGTGGCCAGGACCAGGTCCAACAGGGCGTTTCCTCTGGTGGGACTGTGCACCTCCTGGATTAAATGGAGGTCCTGTATCTCAGCTAGGAACCTCCTGGAACGGTCTGTCCTGGCTGACTGTTCCTCCCAGCAGATGTCTGGGTAATTAAAATCACTCATGACAACTACATCCCTTGCCCTAAGTGCCTCTGCAAGTTGGCCCGAAAATTTCCGGTCTAGCTCCTCACCTTGGTTGGGGGGTCTGTAGTAGACCCCCCACCATCAAATCACTCTCCCCACGGTCCCCTTGAATGTTAATTGCTCAGTAGCTTACTAATACCGGACAGTAGCGTGTCACAACACAAACAGTGCTGATACACTACTATGCAGTATTATAGATTAGTGCGCAATACTGTCACTAAAAAAGCATGCATCGGTGCTACTGTGCAGAAATGCCAGTCATTGCATGTTGATTTAGTCCTTGATTATGCAAGTACTAAACTTAACGCACAGTAACTATGGCACATTAATGATCACATAAATGTGCCCACTTAAACTGTGTTTAAAAGTGACCAGTTTCAGGTTAGGAAGGGGGAGATGGATAATATCCTCAGAAGTTTGTCTGGTTTCTACCTAAAGTAACAAACAGACTTTGGTTTGCTTCAGACTTCCTCAAGGCTCATCGACAGTCCTGCACACCCTCATGATCTTGGCCAAGATTCCTGGAATGAAATGAAGCTTTCTTAGGAAAACCAATTGTGACTCATTGTGTGGACAAACTCATCAAAGAAGCCTCATTCTGACCACCAGTGTGCACACATACACACCCTACACTTTTAAAACACTCCCATCTCAATAGCAGGTGAAAGAGATATTCTAAATTACCTTTTTACATGTAGAATACTAAACCAAATAGTGGGCTTGACAAGTGTAATTTATATTACCTAATGTAGAAAAAAAAAAGATATTACTTTCTCAAACATGCCTGTGGTAGTGGATAATGCTCAAAGTATATGCATTTAAAGCTGAGCATAGAAGTATGGAGGTGCCATTTCTAAATGCCTCCCTTTCAAGTCATATTTAGACCCACAAGGTACATGAGTACCAGGTCTCTCAGAACCCAGTCCAAGAGCAGTAGCATAATTAGGGGTGTGTTAATGGTTCTTCCTCAGGCCTTTGAGAAAAGAAGCAGACACATGAACTAAATAGCATATAGAACAAAGGCCTGTGCAAAACTTTACGTGTAAATAAAAACTGGATATAAGAGACATTATTAACAGCCAAGAGAAATGCAACAGAAAGGCTAACCTGACAAGCGGAAACCAATTCAAGAAGGTTGTTCTCTGATGCATAGTTTTTGGGTAGAGTGTTCAGTAGGATCTTGGCATCATTAACTGTGAGCAGAGCATCAGTAGCCTGGAATTGAGTATCTTATGCATTCAAAATTCCTGTGAATTGGAGAGCTACAGAATCCAACCCACAATATCATAAATATGTTTGGCTAAAGTTAATTCAAAACCACAGACAGACCTTTCAGTGGCAAAAGCATGGGCAAACTGATAACAGTTGTGTCACCTACAAAATGCTGAATACTAGATTTTGCTCATTTTTAAAACAGATGATCTAATTGGTTGCCACCTTTTTATTTTACAAGCCAGATTCACCTTGGATACATTAAATTTTTATGTTAACATTCCATAAATGCACATTCCCTTCTCTATTTTTTGCTTGAATTGTTCTGCTTTTACTTCATTTTATTCCCCATATCGTATAATTAATTTTTTTCACATTGTTTCTTTCTGTGGTCAGGACACATTCACTTAAATCTACTTAATTCTAAATCAAGACAGAGGACAAATGGAAGCAATTAAAAGTAAGGACCAGTTCCCCTACTAATGCAGAGATGCCTCTTCTGTAATCTACTCCAAACTTTGCCAGTTCACACTCTGATTTTACCTCTTTGTGTTTTAAAAAATGAAAAGCCATGGAAACACTAGAAAGTGTGGTATCATCTATGTGCAAGGGAAGGATTCACAGAAGATTCACGTAAGATTTGATCTGTCTAGCTGATCATTTTTTGTAATGGCATAGCGAAAGCCAGTTTCAAACGTGGAAACTTAGTAAGGGGGGAGGGGTGTTGTAGCAATATTTCAGCAGGTGGCGCTTCAACACAGTTCACCTGCACGAGGGCTCTGATTGTGTGCTAAACCTCATAATACCTGATGTGTTTTCAGAGTCTTGTGGTGGCCTAGTTCAGTAACATTACAGCAAGATTTTTATCTCAGGCACTTACTGGCTGAAACACTGAGATGTTATTCTCCATTCCTTGCAACCAGGGTTGCTACTACATTTCTTGACTTAATGAATTAGGTTAGGGACACATGAACAGAGGTAAAGCTCAAAGCATAAACCTGGAGCAAATTGCACTGTGGCAGCTGTGCACAAACAAGCAGGCTGTGCATTTGAAGGCATGAGAAAAAAGCAGGTGGTGCATTCAGGCTGTGCATGACAAAACTGTCCCCGATTCATCCCTGGGTGAACTGGCCACTGGTGCGGCAGAGCTATTTCATGTCAAGGACTTGTGTCATATGTTTACATCTTATTTAAATGGGGACACCTTGACCTGTTACAGATTAATCCATTCACACATTCCTGGTATTAGAATAAGGCACCCTGTATCTAAAAATATGCAATTAGTCCTTAATATTTCTGTTCATTTATTGTATATTCCTGATTTGATTCACTGTCAGCTTACATTCCTCTTGTATATTTGTTTCCTTAAAAAAAAAAAGTAAAATAGCCATTCACTCCCTTCTTCCCCCCACCCAAGATGGGCTTCCTCTTACATAAAAATGCTATCAGAGAATATCAGATCTCATTTAAAGAGAATCAGTTGCAGTAGGAACCCCAGTAGACAGACAAGTCAAGGAGTATCCAGCTCCATATAGTTAGTGGTCAGTATATTAGGATCCACCCCTAAATTTGGTCATTACTAATGAGAGAATCCTTCTATCTAGTAAAACTAAAGAATCATCAAATCTTCAAGTTGGAAGAGACTTCAAGGATCATTTAATCCAATCCCCTGTACAGATCCAGGCTGTGCTGTTTCTAAACCATCCCAGACAGATGCAGATCCAGTCTCTTCTTGAAAACCACCAATGAGGGCAGGAGAAGCATCTTCCTGGTCTAGTTTACGAACAGTAAATCCTGCTCATTGTCACAACACCCAAGTCTATTTACAGATTAAGCTTTTAGTTTCTCAGTGCCTCTGATTCTGTAAAAGGGGGGGAGGGTAGTTTCCTATCCTCCAGAGGATGTTGTAAAGACCAAGCCATTCAAGATTTTGAGGAATTCAGATACTGCTGTGATGGGAGCGATATAGCTATATAATATGGACATTATGGAGCTGACAGTCGGACCTATATGAATCTGAGTTTGCCTATTTTTTAATGCAGAATTTAATTAGAATAAGCTAATTTAGCCTGCAGATTTCTGAAATTCTAAGGGTTTTCTTTGTTAGCATATTTCATTTTATGAAAAATCTGCAACATAACATAGTACATGCTTGTAAAGAGGTCAGGAATTTCAATATTGAATATCAATCTTTTTTTCTTTGGGGAGGAATGATAATGAAAACAATCAAGGCACTCTGCCTTCTTTGTTATTTCCACTTATTTTTCAGTCACTTTTGACAATAGCATCATTTAAAGAAACTTCAATTCAATGCTTGTTTTAAAAAAAATGGAAGTTTCACTGCAGCTTCTCCCAAATACTCTAAGGTGAATAATGCAAACCATGATCCTGAAATGATTGTCTGAAGGAAGATGAATTTGTTTCTCTTTCAATGCCTGTTGTTCCACTTTTGTACATTTTGAACTTAAGAAACTGAAGACATGACATGAGAAAGGGGGTGAGGGGGGAGGAAATCACATCTTTGTTATTAGAATATATTGACATCTCTTGCTTCATTGACTTTTTATTACAGTCCCGAGGTTAGAAATAATTATTGTCAGTGACAGTTTTCTTTGCTTTCTGCTGCAGTTTCAAATGATAATTCTGGGCATTTCTTGCTTCCTTTCTACTCACCACCCCTCTCCCCCTCCCACCTCTTGTCTTATTTATAATAGGAGAATTTTTTTAAAGCTTTCTCTTGAAGGTTTAGGGCCGCAAAATGCCAGCATAAAAGACAGCACCAAATCAAGCTGCCTTCGCGGCTGCTGCTGCTGTCTTGGCATCTGTCAGTGAAGAGAGCTCCAATCTGAGATCCCTGCTGAGGTGAGATATGGCCACGTCCCCAACAAAGGACCACATGACACCAGTGCCAAAACACTGCGACCATCTGATGCAAGTCTCTCCTAATGAAAGTCCAGCATGGGGCTAAATGAGTTTCCTCCACTGCTGGGTGAGGGGCTAATGATAAAAGCGCTCCCTGGGCTCACTGCTGCTGTTGGTAGCTTTGTCAGGGCATATGGCAGTTGGCTAACTGCAGCTCTTGTGAGATTTCCATCGCAGATTTACCTCTGGAACTGGCTTGCAGGCTCGGTTTAGAAACCTCTGCCTCTTTCCTGTGCGGGGGTTGGGATGAGCAGGGCCAGGGAATTCAGAGCTTGCTCTTTTTTTGGGCACCTGGCAATTGCTTTTGTTGGTTTTTGGTGCAGCACAACCATCGGAAAACTATTCACCAATTCAGGGGGGCAAAAGCTTAAAACTCATTTGCTAGTACAGCTAGCTCTTCCCTCCCCCCTCTGAATAAAAAAGGCATCTGGTGTTTTTAAGCCCTGCATTCATTTTCTTCTCTTTAAATACCATAAAATAATAATAATGACGATAACTATCCGTTATTTGTAAAGCACCCGTGGCCAGAAAACCCTGGGCACCTCACAAATTGTAATTTGTAATAAGGAGAAAAAGAAGCCAGATTGTATCCTTCAATCCCAGTCTGTTTTCACTGGGTAATCCGGGAAGAAATGAGTTTGGAGAAGCACAGGCAGATTTTCAAGGGAAATAAACAGACGCGGTTCATTGGTGGAAAGTAACCCGCATAGAAACTACTCACAAAGCCTGCTGAAGAAAGGAGTGATCTTTTCTCACTTGTGGAAATTTCTTCCTTCTCTACCTTTGTAGCTCAAATTACCATTTGGCCCATAGTTTTTCTCCAAACCTGGCAGCAGGCATGTTCTCTGCATCTGGTGGTTTTATGATTTGCTTCTTGCCACAAATCCTTTGTTGTTAAGACATGATCTGAATTACAGGCACTGAATCACCAGGTAAATAAAAACATAGGTGGGTTCAATCTATTTTTCAAAAATCATCTCCCTTTTCAGCCACCTCTCATTTTTTTTTTCCCTTTCCTCCTACCCACAAGTTTTCCTCTCCAGCAATCCAATCTGCTTTTGCTCTCCCCACTTTCCATTTCCCACCTTTTTTCCTTCCCATTTAATTCCTTACTTCCCCGCTAAATAAAACCACAGCAACAAGCAAAATAAAAATGCTTTAATGATATAATTGAAGCATTAGTTAAAACATACCAGTCTTACACGCTAGCTACACTTCAAAAGTGGTAAAATGCGGCTTTATGCTGTTTTTCAGGTTCCCCCCCAGTAAAGAGCTGACTTAGGACGGTTTTAGTGTTTGATGCAACTCAGGAAAGCCCAAAGTCTGCTTTAAATTTACACCTGCTTGCCCAGGGGCTTTTTTGGCAGATGGGAAAAGCTGAGTACAGAGGCACCTTGACCACACCCCATATGTAATGGCCTGGAGGGGAAGTATCATAGATTCACTATATGGACTCTATGCCACCCAGGGAATCCTCCTTGTCAGAGGAATTCCCAGGTTCTGAGCTCACCCGGCTTTTCAGGTACTTTTCACTGCTGGAAGGGCACAAAGTGGTTAGGCCCATAATCTGGCCCATTAGAATTACAAAAACACAACTATTCCTACAACCCTTGTCTTCCTTCCCTCCATGTTTTATCTTGTTATTCATTTTAGGTTGTGCTTTCCTATAAATTGCAACCTCGTCTTAGCAGAGGCCTCTGTCTTTTATGTAACATGTAAAGCACCTAGTATCTTTCTGGGAACTGTCAAGCAAGCAGACAATGGCAGCATGTGCTTATGTAGCACATCCCATCAAAGCTTCTCAAAGCACTTTTCCATCATAGGACACCTCTGTGAAGGTAGATAGGTTCATACCTGTTTTGAAGATCATCAAATTCACCTTTGAGGATCTAGCCCCAAGTGTCTCAAAGCCTGTCTGCTTCCCAGGATGTGACCTCTCCCTCTTGCTCTGCGTGTGCCAAATCCTGTGAATGAAGCAAGACAGTAGACTTAAAGCAGTACTGTGTGTTTAGCAGCATGCTTAAGTCCTCTAAGGAAGTGTTTCTCAGAGTGCCACAGCACCCAGGGATGCCTTGAGCTTCCTTGAAGGGTGTTGCAGGGCACCACATAATGTCAGCACTTTTAAGTATACAAACATGATTCGTAAGATAAACCTAGAGGGCATGTTCAGATAAGCATGCCCATGTGTACCCTGGGGACAAAGAGCAGTGGCACATAGTTGTGCTGCTGCTACTTGTTCCTGGAAATGCCTGTGCATGCGTGCTCTGGCATGCAGCAAGTTGCCTTAAGTGAGGAAGGGGAGGCTGGGGCCAGCACTCAGGCTGGCTCCAGCAGCCTTACATGGAGTCCTGGGGGCCTCCCAGGGTTGCAGTGGTGGTGACCGGGCACATGGAGCTTGGTGGCAGCCAGAGCATGGCTCTGGTCAGACAAGCATACTGCTGCCATATGTGCCACCCCACTCAAAAAAACCTGCTGTGCTGCAAATTGGCAGGCTACCAAATGCCCTGCATGTGCAGCATGCATAGACAGCAAGAGAAAATATTATTTGGGGGGTAGGGGAGAGCTGGGTGTGTGGAGGGGGCATTGGGCACAGTGCTGCTGCAGCGGGGCATGGTGGTAGTACTGTAGTAGTGGAGCTGCACGGAACTGAGCGCATGTGGAGTGCTGGAGCCACACAGAGCTGAGTGCATATGGGGTGCTGGAGCTGCACGGAGCTGAGCACATGTGGGTCGCTGACCTGGCTGCATGCTGAGCTGTGCTGGGCATTGTGGGATGGCAACACTGTGGTGCTGCTGCTGTCACTGGCCACCTTGAAATTATTTTAGGGGAGCTAAGCCCCACTAGCCTGGCCACCTGCCATCTATGGCAGCGTGTATGATTTGCAGCCCCACAGATGGGCCTGCAGTGCCACAAATCACATGTGTACATTCATTTGGATGCACCACGAGATTTCAAACAGGGATCCACAGTGTTAAAACTATTCTGACCTGTTGTGACCTTCCTGAGTTTTTTTGCAACAGAAGAATTGTTCTGTTACATTTTCATAGTCAAAAAATGAGTGAAAGCTAAGAGCTGAAATTTTATGAGGGGTGCCTTGAACCTAATGAGGTTGAGAACCACTGGTCTAAGGAGTGCTTACGGACTGCTCTAAGGCAGTTGTATGGCATCAGTTCCAAGATTTGGTGTAAACAGAGTAAAAGGGAGGACATGGGGCTTGATTCAGGGTAGAGCTCAAGGGCACAGCATGAAGTGGTGTAAACAAGACTTATTTCTCTTTTAACACTGGAACATAGGTGCTTTAGAAAATTGTAGCCCTGGATCCTATACTTTTCCTTAGTGGTGCTCTCATCTTGGATGCTAGCAGAAGTTTTCAATAGGACAGCATGCCATACACCCTTAATATTCTCATGCATTTCCCTTAATATTATCAGTATCAGGCAAAGTACAGACAGAAACAAACTGTATTTTCAGGCACACGTCACAAGTTTTTCCAACTGACTTTTTAAAATTAAGCTACAGTTTTGGATTAAAACAACACAGGCATTAGCAAATGCTTCCTGTGAGCTTCAAGTGATTCCTGTATGTGTACACTATGTTGGTGATATAATCTAAATGAGATTGCTTTTTAATGGAGTTTGCTGTTATTCAGAATATATTGTTGTGAGTCATGTGGCAGGGAAACTCTATCAGGTACAGAAAGCTTTTACCCCATTTGAATTATTCCCATGATAACATGCTCAGGTAATATCATTTTGAAACAATGTGAAATGGAATGGAATTTTGTGCAAAACCAAAGCACCTTTCCTGGTAAATATTGTTTTTTCTTAATTGTTGATAGAATATCTATATTTATATCCTGCATGCAGAAGTATTGGCTCCAATCGCAGACTGTATCCCAGGTCCTTGAAAAAGCTGGGAAAAGGGAAACTGGGTATGTCATATTTCTTATGTGGAACTGAGGCAAACTAGAGACTGGCCCAGTTCCCAGTGTAAATAAGAACAGCCCAAGCGCTGCTCTAGTTTGTGCTTGCCTGCCTATGGCTCCATCTATTCCTATGGCATTCCAGCAGGTAGGAATGTTTGGGTGTGTCAGGGCAACTTCTCTAATTTTGCCCTGGCTAGGGCCCTCTGTTTTGAAAATCCTGCTGAAGGCGCTGCCAATTGCAGAAATGATTAGATCAATGGTATTGTTTCCATTTAATTTTATTTTCACTTTTTCGTCTTCCACCTGGAAAAGGGCTGTAAATTTGTGTATGATGCAGACTGCTTTCTAGAGAAAGAGCTCACCTGGAATTCTGCTGCTGTAGGTAAAAGCAACGAGAACAGACGGCTGTCGTACAAAACACCAGTAAGTGTATTCCTTTGATACAATGTGTGTGTGCGTTTACAACTCTCCTTGTGGGAATGCAGCCTTTTACAAAAAAATATAATGCTTCCTTTCTTACATATATGAATGGGCCCAACTCTACCTCATTTAGCTAATTAAAAATTAGATGGATTATAATGGTATGTATATTATTGTAAGTGAAGGGATAAGCTCTCCAGAATCTGAGTGCTGAATCTGAAACATGGAGTATGACTGTCTTAAAGCATTGTTTGTATGTCACCTTTTATTATGCATCTGTTTATGAGAATATGATCTTTCTCCAGCTACCTGTTATAGTTTTGGAATAAACTTCTTATGAGAAAATGCTGTAATTAAACAAAATAGATATTTCAGAATTGACTGTAAGGATTGAGGAAGATATGTAACAAGCTTGTGTCTTTAAGGGTGAGTGTCTTTAAAGACAAGGGCTCAGAAATGGAAAAAAAGGAGGTATTTTCTTGGCAGCTACCATTTTCTGCAGTGCCCCAGATAAACGAACTACACAAGTTGAATAGCCAAAATGAAAGTGATTAGGGGGAAAACAAAACAAAACACAAGATGCCTTTAACTGTCCTAGGAAGCTTTTCTTCTTTAGGGAATCCCTTTTTCTATTCCAAACTCATTCAAATGAATTCTTAGGTTCATTTATGAATAGAACTGGTCAAAATTTCCTTTCCCCTACCAGAAATGTTAGAAATAAAATTTTTCACATGAAAGGAAAATATCAAACCAAAGGTCACTAGAATGTTTGCTTTATTTAAATTTGAACTGGAAAAATTATTACCATTTGATTTGAATAGTACTTTTGTTTCAAATCAGAATTTTTTGAAAATATGGCATGTTTCTGGCCTCCCTACATTCTGCTGCTTTTTAAAGTATCATCAACTTTTAAGAGCTAAACTAGTATATTTACAATGTTTTCTTTTTTTCCTTTGGACTCTCATCTTTTCAAGAGTTCAGAAGTTTTGGAAAGTTTGAGAAAAAGAAATAAAAGAGGAGTAAAAAGGTAGGGGCTCGAAAGAGTTAAAAAATATTCTGGATGCTATTCATTTTGTTGTCCTGAGAAGCAAAAAGATATAAAGATGGAAAAAGATGAAAAAATAAAATTCTAATAAAAAACCCCTTTTTTTAGAGATCCAAAGTGCACTAAATATTTAATTAGACAGAACAAGGGCACATCCATTAAATTCAAATTTTACCATCTTAAAAAATGGAAAATTTACAAAACTAACATTTCTCACAGAAAATAGCATTTTCAATTAAACTCTACAGCTGTTTACAGACATTTAAAAAATGGTGCTTTACTTTAAATTTGGTGCGGCCCTGCACCAAGCGCAATACATGCCAGAAGTGCCATTGTGTTAGTTTCACTTGGCTCACCCAATAAATTGGGTGCTTCAGCAGGGCTTTTTTGGTGCTTTTAGCTAATAACTGATTGAATCAGCTTTTGGATAAAAGTGCCAAAAAGCCCCATTGAAGCATGCAGTCTATACAGATGCTGAAGGGCTGGGTCAAACTAAAGTGCTACCTGTTATGATAAAGTACATTTTGTGGGTTTTTTCCCCCCACATCTGTCATCAGCCTACTTTTTAAATGAAAAACTCTGACCAGCTCTACCTATAATTCTAATAAAGTACTAAATAAAGAAATAAGGCACTTTTACACTACTACTCAGGAATTCTGTAGATGGAATCTGCCGCTAGTGTAGCTCTACATATGCTATAGGACTTCACCTTAGTGATAGACATTTCCAAGGAGTAGTCAACGGTATGTCTAGATAGTCTTCAAGCTTTAGCTATTTCTTTGTGCTTGGAACATTCCCTCCCTGAAAGCCATGGACTCCTAGAATAACACATACTGCTGAAAGTCCTGGGAACATGTGTTTAAGTTTGTCTCATAATTATAACAGCCAGGAGTTTGTATATATTCATCCACAGTAAGCAAGAAAGTGCATCTACACATGTGCTTTGCTGCAGAGTTGGCTAATTAGCTCTGCAGTAAAGCATCACCATCGACATGGGCGCTCATATTAGGTCGTTGTAGATTCATTAACTCTACTGTACGGTAATACTGTCCAGGACAAGTACTATCCTACTGCAGAGTAATTTACACTGTCACAGCGCATATGTAGACGGTGACCAGCACTGGCTGGGGCACAAAGGTACAACAGTGTAGGGGGCTGCCTACTGGCTAGCCCCACACTGTAGCACCTTTGTGCTCCAGCCCGCCCCTCTGCCACTTGACGCTGCCACCCAGAACCTGGGGCTGACCCCCCAGGCTCCCTGCCAGCCTGGGGCTGCTTCACCCCGGCTCAATGTACTGTGGTCCTGGGTGCACATATAAATGCTGTGCCCAGGAGCAATAAACTCTGGTGCAAACTGTGCTGGAATTTATTTCCTCACCCTAATTGCATATATAGATGCACATACTGATGCTTATCTGTCACTGATCGGTTCCATTTTTGATACAGGGGTGACCAACCTGCAGCTCCGGAGCCACATGCGACTCTTCGGAAGTTAATATGAATCTTTGCACAAGCACGACATGACGTAATGGCTATGGAAGCTGGTCACTGTGTGCTTGTGCAAACATTCAAGGAGATGCGTATTAACTTCTGAAGAGCCAAGTTTGTCTCCGGAGCTGCAGGTTGGTCACTCCTTGTGATAGAATCATTACTTTGACTCTCCATTCTTTCTGGGTCCCTATGGGATTCTTCAGCCTTTTTAAAATTCCAGAGTAAGAAATTGGTTTGACCAAAATGAAACAGGAACACAAACTGTAATGCTGATTTGGTGTAATGGCTGCTACAAGAACTTTAATTCCCAATTAACCTTTAGCCATATTTTCAGCAGGGAGGAAAAAAGGAAGTGATTAAATGGAAGACTATCGGTATAAAGTATAAGATTTGATGACACTGTCTTCTGCCTCAGCCTGTTCAGCCTCTCATAAACTAAAGTGATTTGGATTACAGAAATAAGAACTCAGAAGTTTTTCTCCCGCTGCTTACATTTTTTGCATGGTTTTCACTAAATCCCTTAACTTTTGTCCCTCAGCTTCTTCTTCCAGCACGTGAGATTAAGGGTGCCCTGCAGTTTCTTGTCTCAAGGAGTTGTTCTAGAATTTAGCTATGTTATGTTTATCAAGTGCTTTATAAGTAAAAAGACTATAACATTAGTGAGTATCCTTTTTCTGAAGAGGAACACGATAAATTCAAAAAGAAATGTGTAAACTGATTTATAAACTGAGCAGCTTTGCTGAAGCAAGTGGGAACAAGTTAAATGAGAAATCACTGCTGCTATGGAACCCAAAGAATCAATGACTGAATAAATTTGCTTTGGAACACACCTAGCAAATCAAAATTCTGTCAAACCTACACCTCCTCATTTAGTAACACTGGAATTTATGACGACTCCCACAGGATGCACTTTTTTCCTTCTTATTTTAACTATCTTTTTGAAACACAAGTTTACTTCTGCCCAGGCAAGTTGAAACGTTGTCTTCATGGGATATACAATGATTAATTAATTCTTAAGTTTTTTTTCCCCAAGAAGAGTCTTCCTGTCCTAAAAATATCTTCCAAAGTTTGTTTCAGTATGCTGTCAACTCCACATTTATCATATTGCATTTTGTTTTGTTTAAAAATTATGTTATTTCAGTAAGTTGGGTTCCTGCTCAAGAAAACCTTAACCACAAGTATTAACTCTAATTTTTAAATGAATTCAACTATGTTTATGCACATAGACATTCAGTTTGTTTATTTATTATAAGTTAGTATTTCATATAACTTGTGGAAAGTAGTCTGGATTTCTAATAATGAGATTCCCACTGGAAATTCATATCTAAAGATCATGGTATAGAAAGTTACTGAATTTAAACATCCAATCAAATCAGCTTAACTTTCAAAGCTCAAATACTATAAACAAGATAGTCACAACCAAGCAGTAGTCTAAGCCTCAGATTTATTTTGTTGTTTCCAATTATCAGTGCATTCAAAAAAATATCAGTCTGTGGATAATTTGTATGAAGAGCTGAGCTTCATAAGATATATTATGATATATTAATTATATTACTTATGATATTACTGATATACTATCATATTTATTCGAATACAAAATTAGATTTTCTCCCCACCAATCAGCATAGGAAAAAAAGCCCCCCATCTTATATTCATATATAAGGAAATCACTTTAAATATATTGGCTAACATTAAACTGCTGCTAAAAGCAACATGTGTCCAGTAATGTAAACCAGCTATGAAGCTGATTAAATGCAGCCAACGCTGACTATGACTATGAAACACATGGCCCATATTGGGCAAACATAACTTTCTTACAAAAATATTTATATATATATATATATAGATAGA
>NW_017728886.1:151658914-151676361 GCF_001723895.1 Crocodylus porosus
TATATATATATATATAGATAGATAGATATAGATATATAAATAGATATATAGCTATATATCAATTTCTATAGATATCAATGTATGTGTGTGTATATGTATAAAACTATATGTACATACAAATACATAGATATATGTATAAAATTATACACACACACACACACACACAGACACACACATATATGTCTGTGTGTATACTTCTAGCAACCTGTCTTCTGATACTATTTTTCACTTGACAGTCCAAAACATTTTTACAGTTACACCATTCTTAGCCCCATTACGAAGACCATACCATATACCAGTGCACCTGCACTCCTGTGCGCCCATCACCGTAACCTTTAAACCATCACAATTACACAAAGGACTACTTCAGTCCCCTCTCCCCTACCCCTTCTCTCCTCCCTTCCCAACTCCCCTGACTGTTTGCTCAGCCTTTTTCACTCCTTATTGTATTCATCGCTGTCTCCATTATCATCGCTGTAACTTGCCTCTGAAAATCTGTGCCAGTTCCCTCTTTTCCATATGCCTGCAATCTCCTTCCCATTGTCATCAACCATCTTTCTATAGTACTGGTACTTTTTTTTTTTCAAGGAAAATTTTTCGTGTTCCAAGTCAAATTAGCCAAATCAATTCCAAATCTATGAGTCATTCAAGAACAAAATGTGGCTCTACTACCAGCAAATATTCTCTCCCCCCGCCCCCAGCCTGAGGCTTCAGATACTTCCAAGTCCTTTGGCAGGCACCCTACATACAGGCCCAAGTCTGGAAGCTTGGGGTTTGGATGCCCCCAAATTTGGCTTGCCCTCAGCCACAGTATCAAGCTAGGGAGGAGTCTCCCAATTCAATTATAGCAGCATTTAAAAAATGGACCCACCTGAAAGACTAGGAAGGGCTGCCCAGCAGAAAGACAGAGTTTGTCCCAGCGGGGACACTGTAGGCTCTGAGGGCAAGTGAAGCTGTTTTGGAGGCAGCCCTGTTGGAAGTGGGAAAGGTGACGTAACCCCAGCAAAGTTTTGAAATAGAGCCATTAGCCTGGGAAGGGCTCTGGGCTGGGATTGGCTGAGAGGCTTGGATAAAAGGGGGAAGCAGTTTTCCAATGGGGAAAGAACGAGAGAGAGAGAGAGAGGGGGACAGGGACAGGGACAGGGACAGGGGCTGAGGGACAGGCTGGAGACAGAGTCTCCACACAGTGGTCCCTCGGAGAACCCCTAGGAGTACCCTGTGGAGCAGCAGAAAAGGCTGCCATGGGAGTGATACAGTATCCAGGTCCTCTCTCCAGCCCAGAAGCCTGGGCAGGCAGGATCAGAGAAGGGCTGACTGTATGGAGACTCCAAGCCTGGGAAGACCCACCTGCAGCCCAGTGACCAGCTGGGTGAGCACAGCAGAGCTGGGGGTGGGGGGGAGGGACTGCCCGAGTCTGCCCTGTTTTATCTGATGGGTGTGAGGCTCCAGGGGCAGGCAAAGCCAAGGGAGGGGCTGTGTTTGCTGGGCTGTGAGGCTGTGCGGGACAGGAGGGTTGCTATAGCCTGCAGCTCAGACATTGCTCCCTGCTGAGCTGGGGAAGGGGGTCAAAAGCAGGGGAAGGCTGTCTTGCAGGGACTGCAGAGGAGGTGCCACCACTTGATGCCTGGAGACCCTTGCTGCCCGGAGACCCCAGGAGCACGGAGACGGACATCAGTCGAAGCATTGCCAATAGATCTAGAGTGGTACTCTTCCCCATCTCTTCAGCATTGGTGAGGCCACAGCTGGAGTACTGTGTCTAGTTCCGTGCACTGCACTTCAAGAAGGATGTGGATCAGCTTGAAAGAATACAGAGAAGGGCCACCCATATGATCAGGGGCCTAGATGATAGACCCTATGAGAAGAGACTCCAGGAACTGGGTTTGTTCAGTCTGAGTAAAAGAAAACTGAGAGGTGACTTGCTAGCTCCTGACAAATATGTCAACGGAGAACAGCAAGATCTACGGGAGCATCTCTTCAGAAAGGCATCTCTTGGGAGGACAAGGTCCAATGGGCACAAGCTAGCTGAGGGAAAATTTAGGTTGGACATGACGAAAAACTTATTTTTCATGACGGTATCTAGAATCTGGAACATGCTTCCAGCACAGGTGGTGCAGTCACCATCCCTGGGGTTGTTTAAGAGGAGGCTGTGCAAAACGCGCCCTATTCAATTTGGATTTGGATTTGGCCTGAATCAGGGACAGTGATTCAATTTGTTGATTCAGATCACTGTCCCCCATTCAATTCAGTTGAATCTGAGTCTGAAGATTTGATGGACACACTTATTAAAGGGACAACAGTGAACCTCTACAAGAATATGTAGATGCTTACAAGTTGGGCAGACTGGAACCAGATGAAGTTCAACATCGCGAAATGTAAAGTGCTTCACCTGGGGGCAAACAATCCCCTACACACCTACAGGTTCGGCAACGCCATCCTGACCAGCACTACAAAAGAAAAGGACCTGAGGGTAATAATGGACTATGAATATGAGCCAACAGTGCAATGCTGTAACCAGTAGGGCAAATAATACTCGGCCAGTTCTTTCAAGACTCTTGGATGCAGATCGTCTAGCCTGGCAGACTTGAAAATGTCCAAATATTCTAAGAGTGCTTTCACTTGTTCAGGACTGATTTTATGTGGACTGCTGTCTTCCTCATATTCTCTGGGCATCTGGACAGGTGACAAGTTCCCATCTGATATCAAGAATACTGATGCAAAGTAAGTATTTAGGGGCTCTGCCTTTTCTTAGGGATCAACTCTATGCTGCCCCTCCATATTCAATAGGGGTCTGATAGCACAGCTTGATTTTTTTTTCTTGCTTCCTATGTACCTTTAGAAGGACTTTTTGTTGTCTTTTAATTTGGTTGCTAGCCAGCTTATCTCTGTGCATGCCTTGGCTTTCCTTGTCTCGTACCTGCAGATCCTGGCCATATGTGTATATTCCTCTGGATGGTGCCCCATTTTTCCATTTCATGCATGCTTCTTTTTTTCTTTTTGAGAAGTTCTCTAATGTCCCTTTTGGACCAAGTAGGTGTTTTGGCCCTTTTCCCTCTTTTTGACCACATGGGTATGGACTCTTTTTCAGCAGTGAGATTTGTCTCCTTAAAGAAGGACCACCATTCCTGAACTCCCAAATAATCTAGTTACTGGTTGCAAAGGGTCTTTTTAAGTTCTGCTGGCAGAATTCCTAACCTTTCAGTGGATGGTACATCTGATCAAATCGTGATCACTGTCGCTCAAAATACCTCCAATTTTTAGGTTGCCTACCATGTCTTCCCCTTTGGTCAGTACCAAGCTGAGAGTGGCTTTACCCCTAGTTGGTCCCTCCACAGCTTGTGTCAAGAACAGGTCATCTATAGCTGCCAAGAAGTTGATTGATATGCTGGAGCTGGCTGAATGGTCTTCCCAACAGATATCAGGGTAGTTGAAGTCACCCATAACTATCAAGTCTTTAGTGCTGGGTGCCTGGTCACTTTCCTCTTCTTAGTTGAGAGGCCTATGGTAGACTCCCACCATCAGGTCCCCTTGTCCTGAGCCCCTTTGTTCCTTGACCCAGAGGGTCACAAGGGGCTTCTCCATACAATCAAACATAATGTGCAAGGATGGGTATTGCTCTTTCACATAGAGAGCTACACCTCCACCATTCTTACCTATCCAATCCTTTTCGTAGAGCCTATAGCTCTCAATATCTACTGCCCAATCATATGTATTGTACCACCAGGTCTTTATCACCCCCATGAGATCAAATTCCTCATCTGCCAGAATGACAGTCAGTTCATCCTGTTTATTGCTCATGCTTTGGGCATTCCCATAAAGACAGCTGATTTTGCCTCTAGTCTTCTCAGGCTTTCTATCCCTCTGCAATTGTCTCAGGGAATTGGTACTCTTCCAGATGCCCCCTACTTGAATATCCTCTTGCTATCAGGATGTTGAATCACTTTCTCTCTCTCTCTCCCCCATACCAAGAAATCCTTTATTATTTTATGTAAAGTGATACTGTTTCAGCAGAAGGGGATAGGAGGGCTATACACAAAGACTGGTAGCTAGCACACTCTTTCTGGGAGGTGAGAGACATGGCCCAAGTCCCCTTGGAGAGATGAGGGACTTGAAAGTGGGTCTCTGACATCCTAAGTAAGGGCTTCATCTAGTTGAATAGAGGGACCACTCCTCCTCTTCTTATTTATATGAAAGGGCTGGTTTAACTGCAAATCCCAGAGGGAGGCATTTCTGCAGTTAACTCCTTATGACACACCACCTTGGTTGTGTGTGTGTGTGTGTGTGTGTCTAGGAGAGACTATACACACACACACACACATATATATATCTATATATCTACATAGATATATAGATATATATATAGTCCAAAGGCTATTTAATTGGTCAATGCAAACTGGAACTGCTGCCAGCAGCGAGAGCACCACCACAGAATGTATAATATACAGCAGTGGTTATGGGACTCACGGTGAAGGAAGATGTGGGTTCAAGGTGGTTGGGGTGGGGGAAGGGATTCAAGCCCCCTCAAGCAGAAGAGGAATTTGAACTTCAGTCAATTCTTAACCTGGGTGGGTGAATACTTTAATCTCTGTGTTACTGGACAAAAAGGGACTGTCACTTCTTCCTGTTTCATGCAAAGCCCAACCCAGTATATATCCTTTGAGAATCTCTACTAGATTAGATGCTGCAGAAGTAAGATGTGGGAGAACACCTAGCATTTGGTCTCCATGAATAAGGCACCTAGTTGCTCAGCACTGTAAAACTTTGGTAACTCTGGGCATGCCCTGGAGCAAACAGAAATTTTATTGGTGGAAAATTAATTTCCTAGGGACTTCAGATTCCTCCAGGTTTTGGTAATAGCTGAATAGGGGTTATGAGGATGCCTAAAATGGCAGACACCCAAAACCTTTTGTCAGTTAGCTTCATTAAATGCAAGTGTTTTTTTATTCCTACAGGGCTAGATCCATATTAGCCTCTAGGCACCTCAATGCCTAAATTGTAAGTGGCATACCTGAGGTAGGTGATCCAAGTGGACAGGGTTAGGCACTAAGGATGTTTATACACATGGTCCAGGAGTGGAGGGATAGGGCAATGGTTCTTTAATTAGAGTAGCTCAAACAAGCTTTAGATAAAGCACCCTCACTGCCATTTTGAAGCTCGGGGTGCTAATACATGAGACTCTGGAATTCCAATGGATCAGAGAAGCCTCCCTGCTCATGTATAGGCACCCTATAGCTTCAGGCTTCTAGCACACTTTCCTATTGAAATTAGGCCAGTAGGCAACAAAGAGCTCATCTACACGTGCAATACATTTGAAGCAATAAACTTCGGTGCTTATCACAACAGACTGTATGGGTCCCAGGCATGCCAACTGCATGTGCATTCAGGACTGCAGCACACTGAGGTGGGTCAGAGCAGCGCCAGTTAGCAGGGTGCTTAAGGGGTTACCCTGCCAGCCTGGGGCAGCTCTGCCCTCAACATGCTGTGGAGGGGCTGGCTGGGCTACCAGGGTGCTCCAGTGCAGGGATAGCAGGCAGGAAGCACCCCTTTGAACCACCCTTGTGCCCCAGCCAGCCACATCAGCATCTACACATGCAGTGCTGAGGAATAAAAAACTCCACAATATTACCCCGCTGCAAAAGTAATTAGTTTCCTGCAGTCTAATAAGGCTGCACATGTAAACACTGAGAAGTTTACTGTGGAGCTTATTAGTCTACCCTGCAGTAAATATCTGATGTAGCTGCACCCAAAGAGTGCAAAATTCATGAGATCAGAATGAGAGCAAGAGGAGGCACCATGGCTGTCATTTCCTTTAAGCTATGTGGCATGTGTAGCCACATAGGTACACCTGGCAGAGTGGCATAAGCGTGCCTGCACATACCACGCAGCTTAGCGGGAATTCTGACTATGACTCTGTTGTCCAATGGAGAGGGTTTTTCTTTGGAAGAACTCGGTGAGTGCATCTACACATGGAGTTAATGTGAAGCAATAAACTCTGGATCAGTTTGAGCCAGAGTAAACTTCTCCTGGGTGCAGTGTCTATGTGCACCCAGGACAGCAGCAATCTGAGCTGGGGTGGAGCAGGCCTAGGCTGGCAGGGGCCATAGGGGTTCAATCCTAGACTCCAAGTGGCAGTAGAGGGTAGTAGAGAGGCTGACTGAGGCATGAGGGAGCCACAAGTGTGGAGCTATGTGGCTAGGCTGGGCTTACCAGGCACAATTTATGCCCAATCAGAGTCTATGGCCACGTGTTTGTGCACAACACTTCAGTGCGGGCTAAATTCTTTTGCACCACTTTAATGGTGTTGGTGTTTGCATGCCTTGGCAGTGTATTGTGCATTAATTCCAGCAAGTGTAGGAAATTTGGTGGCATAATGTGCCTTAAATGACTTAGGGCACACAAACTAAAACTCCCTTGAGGAGTTTTAATTTGCTGCCCCTACAGCCATGAAGCAAAGCACCAGGCTCTGTGCAGCCCTATGGCTCTGCAGGAAGCTCTGCAAGCAGCCTGGCAGCAGCCTGGCAAAGCAGTCTCTGCCCAAGCAAAGAAGCAAGCCTGATCTATTTCCACCCCTCAGAGCCTGTCTGCCTGCCTGAGTTGTGCTGGGGCCTGGTGCTTTCCACCGTGGCTGCTCCCAGGACCACCTGAGCCAGGTATCTGTGTGTGGGTGCTGTCTAGGGGAGGTGGGGAGGCTGCCACTGCTGTGGACAGAAGAACCATCCCCCCCACAGTCCAGGGACCACTCCACCCACGACAGCTCACCCTCCCCCCAACCGCTGGAGAGGCAGATAAGTCAGCAGGGTATGTGCACAACACAAGAGTTTAATCAGCCCTAAATTGAAGTGGTGTTTTTGGAAACCCACCACTTAAATTTACGGCCCATATTTCATCCACACATGCCCTACATGTATGTTTCATTTCAGTTATTTACTCTGCCATAAGATAGTACTATCCCCGAGGATGCAAGTACACGAGATGTTTATTGTGGTGGAGCTGCTTAATTAGCTCTGTAGTAAAGTCTCTGTATCTACATGGGCAGTCCTATTAGGTCAGAGTAAACTAATAAACATTGTTGTAGGTTAGTACTTATAAATACAAGTAGTATCCTGAGGCAGTGCTATTTAGTGTGCAGCAACGCATGTGTAGACACTGAGGGGGTTGGCTGGGGCAAGAGGGTACTTCAGTGCAGAGGCTGCCTGTCAGGTAGTCCCGTACTGGAGCACTCTCTTGCCCCAGCCATCCCCTCTGCTGCACATTAAGCCAAGTCAGAGCAGTCCAGAGCTGGCAGGATGACTTCCCAGGCTCCCTGGCAGCAGGACCTGCTTTGACCTGGCTCAGAGTAGTGCTGTCCCAAGCACATGTGAAAACAAAGTGCCCAGGAACAATAAACTCTGGCATGCTATGCACCAGAGTTTATTGCTCCATGCTAATAACTTGCATAGATATACCCTAAAAGTACTATCTTACGACAAGAGTTACTGAGTTTATTGTGGCCTAATATTGCTGCATGTGTGGATCATGATAGTTTACTGTGCAAATTAACCTATTCCACCGTAGTCTACTCCACAGTAAAGTCCAAGTGTAAATGCACCCCATGGTTCTTTTCCTATTGTCAGGGTTATTTTTGTTTTCAACCACTGACTGTCTAATGCAAAAGCATAAATAGTCCTAGAAGTAGTGAGCAAAACCAGGGCTCCAGACTCCCTGGGAAGTTTCCTTTTCACTGGACTACAAAACCATGCCCCTTCCTTGTTCTCCCAACCAGAAAGTTCTAGGATGTTTAGTATTTGCAGTGGTTTTATTTTTCACCAATTATGTGCACTAAAAGATTTGGGAGTTGATTTTTGTGTACATTAACAATATACAACAAAAGTATGCTTTATTTATTAATCTTGGCTACTTTACATTTTGAAGCATTTGGTTATTGCATTTTCATCCAGAAAAAAATAAAAGGGTATTTACTTCTCTACTAGACCATCATTGTTGATGCCACTTAGCTTCTTTGTGATTACTTGCAGCTGGAGTCCATTTAAAAAAACATTTTATATCACGTATGAGATTAGAGCAAACAAACTACTCTGACTACAGTACACTAAAATTACATTAATTTCATCCACTGATGTCTTTATTTCCTTCCTTTCCAATTTAGCTCTGTAATATGAAAATTGACCCTATTTTTGTTCTTATTATGATTTTCTTAAGATTTGCATTCATTTTGCATGGTGTTAGTTGTCAAAGAAGTACTCAAAAACAATTTGATATATATAAAAAAGACAACTTTTCTTATTGTATGAGTCTTTTGACAAGAATTCCAGAGTTCTAATGTAACTTCTGCTGTTGATAGATTACATTCTTAAACTAGTCTCAAAACAAATAGCACTCCTACTTAATGCGATTAACTTCTTTTATTCTTTACATTAAGCAAGAATAAGCCACAAACACTAGGTTGAGTTCAATTTCTAATGAAATGCTTTGTGTTAAACTGACATATGGGATAGAAACAGATGAGTTATCTTTTTATTTATTTTCAGAAAAAATAGGCAAATGGTTATTCTGAGGGCCTGTATTGCAGCCAGGGTTATATGTCCATTTATTTATAGCACATTTTTGAATGGCAAAAACAGAGTTATAGAACTGGTCAAGTTTTGCTCTTTGTGACAGCTGTTTGGAACCTTTTTGCTAAAATGATGCTGGTGATCAGACATGACAACAAGATGCTGTATGTTTGAGTGACTGGGAAATGGGTGAGGAATGTAGATAAATGAGGTTCAAGTTTCTGGTGCACTTGATTTGAAGTAATTCAGAATTTAAAAAACTGCTCTAAATCAGGCTGAGCAGGAACTTACAGTGTCTCCGTCAGGTCAGAAACCTAATTGTCAACATACTTACTCCAATTTTCATGAAGTTATACAAACAATTCTGGTTTTGTTTAAATGAAAAATAAAAACAAGTGTCAAATCCTCCATTGTTTCCATGAACTGGAATTGCCAGCTCTGTTTATAACTACTTTACCCAGAGAGATATCAACATTGTCTCATGTTAGGATCTCCAATAGCATACAAATAAAATTGTTTTTCCCATTCTGGTCAATGTGCAAGTCTCTTATTGTTAATTGAAGTGGTGGTGGTCATAGTAGTAATTTGTATTATGGTCATTATGGCACCACTCAAAAGTTCTGATACTAACTGGGGACCTATTATGCTGGACACCATACAAACACAGATAGAGGGATATTCCCTACCTCAGAAAATATATAGAACCCTGATCCTACAAAGGAAGGTACACAGGGGAAACCTAGTCCTTATATAGAAGCCCTTGCATTGCAAAATCACTTCAAAAAGTTAGGCCTGAGAGACTTCCCCCAGGTTTTACAGCAAACTATTGGCAGAATAGGCTTTAGTTTCCCTTAATCCCAGTCCTCTGCTGTAATCTCAAAATTAAAATGTTTCAATTTTTCCTACTTACCTGTGCTATGGCAATAACTGAGCTGTCCAAAAAAAAATGCATTGAACTGATTAAAAACAAATAAGTGATACAACTTCTAAACTAGTATATGTAAACATTGCAACATCTAATTTACACAGCCTGAAGTCTGCTGTATTCCCTCAGATACCCCCTCTCTACTACTACACATATAGAAACCTGACTAGTTCTGGCAACAGTGCTGTATATCTTTTAATTTTTTTAAAAGTAACTAAATAATAAGACTATACAATGACATATACAGTAAGTAGAGAACTAGCAATATGAGAAATGTAAAGTATTGAGTAAGCTGTTTCTTCCCATCAGAGTCAGTATGCTGGACATTATATTGGCAAATAATACTTATGATGAATAGCATAGCTCGATCTGCAGCTCATACATGTATATTGGAAAACTGAAGAGAATTAATGTGTGCAATTTTTTAATATTAAATTGAAAATGAGATATCTGTTTTGCCAACAGAACATTACGTCAAATTGTTTTCGTTATTGCATTTTTTCCCCCTGAATATGATTACTATTTTCCATTTTCTTTAAGAATGCAAGATCCTATTGTTTCTCCATGCTCACTATTCAGGTTTTCCTCTGATCTATAGTAATTTAATATTACTCGGAACAGAGTCATATCTGTAGTAGTTTTTAATTTCTTGTGTGTCAGAGTCTGATCTGGTGTCAATAGTTTGGTGCCAATCCATTGGTGTCAATAGGAAGATATTCTCCCATTGACATGCATGGACACTATGTTAGACCTCTAGTTTACAGATATTTTTTGTCACTACTTTTTATTTTATTCTACGTTCATGGTAAAACTAGTTAATAAATGACTGCAAGTCTCTAGATGCTATTGATAGACAAGCTGATTTTCAGCCTCTAAATAGAGAACAGGCAAAATTTCTCAGAGGCAAATCGTGATCCCACTGCAGTCAAAGAAAGTCTAGTGAAAGTATTTCTTAAAATCTGTAGTATAGTAACGTTGAAACTTTCTTTATATTACAACACAGATGCATAAAAAAAAGCTCTCAGCTTTAGAAATCCAGGATACCTTGGAAGTTATGGGATTCAAAGCCCAGTAATGTTCACTTACCACAAGATAGGTTTAATATTGTATATCTAGATTGGGTGTCTACTTAAAATTAGAATTGGGGGCTCCAGACAGAGAAGAGCCAGTATTTCCAATTTGGTAATACTAAGTACTCATCAAGTAATTGTATCTGGCTAAAACTTATATGAAAACATGATGGTGATGCAGATATCATGTTTTGTATTATGGTAATATCATTCTAATCTATAGAAAAATGAGAAAGAGCAGAAAATCAAAAGGGCAAAAAGTGAAGTTTGGGAAAACAGATACAGCTGGCAAGGAAGTTTCACAGCAGTGTAGCTGTATAAATGTGGTACCATTCATCTTATAGGAAGATTGGGAGATAATCTTCTCATTTGGATATTGCCTGGAGCAGCAAGGAAAATATTCAACGCACAATGCAAGAGGAGGATGCTCAAAAGGCAAATGAGGTGCAAATTCAGTGACGGTGATGAACAAATTAAAACAGCATGACAAAGACATTTTCTAACAATTTTTAATACCAATGATCAGGATCTGGGTAACAAGAGAAATTGGAATTTTTCTTTGATGAGACAAAATTTGATAGAGCTGGTATTACTGCAACCTGATTGGACAGTTCACCTGATTGGAACCAGTAAGATACCTGGTTATAATATATTTAGGAAAAGGAGATACATTAAAAGAGGTAGGAGGAGAATCTTATAAAAGCACCATTACTTGTTTTGGAGTGTTAATAACTCAGAACTGCATTATCATTCGTAGGTCTAGACTGATGTGCTAACCAACCAACCTCAGAAAGAAGTGCTGGTATATGTGGAAGAGTCTGTTATAGACCACCAAATCTAACTTGAGTACAGGGTGAATTTATTTTTCCATACATGTCTTAAGTATGTGGAAAACAACACTGATTTATAATGGAGGGAATTTTGGAGATGTCTGGTCCATGCAGACAGTAGTAAAACATCTGGGGTCAGATCACCCCAGCAAGATAAGCATCCAAGCATTTCTTAAAGGTATCCAGAATAGGTGTTTGCACCGCTTCTGGGGGGGGATCTATTCCAGACTCTGGAAACTCGGAGGGTAAAGAAGTTTTTCGTTATGGCCAGTCTAAAATGGTCTTCCAGCAGTTTGTGACCATTACACCTTGTCTTCCCTTGGGGTGCCCTGGTGAACAGATGTTCTCCCAGTTCCTGATGCACACCCCTTATGTACTAATAGGCTGCCACTAAGTCACCCCTGAGCCTTCACTTCTCCAGGCTGAAAAGTTCCATCCCTCTCAGCCTCTCCTCATAAGTCCTGTTCTCTTGACCTCTAATCTGTTCTCTTGACCTCTACAGTGGGAGGATGATTTCTTGGGTCTTGTTTGAGATGCATTGGTAGATGCAAGCCAGAGTTTTATTTGCTTTGCTGGCTGTGCATCACACTGGGGGCTCACGTTCATCTTGTGGTCAATCATGACCCCCCAAGTCTCTTTTGGTCATGGTGCTAGTAAGTGTTCCACTGACGAGCCTGTGGGTTGTGGGGTTTTTTTCTGAGGTGGAGCATTTTGCATTTCTCTGTGTTGAATATCGTGAGGTTTTGATCCACCCACACTGCAAGCCTCTCCAGGCTTGCCTGAATTGCCAGCCTATCTTTGAGTGTGACTGCACTTCCCCATAATTTGTGTCATCTGCAAACTTAGCCAGTCCGCTTCTGACACCTGAATCCAGATCATTTATGAATATATTAAAGAGTATGGGTCCAAGTACTGAGCCCTGGGGGATACCACTGGTCACCATGCACCAAGTTGACTTGGTTCCATTGACTCTCACTTTGGGTCCAACCGCAGACCCAGTTCCCCAGCCATTGGACTAAAAGGTTTTTGAGGCCACAGTTCCCCAATTTTACCATGCACCCAGCATGTGGTATCTATTTTAAACCTCTGTAACAGGATGCCAGTCCTGAGCCCTGTTGCATTCCATTCCTTGAGAGTAGTTCAGCAAGGTGCCATCACATTCTGGAATGCCAGAAATACTTCATATGGCATTGGGAGAGTTAAGACCGATGTGCATTGGACAAGTGCTGCAGAAGCCAGCCCCAAGGAGGCTGTTGGTTTTGACTCCCTTTAACAGGGAAGCAGCCAGCCAACTCTGCCCTGAAAAGGGAAGTGAGGAGATATATACCTCATATCCATGTGGAGGCACGGGATGAGCTTGGGGACAAAGCCAAATGTCACTTGAGAAAATAAGTGAGCAGGAGACAGGTGCCGGGCTGTTGCCCATACATGCCTGGACAAGTGGGAAGGGGTCCTGTCTTCTCACCAAAAGGGAACCATGCCCAGGAGGGTGCAGTAAAAGGGGATGTGCTGAGATTGAGCATGGCACAAACCTGGGGATTTAAAGGGATAAGACTGAATTGTTCTTTGGCTCTCTGTCTTCACATGTGCTTGGGACCACAGCATGTTGAGCCAGGTCAGAGCAGGCACAGCCACCAGGGAGTCTGAGGAGTCAGCCTGTCTGCCAAGGGCTGCTGTGACTCAACTTAATGTGGCAGAGGGTCTGGATGGGGCAAGAGGATGCTCAAATGTGGGGCTAGCTGGCAGGCAGCCCCTGAACTGAAGTACCCTCATATGTGTTATCAATTCCTGATAAAGGTGACTCTGAATAACTCAGCATCCATAGGTGAGTGATTCTGGCCATAAATATCATTTAATGGACCATTGGGTAAGTAGCAAAATTTATGAATTGATCCAGGATTGCAGGGGTGATTTGGCCATTCTTGGGAATGGTGTTGTAAATTGAGAATTATTATACAATTAAGCAATATCTGGTTACTAGGAACAGAAGGTGCCATCTGTTGTCCAGACCCCTTTGCTCAAGAGGTCATCTGTCTTCCAGGAGCCAGGATCTGAGACATAATGGAGAGGGTCTTAAATCTGGTTTGCCCTATGGACCACTACCCCATGCTCCTTGTCCACATGGGCACAAATGACACAGTAAGAAACAACCCTGGGAGAATCATGAACAACTATAAGACAGTGGGGCTGAAGCTCAAGGAACTAGGAGCTCAAGTGGTCTTCTCATCAATCCTCCCTGTTAGCGGCCATGGCTGTCAGAGGGAGGAATGCATCAAAGTCAGCCAAAGGCTTTGGAGATGGTGTCACCAAGTTGGTTTTGAATTCTTTGACATTGGTGTGCAGTTCCATGGTGTAGGTCTGTATGCAAGAAATGGTATCCATGAGATACTATGAGAATTGCAGACTTGCTGAAGAGGGCTTTAAACTAGACAAGCCTGGAGGAGTGGGGGTAGATTTCATTACTGGGCATAAATCCTCTGGCCAAGATGACCCAGTGGAACATATTCATGTAGGGAACATCCAGACCAATGCCCCAAGACACTTGCAGAGGGGCAGAACCTGGGATGACTAAAGGTGAACTCAGCTGTCTTTATGGGAATTCCAAAAGTATGGGCAATAAACAAGATGAACTGGCACTCCTTCTGGCTGATGAGGAATTTGACATCATTGGGTTGATGGAGACTTGGTGGGATGATACATATGATTGGGCAATGAATATTGAGGGCTATAGGTGCTACAGGAAAGACTGGGTTGGGAAGAAGGGGAGAGGGGTGGCCCTCTATGTGAAAGAGCGGTACCCCTCCCTGCAGGTCACATCTGATTGCACAGGGAAGTCCCTTGAAACCCTCTGGGTCAAGAAACAAGGGGGATCAGGAATAGGGGACCTGATGGTGGGAGCCTACTGTAAGCCTCCCTACCAAGAAGAGAAGAGCAACCAGGCATTCTACAGGGAACTGATCAATGCAGCCAGCACTAAAGACTTCTCTATGTAGAATTCTACATAGAGAATTCTACATATTCTAGTATGTAGAGTACTGGAATGCCCCTGGCTCTCAATGATATATAAAGCATCTACTGTGGTAAATTGAATTTCTCTATAAATTAAACTGGTAACCATAGGACTTCCGTAAGGTGGATATAAGGCTATACAAGCTTGAGATCACCATACTCATTTCATATTATGCTAGTCTTAAAGGAAAACAATCACCAGTTGAACAAGGCTAGGAGCCAGCTGAAAGTGTAGTCCTGCCCTGAAGAATTTGGGGGGAAAAATTAAGAAATATGCATTATTTTCTTGGGGAATCTTACTGCATTCAGTTTTAAGTAGCAATCCAACTTTTTTACATTCAGTTACACAGTAAGTGATTTAACTCTGACTGTAGAAGATAGAGAAGTCTGAAACTTATAGCAAGAAAAGAATTAGAAAATCCTTCTCCTTTTTGGGTGCTCTAGGAAAATGCTAAGAATCTTCTAGTGTTTTGGAGTCCTAGAGCAAGAGTTGACAACCTATAGCCTATGAGTTCCATCCATCCCACAGGGTCATTTGAACCTGCCTGAGGATGTGGGGCTTTGGTGGCATTCAGCAGTGGGTAGCTTTGTCTGTAGGCACTCTCCCTATGAGAACAAGTACTGGCTATGGCTTGGTCCTGGCACCTGTCTGACCATCCACCCTGGCCCAGGGTGGGTTGTTCCAGCCTGCAGCCAGAAAGGTTGCCTCTCCCTGCTGTAGAGCACCAGAAGCTGCTAACAGTGTTTTTACTTAACAACTTTCCTTCTGAGAATTACAGTAGATCCTGAGGATAATGCAATTTATGCATAAGCATGCACCACTGACTTCAGGTTAGTGTTTATGAATATATTACCATTTCTTTCACATTTTAGGGAACATAAGTACTTTTGAAATAACTGAATTGTTTTAAAATCTACTGCTTCTTTTACACATATTTGTTTCCTGAAGGATTTAAATTTTAGCTTAAGTTATGGACAGGTTTCATATAAAATGCACACAGAAAAACTCCAAAGTGGCATTCTAAACAACAAGCAGAACTGTCCGTTGTTAAAGAACTTTAGTCCAGCCACCTTAAATTGAACTGAACAAAGAAAATGATCAAACAATTCACCACGAATCACATAATCAAGCAAAAAGCAATGGGGGGGAAAAAAAACTTTTTGTACATTAAATAAGGTTGTTGAATACACTGGGGTTTTTTCCCCATTTATTTCAGTGGGCATTGCATCATGTCTGGAATATGCAGGAGGACTGTCTGGTTCCAGGCCGTCTACTGTAAATGCTCACCAGTGCTTACTACTACCGGTGCCTGTTTTTCAGCCCTTCACAAAAAACTGTGCATATGGTTTATAAAATGTGTGCACTTTGACCATGTGCAGAGTTCTTCTGTCTTCACTATCCACAACAAACCAGTCTACGCATGGCCTTAGACAGAAAGGTGAATACTATGGTTATGGCACTGGACTGGGACTCAGGAGATTTGGATTCAATTCCTGTGCTTCAATTACCCATCTGTAATATGAAGGTAACAACTCTTTGTTCCTATCACCCTTTGTATTATTTGTTTAGACTGGAAGCTCCTTGGGGCTTAGTATGACTTTTACTATGCATGTGTATAGTACCTTTTAAAATGGGGCTCTGGTTACAGGTTGAATTTGTAAGAGCAACTCTGACACAAATAATAATATTGACAAAGTACAAAAAATAATCAAAAGGTAAAAACATTTTTGTGAAGCCCAAATGAAAGAACTGTGTATGCTCTTTGTTTTACTCCCTATGGGTGTTGCATATTGCTATGGCCGCCACTAACCATTTCAGAGCAGGACAGCTGACCTTCAAAAGTAAATATGATTAAAGCTGAACAAATCAGGTAATTACAATAAAAACATGGCTTGACAAGCAGCCTCTGGACAGAATTATGGTCCTCTACACAGACTACACATCCAATTAGAATGATTGGAAATGGTGAAAATATTTCCTTTGCCAATGTTTGATATTTGTGTGACATTGGCTTTAAAAACTGTAGTAGAGTTTTTTGGGACAGGAAAAAAAAATAAACTCCACTGAGATAACAAAGACTTTACTCCTTATAGTGGAAACAATGGTACACTTATACTTTTATCATACATCAAAGGGATGTATAGGTCTGACAGCATGCGGTAGGCACTTTGGAGGGTCCTGCCCTCCATTCCTTCATTTTCTAATTTCTTACTACAGACTGAAATGCAGCATATTTGAGGGAATTTTCCAGTGATTTAGGTACCCATAAACTTAAATACATCTGACTTTCAAAGAAAGTGAGGTCACCATTGTCTTAAGAGCCAGATTTTGGATGTAAGCATGCAGCAGGATTTTCTATCATAGAATCATAGAAGTCAGGTCAGAAGGAACCTTATAGATCTTCAAGTCCGACCCCCTGCCTGGGCAGGAGAAAAAAAACTGGACTCAAATGAGTCTAGCCAGGTAGGCATCAAGCCTCTTCTTAAAGATCCCCAGGGTAGGAGCCAGCACCACTTCTCTTGGAAGTTGGTTCCAGATCTTGCCACCCTGACTGTGAAGTAGGTCTTGCGGATGTCTAATCTAAACCTACTCTCCAATAATTTGTGTCCATTGTTCCTTGTCATGCTAGGTGGTGCTAGGGGAGACAGTGTCTCCCCCAAACTCATCTGGTCCCCTCTAGTGAGTTTAAAGACAGTCACTAGGTCCCCCTTCAGCCTTCTCTTGTGAGGGCTGAACAGATTTGGGTCCCGCAGTCTCTCATTGTAGGGTCTGCCCTGTTGTCCCCGGATCATGCGGGTGGCCCTCCTCTGGACCCTCTCCATGTTGTCCACATCCCTCCTGAAATGGGGCACACAGAACTGAACGCAGTACTCCAGCTGTGGCCTGACCAGCATCACACAGAAGGGGAGGATCACCTCCCCGGCTCTACTTGAGATGCACCTGTGGATGCATGACAAGGTGCGGTTAGCCCCGCCAACCGTGACCTCGCATTGTCGGCCCATGTTCATCTTGGAGTCAATAATGACTCCAAGATCCCTTTCTGCCTCCGTGCTCTCAAGAAGG
>NW_017728886.1:151677056-151691623 GCF_001723895.1 Crocodylus porosus
GGGGAAGTCCCGGTCCCTGCACAAGAAAATGGAGGTGAAGAATTGGTTAAAGAGTTCCACTTTCTCCTCTGGCGCAACCACCAGATTGCCCAGCGTACTTTGCAGGGGCCCCACATTACCCGGTGCCTTCTTCATCCTCCCTATATATTTGAAAAAGGGCTTTTTATTATCCTTGATCTTGGATGCTAGTCCTAGTTCTATGTACCTACACAAGGTAGCAATTGAAACCAATTGGTGCTAGGTGCCTAACTCAGTCTTCAAGCATTTATGAGAACAGGACTTCAGCTCATATGCCGTTTAGGTCCAGAAGGTATTTAGGCACCTATTCCATTCATTTACATTTTCATTAATCAAAGGGGCTGACAGGTGTAAATATTTGTGAGGATCTGGGCCCAAGATTTTTTTTTCAAAATATGACTAATAAATAAGATTACCCATTTCCCTTGGCAGCCTCAAAGATGGAAAGGTTTTATTCTGATCCGCAAAGAAAAGAAAACCCTTTAAATCTGTTTAATACTTTCCTGTTTACCACCATTTTTATTTCCCTCATCATCAATGCTCAGACTCCTCATGGGTTTGAGAATAAGGGGCCCCTTTCGTTGACAAATGAGAAAAAAAGTTCAGCTGACTGGTTATTCTACACAAAAAAGTAGACTTGGTAAGCCCTTTCCATTGCTGGGGCCACCGTTTTGTGTCCACGAACAGAACATCTCCTCTTTGGCATTAGACAGCAATCAGGGTTTCTGGGTCTTATTGTAGCTATCATGCTAGTCATCCCTCAGAGCTGGACAAGAACAATCCCTCACACTCACATCCTCTTTCCTGTTGGGTCTGTGGTGCTGCATTAAATACTTAGGTAGAATTGGGCCCTTAGGGTTGACCTACATTTCTTGCTATGAACACTCAAACTTTTCAGGAGTTTACCTTACTATAAACTACAGTCCAGGACAACTATACACACTTATGTGTGTTGTCTACATAAACCTAATTAATAATCATCTAGAAAACATTTTCTGGAGCAGATTTTGCTTTAGGTGACTCCTAATAATTTGTTATCCAACAGTTTAGGTAAGCTGTGTTTCTGGTATGCTTTCTTTTTGCTGATGCCAAGGCAACAAACATATTGCCACCATTAAAAGACACAGAACAGAGGGGTGTTACTAAAGCCAAATCATTCTTTCTTATACAGTATTTTCTGCTGAACTGGTCAATCAATCTTTCTGACTGCCAGTTCTAGTTCTTTTATGAACATTATATCCACTGTGAAAAAAGGCAGATGCACAGAGAAGATTCAGACATTCATTACTTCCCAACCATGAAACCTCTCATTGATTCCAATGCAGGGAAGTACTTACATATGAGCTGCCTTATTCAAGTGAATGGAAATAATTTTCCTTAAAATTAGTTGTGTGCTTAAGTGCCTGGTTAAATTGAGGACACTAGTTCTGGATGAAACGGACATCAGAAGACAATACTATATGCATTACTGAGAGCAAAATCAAGCTTTTTATTTACATGGTAACATGGATAGTTTACTTTAGTCTCTTAAATGGCGCTCTGTATTTAGGCATTAACTTATATTGAACTTGATTCTTCAAGGTGCTACATTTTGACCTCCAACAGCAGGACATTTAAGAATATATTTAAAGTTATGCATGCGAGCAGTTACAGTGAAACCATTGGGGCTAATCGCATGCTTATATACTTAAGTGCTTTGCTGGACTGAGACAGACTATTTGGCACTTTTTCAGAAACAAAGCCCCACCTGAAAAGTGAGGAAGGAAAAAGCAGCAGAACAAGGACCTGATCCTGCAAGCCTGTAGGTGAGCAAAGTTATGTGCATTAGTGTTTTCAAAACTGCACACTTATTACTATTATTATTTGAATTACTATGGATCCTAGGACCCCAGATGGGGGTGAGGTGGGGTGCCAATGCTCCAGAGTCTGTACTGACTTCCAGTCACTTTCCAGATAAAATGCAAAGTGCTGGTTTTGACTTAGAAAGCCCTAAACAGCTTGGGCCCCAAGTACTTATGAGCTCTTTGCTCCTTCATGTCCCACAGTGATCTATCTCTAAGGTCAGTAGAAAGCAACCTCCTGCAAGGTTTATATCAATATGTCAACTCTGCTTGGTAAAAACATATGGGATGTCATTCTCAGCAGTCACTCCTGGGCTCTGGAACTCCCTTCCTCTTGAGGCCCACCAGAGCCTGAGCCTAGATGTTTTGTGGAAGTGCTGTAAGTCCTTTCTATTTGGGCTGATATTTAGCAAACAAAGCTAAGTTTCTGATTTATTTTGACATTGCAATTGCCTGTTAAGTTGCTTTGCTCTCTTGTTTGTTCTCTGGCTTTACAAGTTATTCTGTTCCCATACTGTAAGTGGTCCTGAGTCTTTGTTGGGAAAGGTGGCATAAAAATCAGACAGATAGACAAATACAAAACAATAAGACATCCCCTGTCCCAAAGAGTTTACAGTCTAAATAAAATAGAACTGATAAATAGTGCAGGTCCCTTGGGTATATGAAGAAACAGAAGGTGTCACTTTTTTGTCAACTGTGTGTTAGAAGAACAGCTATTAAATGTGGGTGGCAGATGGGCTATGTACTCCCATAATTTTGCAAAGTATTGTACAGCTATCAAAGCTTTTCATAACACACCTGACTCCATAAAAATCCATATTTATATGATAAAGAATGACAAAATATCTCAGGTTTTTTTAGCTATAGCTGCATCATTAATACACAATTTACTTTCAGTGAGCTCAGATCTTTTGAGAATGACGATTACTTGAGGTTTTAATAAATGAACCCTCTGCTAATGAACAGTGTCGCTTGCCTCCTCTTAAAAAGACACTATTTATATCAATAATCCCACTGAGGGTGTTAGTCCAAGCTTCTGAACAGAACAGTGACAAGTTAACCAACCATTTTTGCAATAACATTTACTGCCCTTTATGAAGTTAACAAATCTATTTTTCAAATTTCAGTCATTTAAAATACAAAGGAAAAGCCATTTTTTCATATGATAAAATGTAGCTGTTGCTGGAATCAAACAGTCAACTACATTTTTTTAATTAATTTGATTATTCTGAGATGATTGATCAGCTTAATTAAAACTGGCTTGATTCAGAGATCTTCAGAGGGCCAGTCTACACAACTCTTGCAATTCCACTTGAATAAAAATGCAGTAGTATCTACAGGGCGACAGATATACCCACAACCTGCCTCCTTGCCTCTCTAACCATATGATACAGTTCTTAGGCCTACTGTTTGCTTTACAAAGTTCCATTTGATACAGAACATTTTGTGATTCTGGGATGCATCCACATGAGACATTTACTGTACAGTAGACTAGCTGCACAGTAAATATAGCACATCTACACATGAACCCCTGGAGTGAACTAATTTACTGTGTAAAGAAAACTCCATAGCAGTAAAGAACTCCACAGTAGCACACGTGTAGATGCTGGAAGAGCTGGCTAGGGCATGAGGGGGCTTCAGTGCAGGGCTGCCTGCAGGCAAGCCTTGCACTATAGTACCCCCGTGCCCCAGCCAGCCCCTCAGCAGTACATTAAGCCAGCGGGGAGCCACCCCGAGCTGGCAGGCTGACCTCCTGGACCACCTGCCAGTCAGGGCTGCTTTGCTCTGGCTCAGTGTGTTGCAGTCCCAGGCACATGTTACATGTAAAACACCACAGTTTATTGCATTGCATTAATATGCACATGTAGATATGCCCCTGGAATGGCACACAAGGAAGAAGAAAGGCAAAAAAAAAGGGTAAATGCCCACCTGCTTAACTAATCAATGGAGAAAACAAGCTGGACTGCAGTGAACATTTTGGAGTTTCCCATCTTCCTTTCTCCCCTCCTGTAATATCAAACTACAAAGACTCCAGAAAAGCTCTTTCACAGATAACTGATCCGTACTCTTCCTTTAAGTATCCCATCTCTGCCATTGAATGACATGGGGTAGATACCAGGCGGCAAGAAGGACCTATGGTTTGACCCAGTAAATGGCAGTTTTAATTTTGTTATGTACTTCCATGGATTATCTTTTAGAAGTTAAAACACATAAGAAATCATTTCAGTAAAATGAAGCCTGTGCTGAAAATGCTTGCAAGATCAGGCCTTACGTTCTCAGTATTTTCCAAACTAAATATATCATTATAAGCAAGAACAGCCACAGCAAACAGTGGATGTACAGTGGAAGTATCCTTTTACAAAAAATCTGTCCTCTTCCTCCCTTCCACATTTGGACCAGAGTGAAAATTCAGTGCTGGAGGCCAAAGTGCTCAGTCTTAATATAAAATGGATACAGCTTTGGCACTGGCAGGGAAGCTCTTCCACCAGAGCACTCACTTGAAGATTATCTTGAGGCTATTTGTCTCTCTTGACCCTTTGTTTTTTTAACCTCTGTAGCATCGGTCTGCTTTCTTTGCCACTTTACAGTCATTCCCAAAAAAGAGAATGCTTTAAATCTAAAAGCAGGTATTTAAGGTCCCAACTTAGCAAAGTCCTTAAGCATATGTTTAAATCCAGCCCTAGTCGGTGAAGGATTTCAAAAGAATATAAAGTGTTTTACTAAATTTGGGCCTTTTAAACTTAAGCCAGCAATTCATTTTAAATGGACTACTGGGAATAAAAAATAGACCCATTTTTAAAAGTCAGTGAGTCTACTTCAGATACTTGAAGTTGTTTAAATTACAGTAACTTGTCACTATCTCTAAGGAGGTTAGAAATTCCCTCCTATTTTTGCTTAAAAACTCAACACATTTTAATAGTCCTACTGACTACGGCAGAACTACTGTACATTTTTTTCTGTGCTTAGTCGTGTAACAAGGTTGAACAAGGTAAATATTAAGAATAACATTGTATTACAATTAGTCAGAGTTCGTATTAATCTTTATAGTATTGTGTAAGGATTTCTACATCTGCATAAGTCTATTTTTTGTAAGCTCATGCACAATGTAGGCCAGTATTTGCATATGAAAAGTCATCAAAAATGGTGAGTAAAACTGCCTACCTCAGTCATTTTTAAATAACTCAGGCCATTAATTGGTAACCTTTGTTTCTCCTCTTTGCACAGCTATAAATTAGTTTTATGGATTAAGTAAATTTGAACTTTAAAAAATGCATTTATAGCTTAGAAAGCAAAATACCCAAGTTGAAAGCATGCTGTTTAAAAAGGGGTGGGGGGGAAGTGATTGGGAAGCTGTAATTTCTTGCACCTTGGTTCTAAATTGTTACTGTACAAATTAGTCTAGTTAGTAATTGTAGCACTAGCCCAAAGGTTCACAGCACAAAAGATTCCAATGTGTAGTTATAATTGCTGTCCACAAAAAATGTTTTTCAGATAGAAAGAGGTGCACTTAGCTGCATTGTCTGAAGTCAGGCAGAAGGCAGTACAGGGTGGCACCTGGAGACTAACTTGTCCATGTCACTCTGCCATATCCTCAGAAAAAGAGGGTATATTTTTTTTTATTAGAAAACAAAAACTAGATTTATAGAGCAATTAAAACAGAGAATAAGAAAGCCCTGAAGGTGTAGGATAAAATAATAACTTCCTCAAGAGCTACTTTTGATCTTGTTATCACTTGATCTCCTTACTTACCAAGATTATAAAGACCCTTCAGGCTCCTCTACACATGGAGGTAAAGGTGTGATGGGATCTAATGCATGATCCACAGAATTTCACCTCCACCGTGCCACACCTACATGGCAGGAGGCATAATCATGGGATCACAAATTGGATTGCATCACACCTTATTGCTGGTGCAGGGGGAACTCAATCCCAGCCTCCCCCTGCACCAGCAAGGTACAAGCTCTCACAGCTGGGAGCCTCCTCAGCTGCTAGTTGCGGGGATGCCCCACACACCTCTGTTGCTGGGAGAGTGCAGCTGCTGCACTCTCCCAGCTGTGCAGGCATACCTCAGGGCAGGGACCTGGGAACTCCCAGGGTCAGTGTGCACACAGACCCTTCCCAGCTGGGAGCTCTGATCAACTGATGGGGATCCCAGTGACAGGGGCCCCTGGCCACAAGTTCAATTAGTGTTATGATAGGAAGCAGCTACAAAGTTATTACACGTATTTTGTGGAATAATTTTGTAGCTTATTCCTCTTTATCATGCCATTAATTGATTGAACACATGGCCAGGTGACCACTCAAGGTGTGATTAACTGGTTAATCATACCTTATGTGTAATGTGTAGATGGTGGCTTCATGATCTTTTAAGCACTAGAATAACATATTTTCTGTGGGCTGTGATGTTATTTCAATTCAAATTGCTTAATACTTTGGATTAGAAATGGAAAAGATGGTCCGAATTACAAAATTAGATTGATGGTTCCTGTAAATGCTGTACAGCCAGGATTTTCAAAAGTAAGTAGTAAACTTGGGTGTCTCGGGTTTGGAAGAGGACGCTGCAGTTTTTTCTGACAGCCTAACTCCTATCTCCATTTGATTACTCTGCATCACTCCTCACTTCTGAAAACCCCTAAGTCTTCTAATTACTCAGAAACATACAGTGTAAATAAAGGGTGGGGTAGGGGGAGTCCAAACTTTCTAAAGGTAACGTTAGAAATGCTCCAAATCAAGGCTGGGTCTTGTTTGTCCCCTTCCATACCCTTGGAAGATGTCCCCATAAAACTGTTAGTACTACAGACCATAAGATTCAAAAACTCCTGTGTCAGATCCCCCAAAATAATAAAACATTTTTAAAATAAATTTGGAGTCTTGCTTATGTGCCTTCTGTGTTTGACCCTTTGTTGTTCACATTTTCAAACTTTTCTCTGTAACCATGAGAATGCAAGCATTTATTTTAAAGGAAAATGGAGATTTTTGCATGATTGCATGACTCCAGGAAATGTGATTTTTCATAAAGAAAAAAAAAAAATCAAATATTCTAAGATGCCCAGTAAAATATTGAGAGTTGGAAAAACTCCAGGAAGTTCCTGTAGGAGCTTTTGCTTTCCACAGTCCCTTTGAAACAACTTCTGTGGAAAAGCAGAGGGTCCTACAACTTTTCCCCCTTAACCTTCTCTCATGATATGAAACATTTCTGTACAAAGTTGGATTTCAGAGGTGTTGTAAGCTGCAAAAAATATCTTTGTAGAAGTTCCTAAAGGATTCAAAGGAGAACAGTCTCTCTCAGACGGGGGTGAAGTTCCAGCTCCCAGTCAAAGCAGCTTCATCCAAACTGGCCTGCAGATGCTTCCTCAGCTAATAATGCCGGGGGAGCCTACTCTTACAGGAAGATTTTCTAGTGCTAAAGAAGTTTGAGGGAAAACTCTGTAACACACCCTAAGGGCAAAATTACAAGTTAGATTAGCAAATGCTAATTCTGAAGAATAATAGTCTGTGTTAAAGTTAACCAGTGCTAGTGATCAGTCACATGTTTAGGGTTAATACCTGCTCTAATGTGCACTACTGCTCAGACCTGCTGCTAGAAGGCTGGCAAGCAGGTGTGTGGGGCAGGCCTGCAAGTCTGCTCCATACCTGATCTTCTCGCCAGCTCTCATGACAGTAGAGGTTGGGGAGGGGGGAAGGAGAAGGCCCCCCACCCATGCTATTTGGATTGCTCCCTCAGCCCCTCAAATCACCCTGCTGCCCTCCATCACACCCTACATACCCCTTCCACTCACCTGATTGCCTCCCCCCATTCCTGGATCTTTGTCTTACCACTCCTATCAGCAGTGGCAGTCGTAGGGGGAGGGGTGGGAATATCCCTCCTTGCCTGCTCCCCACCTCCCTCAACCCCACTGCTTGGCAGATCCTTGCCCCCTACCTCCACCTTTAGTTGCAGGGCTTGATGGGAGCTGGAGCTTGGTGCACAGGGGAAGTGTGGTCTGCAGGGACCTCAGGAGCAGGCACAGAAGAGGAATCCTTCCTACTGACACCTCTGCCACACTCAGGCTGATGGGGTGGCAGGGCAATGATCAAGGGATGGAAGAGCCAATGGGGGCCAGAGGGGAAAGTTGGAGTGGCAGAGGAACAATCCAAGGATGGAAGGGTTGAATTGATCTTTATCTAATTTACTTATAGTTGGTATATATGAAAACTTTGAGTAAGCTTGCTTGTATCCGGAAATTGGCAGGGAAGGGGAGAATATAACTTCTGTCAATCTTTAGTTCAAATGTGAGTGACTGTATTTACATCACTCCTAGAAAGAACAATTGAATCCATCAGGCTCACAGCCTTTCCTTCCTTCCCCCGTCCATATCTAACTTCATAGGCCAACACCAACTTAATGGTTGACTGGGGCATCCCGGCTTTGATTTGCTTGTGACAAAGTATCTAAAATATTTCTTAGCTTGTTTTTAGTGCTTACTCTCCTTTGCTTGTTGATTCGGTGACAAATAAACACATTATTGCTAATGAATATGTTTGAAATTCCATCCAAGACCATAGCACCCCCCACCCCTCCAAAAAAAGGAGAGTAGAAGTCCTTGAATGCGACTGCTATTAATCATTCCTAAACTTTCATATTTGTCCTAACTGAAAGTGTTTGTTCCATAAAATATTTTATGCATGCCACACCAGTGTTGAACACCATAAATTTAAAATTCTTATTTCTTTTATTATACAGTACGCCAAACTGCGAAATTAGACCAGAAAAACAAGTAAGGTGGGGGGGGCAGGGTGAGAAGAGCTGTTTATTTGTCTCATGCTGGGAACTTTCAGTCCCCAACTGGGCTCAGCAGAGCGTGTGTCATCATCAAAAGCATGTTGAGTAGGAACTGGGGATGGAGAGACGTCTGCATTTGACAGCTATGAAGAAGAAAGAGAAACAAATACTCTCAGTAGGGCAGCATCTTTTATGAAATAGAAATGATACATGCATGGCTTTTATTTAACCTGGATTGTTTCTCCCAATGCATAAAGAAATCACCTTCTACAAAATAAGCTCCACCCTTCTATTCATACAAACGGGAAAGGTTCAGTTGCTCTGGTAGCACTGCACCACCTGCTTCTTCAGATCCTACAGAGGGCATTGTGGAGGTTTCACTTCTAAGCTGGGACACCTAATGAGGTGTAGGTGGTATGGGCAAATACTCATCATGCCCTTCTGACTAAGTACAGACATTCAAAAAGCCAGGGGAGGAATCAATTTAAGTTACACAGTTGTCTCTAAGTGACCTAGTTTAAATTGGGAACAAATAGTATACATGTTCACCCTTGTGCCGAGGTGGGGGGGTGGGGGGAGGGAAGGCTAATCCAGGCAACCTGCATTGACCAAGACCTGCAGGCAGGGGTGCTCCTCCGCAGGCTGCTGGAGGCTGCCAAACATGGCTGAGCACCCAGAACAACTCTGACTGCTGGGCATGGGCAACCATGCCCCCAAAACCCCTGCTGCCTCATCATGGACCCTCTCCCTGTCTAGAAGCTTCCAGAAGAGCCTCAAAGCAAGTGCCCTCCCTTGTTACTTGCACATGACTATGTTCCAACCTGCCTGCATCCCACCATGGTGACCCACTGCCCATACCCAAACATGGAGATCCAAGCTGTGGCATGTCCTGCTTGTCCCGCTGTATGACTCTCACCGGAGGCGGTGAGATATCATGCATGGCCATCTGGACATCCTTCAGTAGCTGGCTGCCATGAGAAGTAGCTTCCCGCCCCCGAGTCAGTAGTCAGCTGTCCCACACAGGGCCAGCTACCACACCCTGCACTCACCAAGCATCCTGGATTAGACCACTGACTTCCAAGTGACCAATGAGGATGAGACCACCCTGGACACTATGCATACTGGCATCAAGCACTGGTTCTGGGCCCATGCCACCAACAGCAACTGGAAAGAGTAGATTCTCCTGGACACCTGGGATAATGAACAGTGGGTCCAGACCTTCTGCATGTACTGAGCCACCTTCATGGACATCATTTTCCAGGTGGCCCCCGATATCAGCATGTGGTTATCCCTCACTCCAGACAAGCAGGTGGTCATTGCCTTTATGAAGCTGGCCACTTCCTACAGTATCCACTATGTCGCCAACAAGTTTGGTGTGGGCAAGTCCCAGTCTGGAGAAGCCATTCTGGATGAACATCCAGAATTTCCTTGACAATTACTTCATCAACTTCATCACCCCAAGGGATGTGATCACTGACTTCCACTGCATGGGCATTCTTAACCGCACGGGAGCTGTGGATGACACCCACATCCCCACTATCTGCCTGCCCCAATGTGCCCAGGTATTCATCAACCAGAAGGGCTACTTCTATGTCACCCTGCAGGGCATTACTGACCACCAGATCTGTTTCACCCATATATTCACTGCTTGGTCAGCAGCATCCATGATGCCCGCATTTTCTGCAATCCCCCACATCCTCCAGAGCATACTATAATCCTGCGGTTCCCAGATTCATTATTGGTACCATCCTATTCCCTCCCCTCATCATCAGGGACCCAGCTTACTTACCCCCTCCTGCCCTGGCTCATAAACTCCTCTATGAGTCAACTGCACCACCAAAAGGAGCACTTCAACAACTGCTTAAGCAGGTACCAAATGACTGTGAAATGTGCCTTCAGCCACCTCAAGGCACTCTGGCACGCTCTCAGCATGTGTCTCATGGTGGTGAAGGAGCACCTGTCATACCTTATCATTGTCATCTGTGTCATCCACAACATCTGGGAGATCAGAGGGGGAGGTCTTTTGTGAAGCCTGGGCAAAGGAGGCACAGCACGCAGACTAGTCATGGCATGCTGGAAATGTACTGCACAGGGAGGCTGGGGAAAGTAGAGCCTCTGGCTGATGTTGGGAGCACTGACCCCCCACACAAGCAGGAAATCTGTGTCTGCAAAGCCCTGGCCAACTACCTCCTGGCCCATGGGGACTGGGAGTGCTCCCCCAATTAGCATGGCAACAGAACTTTGAGTCCCTGAGTGCTTGTGCCCTAGCACTGGGCAATGAATCTCGTGACCCAGTTCCTCTGACTCAGTGTCCAAACAGCCCGGTTTGTAGGTGGTGTCAGGACACTATTCTCCTGCCAACACTACCCTAAGGGGCAGTACTGAGACAGCCTGGGGTGGAGCTAGCTTAGTGCCTGGCTGGAGCAGCCAACCATAGGCTGAGTGTACTACGCTATGAGGGCACAAAGCAGACCAGGATGCTGGTGAACAATGATTTAAACTTGAACTGATAGGGAAACAGCACGTAGGTTCAATACATTGGTTTAACATGAATTGATTTCAATTGAGTGTACCTCACATGTGGGCTATGTGCATCAAACTTCTATACAGTTATGGGTTTTGATTGATCTATGTTCACTTAGACTGGTCTAAGTCTGATGTCTGTACATGCCCTCTATTGATCTAGCTGGTCTCTGGGAAAAATACAAAACATCCCCATATATGGATATTCAAGTTGTACAGCTACTGCCATGCTAAAGGTATCTTTAGGTGACCTCTTTTGCAAATTTTGCCAAATTTATAAAGATACTTGAGATGATGATTTTCCTGTGATGGGAATCCCTGTCCCCACAACAGATATGATTGAATGCTGGAAATGACAAATTATCCCTGCAGTTCACAAAATATATTTCTCCTTAAAAACAATTTTTTTAGGAAGATCATGGTGACATCAGACTGAGCTGATTCTGAGCTACAGCGGTGCCAGTCTTGAGATGTTTAGCACTTAAAATCCTTTGGGCAATTTTCTACATATAAAAATTGTCTTCAGAATTTGGAAAGGTAAACACAGCTGCTATAAGAGTTGGCTTTCTACATTTCCCCTGCTTAAGAATAAACTTCCCCTTACCCCTTAAATGAGGAATGGGATGTGTGCACTTCAGTTTGTGCTTTAATATGATATCACCTAGCTAGTGGAAAACAATGTCACAACTCAGCTAATCTGTGACATCAGGATAGCTAATGATTCCTTAGCTTACCTGCAAGAATGTTGTGGGAGACCATATCAAAACCTTGCTAAAATCAAGGTCAAGTTACCCACTGCTGTGAATAGGCATATATTACAGCTGTTTTTGAAAAAGGAGGGAGAGTCTCCATTCAGAGCATGCATCAGCTTCTCTGATATTGCTTCTCTGGTAGTGGGATAAGAGCAAAACTGTTGTAATTTTAACCCTGTTTATTTCAGGGTTAAAAATTAACAGTTTCACTGATCTTAAATTGCTATAGGAGCAGTAGCCCAGACTGTAGTAGCAGTATAATCAGACTGTCATGTATCAGGATTACTTAATACTAGTTTAACAATTACACCAGTCCACCACTTTGGAAAATGGATAGGTGAGTCAGAGGGAGGTGGGGTCCAAGATAGCAAACTGAATCTGTGGTAGAGCTATAAAACCCAGGTCACTAATTCCCACATCATTGGCAGCCTCTGATCCATAAGCTGCATACATAAAAGCAGATGATGTAACATTGAAAAGGGACATGAATGCAATGTCTGTTTCTGCTGGGTATTGAAAGCAAGCAGCCAAAACCAAAGCCAGGACTATGAGAAGTCTACAGTAGCATTTATAAAAAGAAATAAAGTACCTCAGGAAATAAAACCTTCCTTCTTAAAGTCCATATGAAATTGTAACCCTGAGGGCTTCCTGTTAGAATTACCTTTGGCAAATACATAGATCATTTAATTAATCCACTTCATTTTAAGTTGCCTGCTCTCTTACTTTCTTTCAGTACTGCATTTCATTCATTTGTCCCGCATGGCATCTTCAGAATGTGTCAGGCCATGACGTCTCCGTGATGGTTGCAAGTACAAGGAAGCACATGCATGGGGGGATATGGTCCCCTAAGAGACCTTGCCACAAGGCCTCCATTCCACCCTGCAATCACACATACGGCCTGACAGAGCCTGATGTCCAGAGGTATATCTGAGGTTACACCCATGTGGTACAGACTTGTCAGCTTTTCTTTTAATGAGATAAGGGCTTAGCTATGCTCTGGAGTCTGTGATTCAGATGCTCTCCTTACTGTTCAGTTAATGGGATCACAGCAACTCCATCTGTAATATGAGGTTCTCTCCTAGGTAATCTGCCTTAAGGAGATGGAATGAGACTCTTACACCTTTAAATATGATGCAGTGAAGGGGAATTGTAATTATTGCATGTATTAGCACTAGGTGCAGGGCCCAAAATATATGGCACAGGAAATATGAACGTAAAAGCAGAATATATAGAAACAACATCAGCAAAATTAATCAATAATGAGTGGTCTGTGCCATCAGGAAGTTTGCTACACAAAAAAGAAACATAGAAAACTCACCAAAATCTATTCTCAGGGGTCCCCTGTTTCTAAGGTAGACAGGTATGTTTGGCCCATGTGAAAGGGATGTGAAGAACCAAGTTCGCTCTTTTTTCTCTCAGCTTTTCTTATTCAGACTTAATCCCTCCTTTATTCCTTTGAAGATCTATGGTAAGCATCACACGCACCTTTTCCTCACCAATTACAAGAGTCAACCTGGTTCATTTAAAATCCTCAGGTTGGTGAAAAGGGTCTCCACTCTAAACCTCATTCTGTGCCTAAGATTCATGGGAGTATAGCTTTTATTTAGGTGCATAATTAGCTATACTTTAAGATAACTGAGAATTTAACAGTCTGCACAGAATTAGGCATTTCCTGCTCCAATGAGCTCTGAGACAGCAAGAGTTTTGCCCATGCATAGCTCCGTGATCACAGTACTGAAGATTGCACAGGAATATATTTTAAAATATGGTCCTAAGTTCTATTCTTTGCCATCATAAATGATTCTGCTTGAAAATTATACTCATTATGGAAAGTGGACACCAGTTTCAGCTAATTATAATGTTTGTCTGGTCCAGTATAAGGATGTCTAAATGTCAAAGTTAAAGTTCTTCTATATCAAATGCTACAATGAGCCAAAGTTGTAAAATAATAATAATAATAATAATAATAATCCGCCTTATTTACAGTTTAAAAGCTCAACACCGTCTTCCACAGCACCACGAAGCACCCAAATAGAGATAGTGAACTTTTTTTTTCCTAACATTTGGAAGATTTTGCATGGAGCAATTAAGTCCAAATTCTACCATTTTAGCCATAGACTCAAATGAATTTCAGTTTATTTCCAAGGTCAGATTTTTAAGAGATCTTCAACCCAGTTTCCAAAACTGGAAGTGTACATTTTTACTTTTACATGTATGGTTACTCTGTTTTGCATTGCTAATATCTATGGCTTCAGCATTGAGTCACCTAGGTTTGAAATTATAAACCAAATTTTGTATATGAAAGCAGTGTAGCTGGATATCTACCTATGCTATTTAGACACATAGGTGAAGTAGGCACTGACAAAATGGAATTTGGTGGTGCTTCACTGTATATATTGAAAACTGTATCTGCTTACTGTGAAAGTTTGGTCAAGACCAAACAAAATTTAAAGGATGTATTATTTGTATTAGGAATATGCCTAGAAGCCCTCATTACAATTCTATTATATGAGATACTGTACAAGCATACAGTCCATCCAGCGCAGGGTGGCAAAGGCATGCAGTAAGGCAGCGGCCCTAGATTTTAGGAGGGCAAACTTCAACGAGCTAAGGAGGATAGTTGGAGAAGCGCTGAAGTCCCGGAGGGGAGGGGAGCCAGGTGTCCAAGGA
>NW_017728886.1:151691634-151708401 GCF_001723895.1 Crocodylus porosus
GTCAGGGCGGCTAGGGTCTGGAACCAACTTCCAAGAGAGGTGGTGCAGGCTCCTACCCTGGGGGTGTTCAAGAGAAGGTTAGATGAACATCTTGCTGGGGTCGTTTGACCCCAGTACTCTTTCCTGCCATGGCAGGGGATCAGACTAGATGATCTGCTCAGGTCCCTTCCGACCCTAGAAACTATGAAACTATGAAAGAGTAAAAAAAGGCTGTCCCTGCTCCAGACCACTTCCCTTTTTGAAGATTAAATCATAATAGATAACAGGAATCACAAATACATGCTCATTCACTGGAGTGACTTATTTTCATTCTATCCCAAATGCAGTATTTCTTAACCTCTTGAGGTCCCTTCCAACCCTAACTTTCTATGATAGCCTGACTTTACTTCAGAATGTTATGAACTACTGGAGTCAGAAGAATCAGAAGTGGTCCAGACTATTCTGTTGGGAGTAGATCTTCTAGTGTTTCAGGGAATCCAATGGAATACTACAGCATGGCCTGGATTCTGCAAAGAAGTATGCCTGTGCCTCACTTAAATAATCTGGAGCTTCACTGACATCAATGAGATTGCTTAGACTACTGAAATATAAACATGAATGAAAAGGGTTGTTTTTTTCCCCATTATTGGATCTGGTTTTTAAAGGAAATATTAAAGTACTTTTGAGAGATGCAAGTAAGGAAGGGATCATAACTGAGGTTTCCAGACAGACTCATAGGAAGCCTTTAAAACCTGCAGAAGATTGCACTCTGGAGTTAAAGAGCTTGATATGGAAGTAATTAAGAGGCAGACAATAAGCAAGATAGAGGAAATAGTGGAATAATAGCTCTTAAGAAAACTAAATGACTGATCAGACCTCTCCTTCCCTTACCAGTCCTGACCTCCCTTAAATTTTTGCAGGCAGGATGAAAGATCTACACACTTTCTTCTTCTAATGATTTCCTCAGTAATCAAGGAGCGGAAGTTGTTAAATGTAGTATGATCAGTTGGGAGAGATTTTTCTCCACAACTTGGTTCTCGTGCCAAGGGTATAAAGCTGTTTAACAAAAAGGCCTCCCTCTGTTGTGGGTGGGGAGAGTGCATTTGATGTAGCAATCAGCAGATGATTGAGGCAATGTGACCACAGAACAGCTGTCCAGGCAGGAATTTCACAAGTCATAGGTAAGCCATTTCAATCTAATCTGTAAATCAGATAGTACATAGTAGTTATACTTATTGCTTATAGTTGCTTATACAACTGCAAAATGGACAGGGGTGGGTTCTGAAGAGGAGTAGAAAGCAGAGAGATAGCAGAGATCTCCAGTTTACAGTGAAGTCAGGTTCTCTGAGAGTTCTTTACATAACATCCTAGTGTAAGTGCAGGAATTACTGATGCCTGGGGAGACTTGTGAGAAAGTGGAATAATCTTTGTAGACACTCCACTATGTGGGGAAGATGGGAGGAGATAGCTAAGAATGGATCCTTTTGCCCAGTTATAATCACTAGCATTAGGAACTTGAATGGCATAGGGCCAGTCATAGGGACACATGCCTTGGTAACATCGTTCCTCATTAAGGCCTGCTCACTTTGTGGAAGAGAATAAACTTGTTATGTCACCAGTAGACCACCTCTGATTCTGGGGGTGAAAGTTGGATTTGGGCCATCTTGCCTGAAGTGTAAAATGCTAATTAAATGTAATAGAAGGTAATGCAGGGTGGCCCCTTACAGACAAACTGGGTCAGAGAGGCATGCAAAAATATACTTTGTCAGAAGTTAGTAAAAGAACACCATTCCTTATAGTCCAAGTCATTCCTAGAATCTGAGAAAGTAACTTGATGCCCATGAAAGCTCATGCCTCTAGCTCATTGGTGTGGCCGCAACTAGAGTATTGCGTCCAGTTCTGGGTGCTGCACTTCAACGAGGGTGTGCTAAAGCTCTAGAGGGTCCGAAGGGCCACCTGTATGATCAGGGACTTGCGGCTTACTGCTATAGAAGGTCCTGGGTAATGTGGGGCTCTTGCAGGACGCGATGGGAAACTTGGTTGTCACACCAGTGATTGCAGCTTACTGCTATATCAGAGGCTTACATCAGGGGCTCAGTGAACAACTATTCACCAGGGCGCCTGGGGGAAAACTAGAAACAGTGGTCACAAACTCCTAGAACATAGTTTCAGGCTGAACATTAGGAAAAACTTTCACCACTAGGGTGTCCAGACTATGAAACAAGCTCCCTGCAGAGGTGGTGCAATCATCTACCCTAGAAGTTTTCAAGAGAAGACTGGACAGTCACCTGGCAGGGGTCACCTGAACCCATGTCTTTCTTGCTCCTACAGGGGACTGGACCCAACCATCCTTTGGGGTCCCTTCTAGCCCTATGATTCTCTCTAAACTGGTTAGTCTCTAAGGTACCACCCTGTCCTACCTTCCGCTCAACTTGAGACTAACATGGCTAACTATCTGTTTAAAAGTAGTACTTGTACTGTATAAAGGAGATTGCTACCATTCTCTGCATCTCCTCTGTCTTGTCTTTTTCTGTGCTTCGTCTGCATGCTTGTTATTCCTTTTACCAATTACATAAAGGGCACCTCATAAGAGTTAGTGAATGTATTTAAAAAAAACATGCATGAGTCAGGGAAATATTACAAATCCCAGTTTTAGCAATGGAGACAGAGAAAGACCAAGTGATTTGCTCAAGGTCAGAAAATAAACCTCTATCAAAGAACAAGATTAAACCATAGTTTCTGGAGTCCTATATATGTGTCTCAACCACAAACTTATGCTCCCTACACATTTCAGGCACCCCAGTACAGGCACTATTTTTATATTTGTTATGCATAGAATCTTGGCTCTGTCACAGGCATACTACAAATAGATAATATAGGGTAGTTTACAGGCATAAATTGTGATTCTGTAAAGTATACTGCTGATTGTGAATAAGGAATAGCAATCATTTAGATTTACCAATTCCAATGCAAGAAAAAACATTTTTTAAGCTTCTATATAAAGATCAGCTAAAGCAGCTTGAAAAGATATCACTAAAACCTTCAAGATGCACAACACTGATGAGCAATTGATTAGAAATTGACATGCTGCACTTTACTTGTGAGCCTTGGGAAGACAGATAAAAATAGCATGAGAAATAGTAGTGGTATCAGAGTGGGTGAGCCTGAGAATTTTGCATATGCTCCTACATGTAGTGAATTAAAGCTGGAGCTCAGAGTTTGACAATCCCAGAGCAAGCAAATCTCTTCAGAAAGTCTCACTGTAAGATCATCAGCCTTTGAGAAACTGAATTAAAAAAAATAAAATAAAACAGACAAATTTAACATGGAGGCAAAAGAAAAAACAACAAAAAGAGGAATCTTGAAGCTCTTATTTAGTCTTGTTAGTGTGATGATGGGCACACTAGATTGTCTTCTAAAGGGCTTTACAAACATACAGCAAAAATCTAAGGGCCAGTATAAAGCAACTAGATAAAAAGAAGCTCCCAATAATCTGATCTCAGTTCTGGGGTCTGAAAAGGAGGATGCTAAGGACCTTCCAGAAAACATATAGCATCTGACAGCATCAGATCTTACACAGTAATCACTTAACCTACCACCTAAGCACAGCTATCTCTGAGGACAAATGCAGCAGTTGTTTAACAGAGCATGGTGCCATTACACAACAGTTCAGGACAGGAAGTGAAGCAGAATCCCATAGCCAACTGAAGCTGCAGGGGGAATTTAGGTAGGCAGAAAGTAATTAACTGATTTGGAAACTGCCCAGATAAAGAAATAAAACAAACATCAGTAGTTCATCCCCATAAGTGTGTTTAAAAACAAAGTCCTAAGGTTTAAAATAGAAAATAGTTTTACCTATTGATGAATGATGAGCATTTTGAAGCCTGGTACTTGCATAAGTAACAAAACCCTTTTGATATTTGCTATAACTTTGTAGACACACCAGCTCATCAGCTGTTATAAGGCACAAAGCTCCACTAAAATCGATGAACTAGCCTGATTTAAATCAGCTGAAGAAACAAGTGATCTTTATGTAGATAATACTTTTCTCATGGAGACAAAGTGGAGTTGTTTAGGATTTTATCCAAGATATTTTTCTGTTCTCTACTTCGTAGGAATGTTCTGGCCAGAGTTTAATCCAATATCTGCAAAACCTATCAATGTATTTTTAATCAGTAGTGCATTAATTAACCCTGCCCCAACACCAATTGAAACCAGTGGGTGCCTCTTCACTGATTTCATTACTCTTTGAATCAAGCTCATTAGCATTATCAGGTTGATCTCGTTTTTGTTACTGTAATCTTATAAAGTCAGGCAGGGCAAGTGTGTGAATTGGGTGTAGCCTACAGGGAGTTGCAAATAGCAGCCTGTGTCACAATATCTTTCCCAAGAAATGCAAAGATCCTTTTCTTAACAGAGTTCCTGCTACCTTGCAATTTCTGCCCCAAGTCAGGCATTTCCCACATACTCCTTATTTTATGTAATTCTTTTACAGCATATAAAGTACACAATGCAATCAGTGATCTTGGAAAAGAAATACTGACTCTGATGTCTTTTCTTTTCTTAAAATATAGACTTCTCTATATCACAGGCTTACTGGTGTTTTGGAGTAAGTTATATTTTTCATCTTTGTTCCCAATAGCAAGGCTTGCAGAAATGTAACAGAGGACTTCTGAGAACCTGTGACAGCAGGGTAGGTCCCTGGGGATATTTCAGAAGTCTACACAGATTGATACTGTTCAAAGAATAGACATTCTTACATCGGGGTTCCTCTATTCCAGTAAGAAACCAGTGTATCACTGGCCTACTTTCATACTTCTAGTCCCAAGTTAAAAAAAATAATTGGGTAAGTGGGTGGGTTTTTTGCTAGATTTTCCTCCACCTCTTAGATTTCTTTGAAGTTTTGTTCTTGTGCAACTGTTGAGCAAGAAAGATGAAAAGGCTGTTTTTAAAGAAAAGAGCATTGCTCTTTGCCACTCCTACCTTGTTCTCTATCTGAAAATCTAGCCAAACCCAGGTATTATCTTTGGGTAGGAAGCAACTGAACTGACAATCTCCAATAGTTACTCAGAAAAATAAATATTTCAGTACCCACGCACCCTAATAATTAGCTGTTTTAAAGGTGGCAAGTATTCACTTGTACCAAGAGACCCATCCTGATACTATATGTATATTCATGTACCTTAAAGTTAGAGTTTATAAGACAAAACAAATAGAAACTTGTAAAAGGGGTCATATTTATTCATTTTTTTCTTTCAGCTTCTGAAATCCAGTGTTTGGTGCTGGTATTTAATCAGCCTTTTTTTCTTACACCGAGATTTGCCCTGTAGAATGATACTTTTCTGGTACCAAAATTATAAACCATGGCAAATGTGGAAACTTTAAAATAAAATGATGTCAGGACAGGGGCTAACAATTCCTGGTAAAAGACTGGTGTGGACACAATTAACTGGTAATTCCATATTAGCTTCCCTGTGTTGTAGAATGTTGCCTTAAGTCTAGCTTAATTAGAGGTATTGGATGAAAGTGGGAACTTTGCTGTGGCTAAGAGATGACCTCTGAAATATGCAGAAGTCTCACATTACCAAGACTAGTTTTCCTCAGTGGTGTATCAAAAAGCCTGTGCCTATTGTCAGGCCATTCTTGGGACAGCTTTAATGTCCCCCTCCCCATTAGAATGAGAGGATATATTACTAGACACAATGGGTGCTAATAGTCTAAACTGCTTATTCTGGGAGAAAATCTTTGATAGGACTGAATAGTGAAACCTGATTTTTTTCATTTTATATAGGAAAGTCCAAGCTGAACTAAATTTAAGGGCCCATTCTGACAACTTAAATCTGAAAGGTAAATTTTTGACTTGTGCTTAGTATGAAGTACAGTACGAAGAGAGACACAAATAGACACGTTTAGCCAATTTTGCAGTTACATATTTTAAAACCTTACTGATTTCTCTTATTATCTGGAATGGAACAATTTTGAGTAGTAAATCATATAGTGAATGTTTGGAGGATTGAACCCTGCTTCATGGTAAGCTCATTGTCTCTCCATAATCTAACTAATAGGCATTACAATATATTTTTGGTAGCAATTTTTGCTCTGTTTTGTTCTTTTATGGTTTTCTGAAACAGCAAAGCAAAATGAAGAATATTTTAAATTTATACTGTATTAAATTATACTTGGATTAGTTATTAAATAAAGGTTATTATTAAATGTTAATGAATGGTACTATCAATATTATATCTGTCATGAATGGAAAACCTATATATAGCACATGGTTGAGTGCAAGCCATTTATTAATTTAAAGATCCCAACTCCTCAGGAAGTGTTGCAAAATTTCATGCTTTCTCTGCTAGATCACATATCCAGATTTCTGATTTAGTTGAAGGATGCATAAAAGAACAGAGATTAAATGTAATTTAGAGTCTCTGCAAAAACTTCAGGTCTAGCGTTTCAGGTGGATGCATGTAACTTGAAAACTTAGCTAATAGAAGTCATATTTATTCAAACCATGCCTTTGGGAACTTCCCATCACAAACTTGTAAGATATGAACTAGTCAATCTTTGTATTTTACAAGCTACCAGCAGGCTGGTAAATCAGAAGGTAAGCACTGATGTTGCTTCTCAGTTTATTATAATTAATGTGTATTCAGTTTCACAGATACAGAAGTAATTTATGGTAAAATGTATTCCTTGGGGCCAGATTATTTTATATTCCAAAGAGAGAAAGGGTGTATGCATAATATAATGCCTTATATATAATAATGAGTATGTGCAGATGTTACAATTTGATTGACCTAACCCTGTTTAGGATTAGGTCCATCTAAGTGCAGATCTGTACCCTTTGGGCAAAAAAATGGCTGGCCTTATCTAATTCAGTTCACCTAAGAGGGTGAACTAAGTTACAATGGAAATAAATTAGCGCAACCTACCAAACATCTGTACACATTCAGAGCACAACCCCAGAGCTCAGAATGGTCTGGCCACTCACTCCAGCCCTGAAGCCGATTTTTCCTACCTCTCCTAACCTCTCCTAACATGACTTGGCTATTTTTGAGCCCCCTGATCTCTAACCTCCACACTTTGGATCCACCAAACCTCCCGGGATGGACTCACTAGCCCCTCCCAATCCTCCTCCCTTCCCCACAATTAGACCGCATTCCTGGCATAGCTCCTAGCACCGGCAAACATTTGCACAACTGGGACCCTTAAAGTAAGCTGTGTGGTCATAGATCAGGTCTCAGGCACATCTGCACATACCCAGTATGTATAATACCATAGATATATATATAGAAATAGATATCACATGCCCTTCCTCTCTTCGCAAAGTACCTCATCCCAGTTTTGTTTCCACTGGAATTGGTCTTGGTTACTACTCAAAGTGAGTAAGGGTATGTATATCTTGATTTTTATTATTCAGTATGTCATATCCCTTAACTGTCTAAAACTTCTGTAACTACAATAAACCCACTGTTTTAATGCAAATGAGTCTGGCTAAGATCACATAAAAGATATTTTGAACTTCTGTTTGTCTTGGAGATATCACAGGCATCTGAATGCTTTACAGTCAAGCTCTGCAGTGGGTCTCTCCAATCAGAACCTGAAAAGATTTTACAGTGGCACATCATCCACTGAAAACTGCAAATCTATTGGACCCCAAAATTAGCAGAGCCTCAGATTAGCTGAAATAAAGTGTATAACCACAACCAAGTTGGGCTAGGAACGAGTCTTATCTTTGTATAGGTTCCCTCATACCAAGCTCATTTACTTCAGCTTTGCCAAGCACCTGAGAATTTTATCTTTAATAAAACCTGATAAATGCATTATGCCACCTCAAAATAACCTTAAGCATATAGTTCTGAAGTTCTTAAGAGAAATACTGCTTGATTATGTGTGATGGTAAGATTTTAGATCAAATAACTGACATGCAAATATATAGAAAGGTGGACAAGAATGTTCTTGTGAAGTATGGAATCATACTTCATTAATTTGGTATAGGTCTTGAAATAAAATGATGGGGTGACATGGATTGGTTGCAGTCCCCTGCCCTCCCCCCTGTTAGCAGTCAGTCCCTGGCTGCTGTAGCCAGACTGGAGCACAGAGCACAGCTCCTCCCCTCCCCTTGACCCCTTCCCTGTGGGTGGCACAGTTGGAGTACAGCCTGTGGGTGGGGGGGAGGATGTGGGATGCCTGCTGCAGGCTTGGGTCTCCCCATCCTGCTGCCCTCCTCCCAGGGGCTCTGCGGCCCAGCAGGCTGGACTTGGAGTGGGAGGGAGTACCACGCCACCATGGCCACCAAATTGAGGACCTCCTTGCCTGCCCAGCAGCAGCAGGAGTACAACTCCATGCTGCCACTGCTGCTGCACCTCATTTTGGCCTTGGCAGCCATGGTGGTGTAGTGCTCCCCCCTGCACTAGGTCCCACCCACTGGGCTGCAGATTCCAGTTTATCATGACCCCATTTGCTGATGTTGTGAGCCCATTTGTGGTTGCAACCCACAGTTTGGGAATCGCTATCTTAGATACTGATTGGAAGATTCTGTATCACTACTACTGGTGTATTTCAACATATATCCTGTCTTCTACTTGGTATCACTGTTGTAAATTACTACTTGCTTGGTAGAATTACTGATTATAGGGGGGGAAAACAAAATATATTTTTATTGCTGTTTTCAAAAATTGATGTTTATTATATTAAAAACTGGGCACATAAAAATATACTCCTAAATCTGTATTTTGGCAATTAAGTAAAAGTGGTTGATTTTTTCAAAGCACTCGTTGATGTCAATAGGATTTGTGACGATTCAGGATCTTGCAAAAGAAAGCCATTTTTATTTAGGTTCTTAACTATGGATTTAATAACCTGTCTTTAGGCATCCACTCTGGAAAAGTGTGACCTATGTGTCTTTTGGGTGCATGAGAGAAGGAGGGTTAAGGTGGGAAGAGGTTAAGGTGGGAGGGGTCCCTAGACTCTTTTGCTCTGTTTCAGCCCTCTGATATTTGAAGCCATTCACCAGAGGTCTCATAAGTGTAAAAGGGTTGGTCTTCTCTTGTTAAATTGCCACCTGTTCAGGGAAAAGCTAATCCATTAAAGTCGAACAGTTCTGAGAAGGTGCTGCACTGCCCGGGGCAGCCTCTTGAGTTTCACTTCTGACAGCTGCGGGGAAATGGAGTTGGGGATGGTCCTTGTTACAGAAATTAGACAGATCAGGAAGGAAACAGAGCTGGCCTTTCATGTGATCTGGCTTTGAGATGGGAGGGTGGGGGAAAGGGCGAATTCCTTTTCTAATTACTTTACGGGTCAGTTCTCCTCAACTCTTGTTAATGTCAGACACTCATAATCTTTTAAAAATATTAGGAAAAGGGGAAAAATCATGAACTACTGAAGATTTTTGATGTGCCTGATATTCTGCTTTGTATATCTGTGACCTTGGTGAAGATTTTTTTTCCTCTTGAACTAGCAGGAGGCAGAACTGAGACAGAGGAAGAACAGTTTTCCTGATGTGAACTTACTGCCTTCTTTAAATAGTAAAGATTTTCCCCTCTGATTTCATGAGTTCGTTCTTTTCCTCTGCAGTGAATTTAGTAGTCACAGAAAGTGCCAGATTGACATTCCTGCATATTAAGGACTTCTGCTTATTCAGAGAACAGGTAGGGATTGGGCAGCAATACTGGAAGCTTCATAAAGCCATCCACATAAGACTTTGCTCTCAACATATATCAAAAAGGATAACCTCCAGGAGTAAGAAGTTGCTTATATGCCATTCCCTAGGTGGTGGCTTTCCCTGTATTTCTCTTTTTTGTAACTTGTGCAAGGACCCTCTAAAACTTGTATGTTTCTTTCTTGTGTCAAATCACTAATACATCCAATGCTGTAACACTTATTAAATAATCATTTATTGGATCAAAATGGAAAATGAAATGATAGAATATTGTTTGAAACAAAAATATACACAATATGAGTATATTAAGAATAAATTGTAAACACAAGACACGTATGGCCAGTACACAGTCACACATGAATAAAATGGACACTTGTTTTCTTACTGGAAGCCAACATAGTCTACGTATAAGCAAAGCAGGATAGCTCAAAAAGCAGGATTTTTCAGTACCTTTTAATGGATATGTCTGCCAAGATGATGCAGACAACCTTATTACTCCCTCCCCTCTTTTCACACACCCACTTGGAGTCCTATTTTCATAGGATTTTCAAGAGCAGCTTTAGAGAGCTGTGATAATCTGGAGGATTAGAGAAAGCCAGAGGGGAGCCAGACACATGATGCCCCACAACTGAAACATGCAGATGGTTTGCTTTGATGTGATAAAGAAATGAAGCCTTTTAAGCTGAAATAAGGGAGCCGTTTACATAACAGTGCTGTATCCTAACTGTACCAGGGCCCTCAAAAGCCAAGATGGTCTCAGGTTTGCTGTGAAAGCAACTAGTCAAATAGGTATTCATTTATGTTTTTCCTTTCTTAATTCTGCTAAACCAGTAGCCCTCACACATCTGTAATTTTGCAGGGCAAAGGTAATGTCCAGTCAAGTTATGATTTCCGTATAACCTCCCCAGTGAGAAGTCAAGGGTCCTCTCCTCAAAATTTTTTTTTTGGATAGTATCTTTTATTACACCAGCTGTATAGTTCATACACAAATCGCCCTTCCTTAGGTCTTCCCAGGTGGCCTACAAACACTTTGTGCCCAAGAATATGTCCAACACCTCTCCCAACTATATAGTTGGTCTAAAAAAAGAATACCAGAAAAGCCTTTCTTTTTGCATATTTTCTGGATGATCGTGGCTACAACAATACCCCAGCCCAACCTTTGAGCCCTACAGACCCTTTGGATTGCCTTAGAAGATCCTTTTTTAGGCAACACAAGATTCAGACTGATCCTCGAGCTCTACCAATTGTTTATACGTGCTTGAGAGCAAGTGACTTTATTGGAAACTCAGCTTCCCATATTCAACCCAGCTAAGAGATACAGGAATAACACCTTTTTTTTCCTTGGTGCTCAAAGGGTGTTTTAACCATGAAAAAAGCAGATGATTATATTATAATGTTGCATACATATACCAAGGTGGGTAGATGTAATATTGCAGCTGAACTTTCCTTCTGGTGTTTCATAATTTTGAGTGCTTTACTTTGTGACCTTACTGTATGGGCCACCAATACAAGCAAACATCTATCCCCATGCCATGAAAAATCCACTAGTTACATAAGCACATGTAGTAATTACATGCACAGATTTAGGGTCAATAATGGTGTTATGCTATTATATGTAGTATGATCAATCATGTCCCCTTATGCAAAATCATTGAAAATGTGGGTTGGAAGAGACCTCAGAAAGTAATTGAATCCAACACCCACCTGCTCAAAGCAGGAACATCCCCAACAATATCATTCCAGCCAAGGCTTCATCATGAGAAGAAGGAATAAAGGAAATAATTTTTTAAAACAAAGGCTGTTTAATCTTGTATATTCTTTTGTTACAGTGTTTTATCAAAGACCAACAGTATTTTTTGACTCTTTTCCTCATAGGGATTTTTAGGATGAATTATCTTTTTGATACAGACCAGCCCAAAAAAACATTTTCTCAAAAGCATTTTTTATTTCCTGTGGATAGGTGGTAGGAGGGAAGTGAAAACATTTTTAATTATAAAAATGCAAAGTTTCATTAAAATAGTACCTTCTGCCCAGCCCCAGAAATGAGATCCGGGGGCAGGACCCTCCCATCCCTTCAGAGTCATTCAAAAATGTAAGTCCTGGAAGCCAACTGACAGGCTCAGATCTCCATAAAATTGTGACTTCAGCCTAGTAAAAAAGTTTGCCTTTAAGAAGTTACAGTGTAAATAGCCAGTTTCACAGTGCATCTGGGTGCCATGGAGAGAGGCACATTAGAAATGTACCATCGTAACTGAAGACACTCCAGTTTATTTTTTTTTATTTGTTTGTAATAATTTCTTTCCTTATTATTTTCGTTACAAAGGCCTACCCTGTATTTTTCCTACAAGCCAGATAAATGCCCCAATATTATTGATTATTCTGTAGTGGGTACTCTCCATCTTTCTCTTGTTTTTTAAGTGAAAATTTTCTAGCAAGTCTTGTGCCCCTCCCCCCCCCCCCCATTAGAATGAAAACAAATCTCAAAACCTCGAAATTTTTCATGAAAGGGAATTATTGTTTTCTGGCCAGCCCTTCTTCATTCCACCATCTGCTTGGCAGTTCATCCTGTCTTTGGGACACAGTTGGAAGAGGTCTATAATGATTAGTAAAAATGCTGCTGGAAAATAAACTCTTTATTGGAATTTTTATGTTGTTTCATCAGATAAGGAAAGTCTTGCTAATTGGATCCTATCCCTCAACTGCCAGTTTCAGTTAAGAAGAAATGTAAGCAGTACACAGCTGGGGTTTTGTCATTGTGATTAAACAAGTAGTTATTAAAAAAAACGCAAAAAACCAAAAACCCAGAGTACATGCCATATACAGTACCATGATGTGTATTCCTTCCTTGGGCCAAATGTTTGATTATTGTTAATTGGCTCAGTCTGACAGTACTTCCTCAGTCAAAACACCAACAGAAGTTTAAACGCATTTGAAGTCAACAGAGAGTTTAACTGCAAAGACCAAGCCCAGCCCCAGTATGAAGGTTTTAAAAGAATTACAGTGAAAAAACAAACTAGAGACATTCTGAAACTGGATTTAATCATCAGAATAAAACTACATGCTGTACTGTGATTTTCCTGCCCTGACAATACAAAAACTGTAAAACACTTTGTGATGGTCTTACTTTGGTAATTCTCTTCAAGACACTCTTAAGCTACACATAGTTTAGTATCTAAGTAAGTGACTCTCCTTCATTTTAATATTTGAGAGATACCACACATTCTTTCAGAAGTTCCTTTACAAAGAGGTCTCTGTCCTGTCACCAAGTGGAGTGCTTTTAAAAACCCTTATTATTATTCGTTAAAATGTAAACAAAGCTCAGGAGGGGTCCCCTTTAGAAAGCAATTTGTATTTCTTGCAATGGTTTAAAACTAAGATGATGATTTGAGTGACTGCTAACCCTCAAAGGATCTTGAAGGTTCTGGCAGAAAAGAAAGTTAAATATTAAAATTATTTTGCTGTTGAAAGTTATAAAAACTGATGTGACATTAAGGCTTTCTGTCCCTGTTGCTGGGCCTTTGGCAAATTCTCCTCTGCGACCTTGACACGAGGAACCACTGATGCTATTCTATCAATACCTGATGGCTGAACAAGCTCATACATATATTAGCCAGAAAAGTAGTTGCTTAGAAATGGCACCTTACTTAGCAAATCTGTTCCTAGTGGCACATCTGCTGACAACAATAAAATATTGAAAACAGCCATCATGGAGGGAGAGTAAGCTAGGTTATTTTCTGTTCAAATGCAATCAACATAATTTGGGGTTTTTAAAATAAATAAGTATATGTACACACATACATATTTATAGATATTTTCTAGGGTCATCTACATACGTTGTTTGGGCACATTCAGATGACCACGCATGTATGGTATGTGACACCACAGATGGGTCTGCAGCACTGCTCACTGCACAAGCCACACATGGAGGCATTCCCCATGCTGCTAATTTGTAGCTCAGGAGGAAGGGGATGCATTGAAACTGGAAGATCCCATTGCCAAAAACATCCCCATGCCTTAAAAAAGTGAGGCGGCACATGTGGCAGCAGTTTGCGCCGCTTAAAACTGGAACCCGGATAGCAGGAGTCATGCTCCAGCTGCCAGCTAGGCTCCTGCTGCCAGATTGTTGCAACTGTGGCCCCTACAGGCCCCAGCACCCCAGGTAGGGATGCTGGGGCCAGCCCAGGTGTTGGCCACAGCTTCCCCACCCCCAGCCGGGGCAATGCGTTGCACCCTAGAGTACATGTCCATGAGCATTCCCTGAGCACAAGTAGCAGAAGCACAATATTTGTTTTTTTTACATTAACTTTTCCCCTTGCCGTTTGTCCTGAGGGAAACCCATGTTTCTGCTTGTGGGGATGTGCCTTTGTCTTCAAATGTTATCTTCAGAACCGCTTTTGCAGTGCTTAGGAAGGAAAAGAATGCACGTGCATGCAACTAAGGATGTAATCTGAGGACAATTAAGATACAGGGTTGTTAGGGAGGATGCTGTTGACCCAAAGTACCCTTTATTACAAGTGATGATACTCAAGTCAGGAAGATCCTGGTTTAAGTGGACTGATTTTGCTTAGTTGGTATACAGGACAAGTATTGTTTCAAGAGTAAATGGAGAACATTTGTTATAAATATCACTAGTACACCTCAGACAAGTTATGTAAAATAGGTTTTCAGAATACATTACCCTGTTACAGTACAGTTCATTATTACCATTTGGCCATCTCCTGTTATTTTTCAGAAGTCAGCAAATGTTGACAAATGACTTCTATAGTAGCTACATGGAACTTATGCCACAAACTTTCTACTGGATTTGTAAATCCTACATGCCTTAAAATGTCTTTGAATGCTTTTCAGTCTCTTATTAACAGAGCAAATCTTATCTTGTATTCTTAATTGTACACAAAGGCAAATTTGAAAATTCAGCTAGAGTTCCTTTAAAAAACTTAAATATATGAAAAGAAGCCTGATCTCAAGGTGGGGGAGGCGGGAGGAGAAAGGATGAACTAAAAGCAGGTATTTTAAATATATTACTTTTATTAACATTACTGTGAAGTCAATGGAGTTACAGCAGGGAGAGATATAGATCAGTGTGGCCAAACGTTTATTCTGTAACATGTAGATTCAAAAAACAGTTCAGCATGTGCTTAAGTCCATTTTTATTCAGGAAAGCAATTGGTCAATATTTAAATTCATCTTACTGTCATAACTTAAATATGTACTTAAGTTCAGGATATTTATTTGACTCAGACTAATAATCAATGGGAGTTATATGCATGTAAAGGAAGAAATGGACCTAATTTTTCCCCATAGACAACAGAAGTATCAAAGTAATAAAACCCAGCATTTCAAGCCAATATCTGCTGCGTTCCAATAAACTGGGATTTTGTTTAAATTGGAAAAGCGCCAAAAAATCCAAATAAATACTCCTTATAAACTAAAGGTTCATCAGCATGAGGGGGATACAAAGCAATAAAGCAAATAACTTAGCTGGGAAGATGTTATTAGAGAATAGTGAATTCATTACTTAGCTAGCTAGTACAATTTGACTATGGTGACTGAGAATTACGTATTTTTGTACTGTTTTAGTTCGTAGAAGTTTCAACATTGACTTAAATGGGAGCTGGAGAAGACCCTAAGGAAAAAGATGGAACAGCATGCAAAAATATGGGTGTCTAAACAACCAAATAAATCTCAAAAAAACTATACATTCTGGTTGTGTCATTATTTGATGCAGTTACTAACATGACATACAGAACCATACACCATGAAACTAAATGGTGCTAATTAAAGAAAACAGCTATGACACAAACAAATAGATTTTCACATACTGGATTTATTTCTTTTAATTTACCACACCCAACCTGCAAAGCTACCCATTGTACAGGACCTGAAATATATGTCACAATTATGTGGTGAAATCCTGACCCATTAAAGTCAAAGGCAAAGCTCCCATTCACTTCAGCAGTGGTAAAATCTTACTCATAATCACACCCACTATACATAATGGAATCTTCTTTACATTAACTTTTCTCCCCAGTTTCATGAAGAAAGTAATGATAAAAGGAGTAATGGGGTGGGTGTCTACAGGTATAGAAAGATATTTTTGATGGACTAGAGTGTTGTTATTGGTTAAACTGAAGAACATACAGCCTTTTGGCATATATATCAAATATAGTAACGTATCCAGTATCTATGACTAGTTAGCTGCCAGTAGAAAAGGCTCTTTGGGTAGTAGAAGTATAGTAGTCCTTTTAATATGTTCAGTTCTCCTCCTCAATAGCTGCGTCTACACATGCAATTAATGTGCACGACTAAACTCTGAGGCTTCTTGTTCCAAGGTTTTTTGCTCCTGGGTGAGATGTTTGAACATGCACCCAGAAGGAAAAAAATTCCAGAGGATATGTCCCCAGAGTTTTCATATTCAGCATATGGAGCCCAGGTGGAGCAGCCCAGGTTGGCAGGGGACCCAAGGGGTCAGCCTTCCAGCTGGCTAGGGCATGAGGGTGCTCCAGTATGGGGCTGGCTGCCAGGCAGCCACCACACTGAAACACCCTTGTGCCCTAGCCAGACACATCAGTGTCTACACATGTACTGTAGCACATGAAACAGTGCCACTGCAGGATACTATTTGTATTTAGCTGGACTCCCCCTGAGCTACATTTATTAGTTTACTGTGTTGCATGTCTAGACAATGATATTTTACTGCAAAGCTAATTACTCAGCTCCACAGTAAATGTCTCACATAGACACACCTAATGTTAGGCTTATTGCTCATCTTGGATTAATTCTGAGAGGAAAAGAATGTATACTGAGTCTGCCTACACATGCATTTGATCTGAGATCAGTAAATGTTCCCAGGCAGGCATCTACACATGCAGGGACTTGGCAGAAGATTTGCTGCTCTTAGTACCAAACCAAACTGGTGCCATTTCCTGCAGCCCTGCAATGGGCCCCTGCTGCCACTAGGGAGAGCTCCATCAACCAGCAGCCATCTTTAAAAGCCAGCCCCGCTCTCTGTTCCCTGGCCAGGAGCAGTATGCACAGTGCAGGGGCAGTATATGTCAGCTCTCTCCTCACCATCTCTGCCTCCCCACTCCATGGCTGCTCCAGCCCCAGCCCCAGCCCCAGCCCCA
>NW_017728886.1:151708501-151758331 GCF_001723895.1 Crocodylus porosus
CCAGCCCATGGCAGTGATGACCAGAGCCCTGGGCTCCTTCTGATCAGTGTGCTGGCCCTGATGGCCTGCCATCCCAGAGCTACCACGCAGCTGCTGTCCAGACCCCATCCAGCTGGCTGGTGATGCAGGGATACTGACAACATGCTGCTGGACACCAGCAATGAGGCTGCCCTTGCCCTCCTAGGTCTCCAGCCCCACCATCTCTGGGCCTACTGGGCCAGCCAGGACTGCTGGCTGCACTTCATCCAGCAGACTTGGGATGATGAGCAGTGGCTGGAGGAAATCAGGAAGATCCAGGCCACCTTCTGGGACCTCCTGCAGCAGCTCTGCCCAGATCTGGAGCAGCAGGACACTGCCATGCAGCTTCCCCTCCCTGCAGATATCCAGCTGACTCTTGCCCTGCTCAAGCTGGCTAAGCCTGCCATCCTCCATTATGTGAGCCATCTCTTTGCGGTGGGCAAGGCCAGTGCTGGGGAGGGCATCATGGAGGTATGCAGCATCCTCCAGGATGACACACAGTGCTCTGGGTAAATGACCTTCTGATGGAGGTGGTGGGGTTCTGTGCCCTAAGATTCTACCAGGGCCCTGGGGCCCTGGACAGGACCCACATCCCCATCACCTGCCTGCCCCATGGGGACTTCCCCTACTGCAGCCGGAGAGGGTTTCACTTTGTTGTGCTCCAGGCCATTGTTGACCACTGCAGTGGCTTCACAATTATGAGTGCTGGCTGGGTAGGCAATGCCCATGATGCCTGTGTCTTCAAAAACTCCACCCTGCCAGTCCTGATGCAGAATGGATGCTTCACACTGGGATGCTGGACCTGCAGCTGGGTGCCATAGTGGTCCCACCCCTTCTCATCAGGGACATGGCCTATCTGCTCCTACCTGGGTTCATGAGGCCCTATACCAGCCAGATGGGCCCCCCACCATGTCTTCTTTAGCTGGTGTCTGGGCTGGACCCATGCCCTGGTGTAGTATTCCTTTGGCCATCTCAAGGGATGCTGATGCACCCTCACCACCCACCTCGAGTTCACCAAGAATAACCTCCCGTGGGTCATCATCATAGCCTGCATGCTGCATAATATCTGTGAGGCCCAGGCTCTTCCACAAAGCCTGGGAAGAGGAGGTGTGGTGGCAGGAGGACACCCAGGACCACTACCTGTAGCAGCAGTGACAGCAGAACTCCCCACCTCCCTGGCCAAGGCCCCAGTCAAGCCACACCTGCTAGCAGGGGCCAGGGCATCGGGTGTGAGAGGCACTTTCTGACCACCTTCTCCTGCACTCATCACTGTAGCCAGCCTGGACCACCACCCACTGACCGCACATCCACTCCCCCGCCTCCAGCACCATGCTCACTGCAGACATGTCTCACAAGAACAAGTTTTTAATCCCCTCACATCAAACAGTTCCCCCCCTCACCTTGGGGTGCCTGACCCACTACACCCTCCTGCTGCTGATTGCCAATGTGCCCCAGGCACACCTGCACACCCAGCATGAGACCCTGAGCTTTGATTGTGCAGGGTCCAAGCCCAGGCTGCCCCACACCCTCTGCCATTGTCTGGAGGCCTGCCTGTGGCTGTACTACACATTCATGCCCCCTGCAGCTGAGGAGGACATTGCTGCTGGCATCAATGCGTTACTAAGCATGTGAGAGGCCTGTGGCTGCCTAGCTGTGGGAGGCATGGGCTGCTCAATGAAGTTTTGCAGTGTCTCATGCCTCCCTGCATTCTGGGGGGGAAACATGGGGCCAGGGTGGGAATGTCTCTCCCTCCAGGTGGGGTATGGAGGGAGGACAGGGGCAGGGGCAGGGGCCAGGGTGGGAATATCTCTCCCCCCAGTTCAGGGCTTACCACATTGCCAGAGCTCACATGGCTAGTGGCTGTACTTGGTCTCAGTTGGCAGTGATGGTGTGTGGCTCCAGGCAGCACCCAGATGGTGGGATGCAACATGTGGGCGCCCAGCTGGGGGCTCCCCCAGGGAGGAGCTGGCGCTGCTGATGGCTGGCAGTGACATGCAGCCATGGCTCGTGTCTAGGGTTGAGGCTGCAGAGCTGGTGAGGCAGGTGCTGGCCCAGGTGTTGCAGATAGAGCTCAGTGGGAGAGGCTGCTGCAGGCCCAAGGGGTCATCCCTCGGTGATGTGTCACCAGGGGTTCCAGGCTGGGATTGGGGCTTAAGCAGGCCACTCATGCTGCTGTAGACAGCATGGCTGTCCCTGGGTTCCAGGGCACAAGGGTGGCTGTCATTTGCTACATAAAGGGCATGGACTCACAGACACCCTCTGACTGATGATCGTGGCTGGTCACAGTAACCCACTGTGCTATCAAGGCCTAGACTTTTATACAGCACTGCTATGCTGGTCGGTCATGCCTGCACTCCCGCATCCGGCCTGACAGCCCCTTATAGACATGGGTGGATGCGGGAGTGCAGGCATGACCGACTAGCATAGCATAGTTCGTGCTCACTCCGCATGAACTGACACTGCACCTCTGCCTCACCCCACAGTGCTACAAGGTCACCAGTTTCCTCCATGGACCAATTGGGGCCCCAGGTGGTGCACGTGGGTGTGGGCAAGGATGACCCCATTGGGGGGTCCTATGCCAGCTCTCTAATGTTGCTGGGCCTGGGCAGCTGCCTGCAGAACCCAGTGCGGGAGCATGGCATGGAAATGACAGCTATGTAGCTGAGGCAATGTTTCACAGCACCTGCAGACTCAGGGCAGGCTGTTGGGGATGGGCTACAGACAGCTGGAACTGGCCCTGGCAGCCAGAAGCTGCCTGCAGCCAAGCCTGGGTGCTGGTAGGCCTGGCAGCAGCTTGCAGCAGCCTGCAGCACCATGCAGACCTGGAAAGTGTAGGCCTGGCAGCCACACAGGAATGTGGTGCCAGATAGTGGAGCCAGGATGCAGGCAGGTGCTGCAGCCTGCCTAGGGGGCACAGGGGCCTGAAGTGCCCTCAGCCTCCCAGCTTGTGTGCCCCAGGGCTCAAAATGCCTGCAGGCTTTTAAAGGGCCTAAGGCAGGGGCTGCCAGAGAGGCAGCCCAGCCATGGGGCAGGAGAGGCTCTCAGCCCAGGGCCCTAGGACTAGCCTCAGGCAGTCCCCTAGTGGCAGGGCTGACTGGGAGTAGATTTGCTCTCAGTTGGCATCTACACATGTTACTGTGCAGTAACTACTCTCAAGTAAATTTGCTACCTGCATTTGCAGTTAGCAAATTTATTCATGAGTAGTATCTTTTACCGCGCAGTAAGCATGCTCAGATGTAGACATGCACAGTTTTACTGTGCAGTAAACTACGCTACTGAGCAGGTAAGCATCTCATGTAGATGTGCCCACGGAGATCAGAAAGTCACAAGCCTGAGCAAGGTTGTTTCCTCTTCTAGTGCCGTGACACTGTACACGAGAAAAAATGTCTTAAGCCTCAGTTTGTTCAAATGTGTTTCGTAAGGAGATCCACTTGTTTAATCTTCCCTGCCATAGTTAATAGTACTCTAATGATAATAATAATCCTTTCCAACTGATGTAATACAACACATCTTCAAAGCATTCTTTAAACATGAATAAGATTTCTTACAAGTTAAGTTCTAGAACTGATTGTGGGTTTTTGGTTTTTTGGTGTTTTTTTTTCACTTCAGAATGTCTTTTGATGGAAAATGCATTTTTCCATACAATTTATTTGTCTTTTTGCATAATTTCTTTTTTTTTCCTTTCTTTTTTTTTTCTTTTTGCTGAACTTGTACAATTTTTTTAATTGGGAAAATTGGATCTAAACATTTTGGTAGATGCAACCTAAAAGAGGGTTCTGAATATTGGGATTTCCTAAAGGATGGAAGTTCTAATTATTGGGCATATGTGTTAAGTTTTAAACCTTATGACAAAGTGGTTCCATCACATCTTTTTTCCCCATAATGAATAGCAGTGCACACGAACTATGCAGGCAAGTAAAACCCTGTCAGAGTACCAGAATGTGCAGCTGTATAACAAGTCCTGCTACCTTTGTGCCCACAGATTACAGAAGCACATGGAAGGGAGTTTTAGAATGGACAAAGATCAAGAGAAAACTTTGGTTTTACTTGTTAAGAAATATCTGCCTTACAGAGTGTGAGGTGAATTTCCACTGTTTTTGAGCCCTGCTTAAAACGAGAATGGATTTTAAGGTCCTGGTGGCTTCTTTGAAAAAGTGCATGACAACTTAGGACTCGGTCCACAGACCCTATTAAATTATTACATTCTACAGCAAGGCAGACAATTTGACAAAAAAATAACTACTTCCTTGTTCAAATCTATATGAGATTATTACCCCAACTATGTATATTAATGAGTTTTGAATGAGTGACATTTGATAAAATATTCAGTATCTCTTCAACTTTCCTCCATTTCATTTTGCTGCAGCCCTTTCATATTTGAAAATTAATTATGCACACCATCTTTAACCAAGCTGAAAATGAGACTTATGTGGAACCTTTCCAAATATTCATTACATATTTAATTGTTAAAATAATCAAGTCATCTATCAAGTGCTCCACCACCTAGTCATTTGTCACCTTGGAACCATTCTGAAAGATTACCGAGGGAGAGGTCTAGAAAAAAGAATTTCATGTGGATCCTATTGAACTTCCCTATTTGTGACCAGAATTGTCTGATTGGTAGACATCTGAATTTTGTTCTTGCAAAACCAGCAACTACCAGTTGCCATATTCATTGAGGACTGCTCCTTCCAGAACATGAATGCTCAGACCATCGTTTGGTAAAGGACTTCAGCCAATGATAAATTTAAGTTACTGAGGATTCATTTAAATCCAGATTTTAGGACCAAGGCTGATCCAGAGCTTTCTGCACACAGAAGACCTACATAATGGTCCTGATCTTGCAAACATTTAATAATAATTCTTAGCTGTTATATTGTGCTTTTCATTAGTAAATCTCAATGCCATTTACCAAGGAGCTAAATATTATCACACCCAGAAGGAAAGTAAGAAACAAAGATCAAAGCAGGTCCTCTAAAGAATTCAAAATCAATAACATTTGGGCACCAAAGTCTCTTGAGCTATAATCCAGTCCTCTTAAATAGGCCATGCTGCACACAATTAAGTACATAAAGGTCAAGGTCAGTGGGAGTTTTTAAACACTTAAGCATGTGGCTAAGTGTTTTCAGGACTGGAGCCTAAGATGATTACATTAGTGAAGCTAGTTTGAAGGATCTGGGGTATACAGAATATAATTCCTTGGATTTTGGATAGGATGCTGAAAGTAACATGTTTATTCTTTTGGAAACTACAGTAGTATTAAGGTTATAATCCTTAGAAACTTTGAGTAAGAGGTGCTATTTTACCTGTTGTGGTGTTTTCTTCCAACTATTTGAAGTTCTATGCTGGTCAAAATTTCCTAACACTTAAAAACAACATTTTGTGCATTTTCACAAAGAAAAACTTTTTTCAAATGCAAACTTTTATAGAAGCAGGACATTGGATGCTCTGGTTTCCTTGCTTTACCTGTGGCAGGGGTAAGGGTGTTATGTCTTGGTTGTGCCAAGGTTCCTGACAGTTTTATGAAGTTTAGATTATGGATTGTATAGGATGGTTTGGAAAGGGATGATCCTGCCTCAGGCAGGGCTTTGGACTCACTAGATGACTTCTGGAGGTCCCTTTCAGCCTTTCTTCTCTATGATGTCTAAGAATATATAGCAAAAGGATGCTTTAGAACAATAATGGGCCAAATCCTTACTCAGTTTACGTGTATTTCATACTGAGGGAAGCCTCCTTTCATAGTAATACTAGCAATTGTATTTTGCAATATTGTAGGTTTTGAAAGAAACATAAAGATACTAACTACTTACCCCTTGCAGCATCCTCAGTTAAGTATTATTAGCTGTGTTTCACAGGGGGGGTATGTTGAGAAACAAAAATTAACTGACTTACTCAAGACCACACAGTGAGCTGGTGGCAGGGTAAACTTCACACGCAAAACATATTGACATTCACAGTGATAATCCTGCCAAGCCACATAATAAGTAGGAATTTACCTGCATAAGAATTGAGTAAGGAGCTCAAGCTCTGGCCCATTTGAATTCGATTTATGAAATTAATATCTGTAAATACACGGCACTCTACACTCTTCTCTTCATTGTTAAAAGTACTGATTTCACACAGTGATATCACTTTAAAAAAACTATGGAAAATCATATTTCTAACATTTCCCCCCATGAGGAGCCAGGAGTTGGTGTCTAGCCAGTATGTTTACAAACTTTCACTCAGTTTGTCTAGTTATTAGAGTGACTCCACTATATTTAAGTTGATCCCTAGGTGCTAAGTTGATCCTTAGTTGATCCCTAATTGAGGCTGGGCTTTCCTCTCTGCAGAATGCCTGTGAACATTTCATTACAGCGTATGTCTGTCAAACTATGAACTTTCTAAAGGGCAACTGAAAATCTATTAATTTGACAAGTGGGTTTTATGGTACATAATCACCAAGGTCCCTGATTCTGCTGATACCTCCTGAGGTTATGCCCCACTCACTTGATTCCACTTGCATGTGACAAATCTGATAATGTGGCAGTGAAACAGGGGACATTCTCTGTGGCCAGTCCATGCGTCTGGAGCATGTCAAGTCTTTGAGGGCCAGCCCTCGATTGTTTTCACTACTACATTTCCAAACATGGTACTTGGAGGTGGGAGCACATAGGGTATAAGTTCAACATCAGAGAAGAGATGTAACTTGTAGAGGTAAAGACTGAGAGTTTGCATGTTATCATAATGTAGATATTTACTGCTACCACCACCATCACCACCCTAGAGTTCTTCTGATCTTCATTTTTCCATGACTTACTGGCTGTGGTGGGCCAAACTGTGTCATGTGTTAAGGTCTTTCTGTTTATTTGTAAAATGAATGCACTGATACTTTGCCTACTTTATGGGATTAAGGCTTAATTAATGCTTCCTTTTGAGAACCTATGTTGAAAGGTACTAGATAAATATAGATCACTATATTATTTTATTTTATTTATTTTTGTTCTGCCTCCCTACCTTTTATTCTGTGCTTATTATGACTCCTTAGCATTTATTTTACACAAGCAGATTAACAGCTCTTTCAAAATAAAAGGAGGCTTGTAGCAATATGGAGGCAATAATATTACAGAAGAAACACTCCCTAGGGTGAAATTTGGTATGGTACAAAGCATGAATGCCACTTAAGTTACACTTCAACCTCAAAATGAGGCATAAGTGGGATGTAAGTAGTGCGTAGCTCCTAGAGGACAGGAAGGGTTTGCACTATAAGGCAAGCTGCCCATGCAAACACATTTTTATTGTAAACAATGTCTTTTCTTAACATACCTCCTTATTCTTGGCCAGAAATGTTAACAGTGCAGTCTATCCTTAGGTAGAAGTACAAGCCATTGCTATTTGTAGTTAGTAACTTGATATTAGCGAAGTTTCTTGTGTAAAACAAGAAAAGGAAGAGTGAAGAAGTCTCTTCTCTTTTAGGCCTCTTCTAAAAGCCAGTGGGCTACAGCCTGTCAGTAAAATGTAGTGTGATGGGAAAATACTGGTCCAATGAAATCAATGACAATACTCTCATTAACTTCAGTCGGGGCAAGATTTTATACCTGATATCTATTTAATCCTTCTTACCACATTGGGATTAATAAAAGTGAACATTTCATTAAGACAGTCATACTTCTACTGACAGTAAACAGATAACATTAAAAAGGGAAGTTCCAAGATTTAAGTATTAAACTATGGACCTGTGTCCCTAAGGAAGTCAGACTAGCTCTGTCATTTAACATTTTAAAACATGACAGCAAAAAGACCCTAAAGGCATAATTCTTTCCATTGAAGTCATTAGTAAAACTGAGACTAGGCACTAAATTGTACATTTTGCCTTGGATAAAACAGGGATAATGAATTGTGCTTGCCCACCTTTGTAAAGCACTATGAGATCTATGAAGAAGTATGTCACATACTAATTATTTATTTTAATATTTATATACCATATAAGACAATTCCAAACTGGAAGGAAGATGGATTGGATTTACTGGTGACTATCCATTTATTTGCAGGAAGAATTTCAAATAAATAAGGAAAACAATCTTGGATCATATGAGATCCCCCCAAAAAGGGAGAAGAAATCCCTGTGAATTTTCATTTGCTGGAGTTTGTTTTCAATTTCTGGCATGTTTTAGAAAATATGATTGTTGATGATATGGGAGTCAAAGAATACATCTTGTTTTTTCAGTCTTAGGCTAAGTCTGCCTTGTGAATATCTATCTATCTATAGACATCTAGACAGAGATAGAGATACAGATATGTAGAGATATAGATATATATCTATAAATACACACACACCTTCTTTTGAACTGCAAATTGAGCAAAGTTCATGTGAAAGGAACTGGGAGAGAAAAAACATAGAGTCTGCTAGCAACATTTATCCTCATCATTTCTCAGAGTATGAATAAACTTTGCTGTCATATCCCCCTTTTATACACCACAGCAAAAAAAGGCCACATTCCTCCACAATTAACATACATGTTTAAGGTTTCTTTTTAAGCTGAACTGTGGAGTCAAGGCAGCAGCGCAGCAGTGGGGGAAGTAGTAATGGCCAGTTTGGAAGCAACAGCCCACTTTCAGACCAAGCTCCATTAATTTGGCCTGCCACTCCCAAAAGGTTGCCAGTACCTACTATAAACACACATTTACCAGGGTCAGGATCCATCCTACATTCTGCTATACAGGGATTACCACAACTACAGTCTAACCAGTTAAATTAACAAAGGAAAGATAATCAGCTTCATTTTATAGATTGGAAACTGAGGCACATACTAATAAAGTGACTTGTTTAAGGTCACACTGGAAATCTAGGAACTGAACTAAACTTTCCAGTTTCCAGGGTCCCAGCTTAGTGCCTTAACTCCAAAACTATGTTTCCCCTTTATCATCATAAAGGTAGTTTACGTGCATTAAATGGTAGTTCCCTAATACTACTTTTCTGTCTAAGCAATTCTGCAGTTGCCACAGAGAGGTGGAACAATAGAATCCTGATCCTGGGTAAAGTATCGTTGGTGATACAATACTGCAGATAAAGAATAATGATGATAACAACAGCAGCTACAACAAATAGTCCAAGCAAGCAGTTACACCCAGAAACAAGCTTTCCAAACAAGCCATGCAATTCATAGATTTCATAGATTTCTAGAATCAGAAGGGACCTGGTAGATCATCGGGTCCAACCCCCTGCTCCAGGCAGGAAAGAGTACTGGAGTCAGGTAACCCCAACCAGTAGCCTATCTAATCTCCTCTTGAACACCTCCAGGGTAGGGAAAACTACCACCTCCCTTGGGAGCCCATTCCATATTTTGGCAACCCTCACCATAAAGAATTTCTTCCTTATGTCCAATCTAAATCTGTTCTCCTTTAGTTTGTGGCCATTATTTCTGGTAACGTTGAGGGGCACCCTGTTAGAGTGTTCCTTATTCCTGCTGACCCCCCCGATGAGTTTGTAGGCAGCCACAAGATCACCTCTCAGCCTTCTCTTGTAGAGGCTGAAGAGATTCAGGTCCCTCAGTCTGTCTTCATAGGGTCTTACCTGCAGGCCCTCAACCATATAAGTAGCCCTCCCCTGAACCCTCTCAAGGTTGTCCCACATCCCTCTTGAACTGGATGCAGTACTCCAGCTGTGGCCTCACCAGTGCCACATAAAGGGGAATTATCACTTCCCTAGACCTGCTCATGATGTACCTGCTGATGCAAGAAAGAGTGCGGTTAGTCTTGCTTATTACCTCGTCACACTGGCGGCTCATGTTCATTTTTGCATCAACCAGGACTCTGAGATCTCTTTCCACTGTTGTGGTATTCAGAAAGGTACCCCCCAGTCTCTAGGTGTGTTGGAGATTCTTTCTCCCCAGGTGCAGCACCTTGCATTTATCTTGTTGAATTGCATCCTATTCTGATCTGCCCACTTCCCCAGTCTGTCCAGATCTGCCTGAATTTGCTCCCTGCCCTCCAATGTGTTTACTATGCCACATAGTTTAGTGTCATCTGCAAATTTGGACAAGGTGCTTTCAACACCTTCATCCAAATCACTGATGAAGATATGAAACGGTACTGGTCCAAGGACAGAGCCTTAGGGGACACCAGTGCCCACATCCCTCCAGGGAGACACTGACCCATCCACCACCACTCTCTGGGTGCATCCCATAAGTCAGTTTTTCACCCATCTTACTGTGAAAAAATCCGTCTGCTATAAACCCATGCTGGTTGCCTCTTACCATTGTGTTACCCTCTGGCCCCCTGAAAATGTGATCCTTTATGATTTTTTAAAATTGAATAGAACTTTTTTGCTGGCCACCATTCCTGCCTTAAGACACAGACAGCTACCATGCCATGTTTGCTTTCCTCCCATTCCACTAGGCTAATGGCACTGGATTTCCACAGTGGTTGAATCATGAGTCCATTTCTTGGTTTGTTGTGCCATGCCCTTAACTCCCCCCATGTGATAGCACACAGGAGCTGTGTATTCCTGCAGTGATTCCTAAAGCTTTCCCCACCACGTGGCAGGACAACTATATCTTTCCTAGGGTCCCTCTGGACCTAAGGCACTGAGAAGACTAGAGGGAGAAGACACGCCCTTTATAAAATACAGCTGTGAACCCCCACACGCCCAGGCCCCCTCCCTACTCCCTCTCTTCCAAAAACCGCCCCACATAATATAATTAATCTGTTTGCTTTTAGTTTTTCTTAAGAAACAGCTTTGTCAGTTGATTCTCTACATAATTATAAAGCTATTGCACAGCACCTTCTTTACTGGTTGAATGCTACAACATACTTGCAGAGTTATTAGTATTCTTGTATGGTTGTTTGCTGTCTGCTGGGGCAATTATCTTACTTTAATTTAGGTCACTAATGATATTATAAGATAGTTTGATGATTGTGTAATTTCTTTTGATGTTGTTACTGGATATATCAGCTGGTTTTGATACCATAAAGCACAACATTTCATATCCTCCAAGGGAGGGGAAGGGGAAGAAAGGGTGGTAGCAATGAGGCAGTTGAAGGGGGGGTGGGGGAGTCAATCAGTGTAGAGCCAATCTGCTATTTGGAGTGAATGATAATTTCTTAGTACAACAGAGCTGGCAGCAGTGCTTTTGCTATCAGGATTTTTACTGTGTTTCTCTGCTTATCTCGCAGCATGACCACTGAAATCTGTGAGATCACACTACGAGCCCTGGTATCCTGTCAGGTTTGAAATTATTTCCGACAGGCTACAAAAACAATTGGGCCCTCACTTCAGCTGCTTTACACTAGTTGAAGTCTAATTTATAAGATAGATTATTTGCTTCACTGGTTCTGTCCCTGATACTTTTCAGGCTATGGCTGGTGTTCGTGACTCCTGTTTTGTGCTCCCTACATTTTTTTTTTCCAATTCATATCCCTTTTTGACAGGGACAGCTTCTTTGATTTAATGCATTATTTCTATGCAGGTAGCTCACTGTGCATATGAGGTTTGACCTTCACAACACTTAGCAATCTGGCTTAACAGGGGTTTAGTTATAATGCTCTACAGTGAACTCTTGCGTTAGCTCTTAGTTCTTCATGTACCATGGTCCTGAATACAATAAGAAAGAATTTATTTTTACACCAAGAGGCAATGAACTATTAGTTAGAGCCTTAGTGTCAGAACATTAACAGGGGTTATGTAAAAATCCTTCATCTTAGGGAAGTGGTGTTAACTACAAGGCAAGTAACATATAGAAGAGCTTTATTATGGAAGAGAGGTATCACACTGTAAGTGTATTCCTGCCAAATCCAAAAGATAAAGGAAGAAGGAAAGAAAGAAAGAAAATCTGACTCTTATTTTTTTTAATAAAAGTGAGATCTTCTCCACCAGTGGGAGCTCCTGTATGAAATGGAATAAAATTCACAATGAACTTCCAAAAGTTCAAAATTTGAACCTGTTTGCATTCCACCATGAATTTACAAGTTCTGTTTTCAGGACATATTGATGAATGTTTTGTGGTGAAATGGGTCTGTATTTGAGAGTCCGGCGCTCTCTACTATTTTGTTTGCTATAGAAATTCCATGATAGTGTCACCTATCCCCCAACCTTACTCTAAGGCATAATAATATGGTTAAAGTTTAAAACACTGAGATGGAAATTTCTTCACTGGCCTCATCAACTTGTTCATAATAACAGTACTTGATTTACAATCCTTGCTAATGTTGATGTTTTTCATTTTTACAGGAATAAAATACTGTATAGATTAAATATAAAGGGACAGTAGGCAAATCTTAAGAAAATTGCAGATTCTACTAGCTAATGTTCTCTGATGACTGACAGAAACTGCTTGTGCCACAGGGAATTGGGAACAGTACATTTTTACTCCTATCCTTCCCATTTTAAATACATTGTAAGAAATTCAATGAAAACAGATTTAATTTTTAAGTGACATCCAGGGTTATCAGTAACAAGAAAACAATCCATGTAGGTTTCTGTTTATTACTTTTGCAATTAGATTTGCATGGCATTGGTGCTTGCTCTCAGGAGTCTATTTGAAATAGCGGGAAAGTTGTGAGTGAAACGAGGGCAAATCCACAGCAAGTTTCTACTTAGCCTACTTTTCCCTCTGTCGCTTATGACATTTCTGCTTTTCCAGCCTGTAAATGAGATGAAAACCAGGAAAAGCAAGAACGGGTAATAATAGTGCTTACTCTAGCTGGAAAAAACTGGTCCAAAACAGCAGGCCTGGCTTTGATTACATCTAGTAATCAAGCTGTGTTCAGAATGACTTGACTTAATGTCTCAGGAAATGTTAATCTGCACACTGGAAAACTTGGTTCTAACGATTGTATGATCCATTGGCTTGGATGAAAAGTCACAGTTCATCATGTCTTTTCTGTAGCCCTGCATTACTGTTTCACATTTGGGGGTGGCTTGAGGTAATTTAGAACCTGGTTAATAGTTGGGTAATTTTAAACTTAGCATGATATGGTATTTAGTAAAGAAATACACAACAAGTCAAATAATTTGCATATAGTTTATATAGGAATTTTGAAGTCTATCAGTGTGACAGAGCACATTTGATAGCATACTTAAGTCACTTAGACTACGCTGCACTTACTGAACCTACACTGCTTTGCAGCTCTTGTGTTATAATGAAGGGCAGAGCATACACTTTGTTGTTTATTATGAACGGTGAATTGTCTAATACCCAACTTCCCAGAAACTGTAAAAGAATAGGTAAAATTCTTTCAATATGATCTAAATAATACGGTGAATATATGGTAGTGTAAAATAACCACAGGAACTTGGGGTTGGAAGGCACCTCCTGCTTTATCAAGACCAAACCTCACTGTCACTGGCTGCCACATCCAAAATCAATCTCCTAAAGTAATCTAGCTCCATATAAATGCTAATATATTTTTTGTCTATGCTGTTCTTATTGGAAGGCTGTATTTACCACGGAGGTCAGATGAACAGGCCTGTAGTTACCCAGATCACATCTCCCCTGCTCCTTGTTAAATACATGTGTCCATCAGGCCTATTGTATTTTAAAACAAAGGCCATTAAAACAAAGAAACCACTAATAATAAAGAACATGCTCCAGTTAGAGGACCGCTGTCCTCTGAGTGGTGTGGAAAGATTTACCTGTAGATGTCAACAGCTGCACATATAATCATAGTTACTACAAACTACAGTGAATCAAACTGAATCGAACCATATTTTTTCCTGGAAGCATCTCTTTTCAATGTGTCATAGTTAGACAGTGTTATGTAACATGGCATACACCTTAGACGTGGTACAGGCAAAAAAAATATAGAAATGTCTATGGCTAAAAGACAGAGAATGGGGAAATGCCTGATAACTAAGGGATCTCCAAACACTTCTCCACTTCTTGGAGACACATTAGTCCCTTCCAGGTAGAAGTCATGCCTAAGGTTAATTCTCAAGATTGCACCTTGAAAATTTCCATTGCATTGCTCACTGTTACAAAATGCAGATTGGCACAGCTACCTTTGAGTTACTAATATTACTGTAATCAAGGACAGCTGTTTTTTGCAGTGCTACCAAATTTTCTTCTGGAGTCCCAGCTTCTAATTATCTCTAACTAGAAGCAGTCTTCACCTTTCCTTTCATTCACAGTTATACAAGAGCGCATAGTACAGCAGCAGCCCCCCACTCTGACAGCTCGAACTCTTGTTCTTGTACAATGAGATGCAGCGTATTAAACACACAATGTGTTCTAATAAGTGGAGCCAACAAGAGCTAAGAGGTTACAGCTGCTGGTGCCACCTGTGTCCATCAGCTTCCAGCTAGAATAATCTCGTCTTTCCAGTCCCAAGTTGTGGCAAGAGATAAAAGAGGCAGAAAGTGAGCGTGACATGTCTGGCTTGTGTCCTGCTCTTGTCATGAAGAAGCCAGTTGACACAGAAAGCTCTATTTTTCTCCGCAAATGTTGGTGGCAACTTGTCATTCCCCAAAAGTACAAATACACAAAATGGCCATGTAGATAATCCCCTCTTACACACCTGTGGAACACGCCCACCTGTTTGTTGTCACAGTTTTTCTGGGTTGGATTTTATTAGTTACTTTTATTAGCTCTCCTGGGCTAGTATTATTTTGGAGAATTATTGTAGTGCAGTGAGCTTGTATTGGGTAGATTACAAGCCTGGTCTGCAAATATAACTCTGGTAGAGGGAATGGAAATTCAACATGAAATATCTTTTATTTTAAGAGATATTTTATAAATGCTTTTGTCAGTGGGTAGGGCTTGCATGAGTGAGTGGGGAGATGGATACCTTTCAAATTATCCTTTGGCCATTTCACTGCCTAGAGATAACTGGCATTGATTCATGAATCAGAAGGATGATCAGTGGCTTGGATCACTGTTCCCTTGCTTGGACTTTTTGTTTTTCCTTTTTTTCCCCCATCTATGTATCTCATTTCTGAGATAATGTTTTTGAATCAGAGTCCTCCACGGGCCAGATTGTGGCCTTGCAGCACTGACTACCACTGCACTCTGAATGGAGGACAGGGTTAGCAGAAATACCCAAGCACACACATACATGCTTGACTATTAGCAACCACCCTGATGAAATCACTTACCGTAACTTCTGTGGCATCTAAAGGAAGGGCTGTCCTTTCTGAACAGAGTTCTTCCCTACTTTTCCAAATCCTCTTTGTACTTCTCTGACAGACCAATGGTTCTCCCAGTACAAGGGAAGGTTCCTCAGTCACACTGAAAGACCCTCAACCACACTTTTACTTATCCTCTCATTTCTTCTCAGATCAACCTTCTGTACTCCTTATAATCCCTTGACCCTCTAAAGTGTTGCTGCTGGTTTGACAGATAGGACGCATGATGAAAAGTGCCACCAATGGTCCAGTGTGGAATTGTTTCCTCTTATTTTAATTTTAAGCAAAGCAGTATTCCTGATCCTTAGTATTTTGTAAATCTTGTGATTTTACTGTATTTACTCAAATATAAGATGCCCCCCATAATTAAATTCTATATATGAAAAATGTATAATTTATTACAATGTTTCATGTATAGAATTTAATTATAGAAAGTTTGCATTGGATTTATCCCTGCTCTCTGCTACAGCAGGGAAAATAAATCTGGGGAGAAGGGTCAGCTAGCCCCTTTACCCCTTGGTTCCCAACTTCTTCCCCCTGCAAACCCTTCTCTTCCTCCTTATTGTTAGATCCTGCTCTTCCTGAACACATGGAAGTGAGGAGCAAATTTGAAAACACTGGGTGCATCTACACAAGGTGTTTACTCTGGAGCTGACTAATTAGCTCCACAATAATCATTAGCCTCTAGATGTGGAGACCTATTAGGCTACACAAAACCAATTAACTCCACCATAGGTTAGTAGCACCAGACACAAACACTATCCTATGGTGGAGTTATTTACTCTCCCACAACACACGTTTAGACACTGACTAGGACTAGTTGGGGCACAAAGGTGCTACAGTGTGGGGTGCCTCCTAGCTAGTCCTACACTGTAGCACCCTTGTACCCCAGCCAACCTCTCCACAACACATTGAGCCAGGTCGGAGCAGCCCCGGACTAGCAGGCTGACACCCAGGGCCCCCTGCCAGATGGGGCTATGCTGCCCTGGCTCAATGTACTGCAGTCCGAGACACATGTGTAACCACTGCACATGGGAGTAATAAACTCCAGTGCCATATGTGGTATAATCTATTGTGTTGCATTAATTCCATGTGTAGATGCACCCACTGACCTTCAAGTCAGCATACCTTTAATAATTTGCATATAGGTAAATTACTATAGGTACCCATAGAATTAATTCATCCAGAATTGATACATTTTGTCTCTTTTGAAACTGATGTTAAGTGGCCCTGCAACTGGCAAACATCCTCCACCTCCACCAGGGGCTTCAGATATTTCCAAAGTCTTTTGTCAGGCATCCTACATGCAGGCCCGGAGGCTTGGGGTTCAGATGCCCCCAAGTTTCACCTACCCTCAGCCATATGGCTGGAGAAGCAAGCTAGGGAGGAGCCTCCCATTTCCATAAAGTGAGCTTTAAGCCCCAACACCTTGGTAAGTACTAAACCATGCCGGAAGAACAGTTATCCCTGGGAACGCTTAAGGAAAACTGCCTTTATGGACCCAGATACATAGAGTTTCCCCTCTCAGGTAAGTATGTCCCCTGCCAGGTAAGCCCGCCTACATGGTCACAGTGCTTTATGATGTTAGTCCAAAGCCAAAAGGCTCATGACTTATTACATAGGTCATTGGGCTGGGCCCCAGCAGAGTCAGCAGCATTTCAAGCCATGGTCACCCCATAATTTAGCACTGTTCAGTATGTGTTTGTACTTCAGACACCCCCAACAAATGATCCACATGCTAATTAGCCTCCCACACATGACTGAAACCAGATGTTCTTGTCAGGAGTCCTGGGATCCTCCAAAAATTTAAATTCAGGTAAGGTACAGGGCAACCTGGTCTTGCTCCACTTCATGGAGGGAGGGACCACTTTAATCACATGTCACAAGCTGAGAGAGGGGCTGACAGGGGCTTGGGGTGAACTTTTTGGGGCTCTGTTTGTTGTTGTTTGCAAGACATTTAAGGCTGGTTAAGAAACAGGAATCACTGGAAGTGGGAAAGAAAGGTGCAGCTCAGATGTGGGAGTAAAGAGGAAGTAAAATGTATTTAATGTAGTGGCTCATCATGACTTGGGAAAGAGTCTTAGGGCTGAGGGGGACTGTGCATAACTGACACCACCATATATTTTATTCATACACAATGTACTCACCTATCCTTGTGTTTACCCAACATGGGCTTTTTATTTTATAGTCATGCTCAGTGTTGGCTGCATTTATTCAACTTCATAGTTGGTTTCCATTATTGAGCATGTGCTATTTTTTGGAAGCAGTTTAATATAATAAACAATGTGTTTAACACTGTTTTCTTATTTGCAAATATAAGACAAGGGCCTTTTCCTCCTATGCTGACTGGGAGAAAAAAAAATCTCTTGTATTTGGTAGTGTTTTCCTTAGGGCCGTGGCTCCTGTGGCCATAGATTAACAAAAATATTAAGGCAAATAAATAAAAATTCATAATTATCTTGGGCATGGCTTGTGATTTATGAAAGCTCCTTGTTGGCAAGACTAGAAACCTGAAACTCACCACTGATTTAAACTCAGTCCAGGATAGGAGTATCACTGCACGCAATATAAAGAACAAGTACAAAAAAGTGTAACATTATTTTTATGTATTTGCTTTATATGCTCTTCTTCCCAACAAATGTTCAAATGTTCTTATGTTACAATAAGAAAACAGAATGATTTAACAACAGGAGAGTGACAAGAGGAACAAAACAGCTTCAAAGGGAACTAGAACATGGTTGCCTCATTCCTCTTCAGCCTTTATATAAGTTTGGGAATGATGGAGAGCCATACTCTCCAAGTGGGAGATCTGAGAAACTCACAATCCTTCTCTGAGGGCCCTATTTCAGATACAAGTGGGGAAAGCATAGGCAATACCATTTTTCAGCTGCATGGATGAGTGCAGAGGTATAAGGGGAAATGTCTTCACCTCCAGTCTGGTCCTTGTGAAGCAGTTATGCCAACAGGGGCATTGACAGGAAACTCCTTCCACTGGGCTTGTCTTCTCTCCTGTCCTCTCAATGACTACAAATAGTCACACCACAAAACAACTGTCAAGCTGCACAGACTGTGGGCAGAGGAATCATTTAGTTATGAGGGAATCAGTTAAATGGGAAAAAAGAATGGGGAGAGGATATTGAGAGGAAGAAGCAGAGAAGGAATGGGCAAAGGAGAACAGGGCAAGAGGGGCAGATGAAGCGTGAAGCTGAGGTGAAGAGACTGTAGAGAAGCAGGAGGGGAAAGCCTGGAACAGCCAAACAACAAAGTCCATCCAAAACTGTAGGAAGTTCTCTATACATAGAAAGGTCCTTGCCTTGACTCCTTTGGCAGCAGCTTCTCTGGCTCCTCCCCTTGGTCCATTTCCAAGACTACATGACTGTGGAGATAGACCTGGGTCCTACTGCCTCCATGTGGTCTTTTCTGCATGGTTATGCCTTTATGTCAGAGGAATGATGATTTTGATTGGGCTTCCTTTTAGTCCTTTTCCCACCCAGCACAACCTGCTTTGGCCATTTCTATTCCTCTAGGCTAGGGTCATCTTTGCAACTGAAGCTCTAGGGCCACTATTGCTAGAGATAGAAAAGCAGCAAGGATGCAGTAGGCCGAGTTAAAATAATACTTCAGCAACTGACATTATCACTCAATGCTGCTAATCAAATCACTCTGTGTCACTTGCGTGTTGTTTTCAGTGCGGTCAGGTTCATGAGCAAAGCTTGCTTGTGTAAGGTAACCCAACTGTACTGACTCAAACTGACCACTGCAATGAAGAAAGCCCTCAGGCCACATTACACTGCTGTAATCATGTAAAGGGACCCTAAAATGATCCCTTAAGGTAAATGAAAGTGAAATCTAGATTTTGCTGGGTTTTTTTCCTGTGGCCAAGCATGTTAGATTTAAGAGGCAAAAATTATACTACACAATGCACACAGTCAAAATATCAATTGTGGATGTTGGTATATTGGATTGTGCCCTCTCGTCACACTCTATGATCTTTTCATTCTCATGAGGATAATGTACAACAAATAATTTACCCTATGAATTTTGCCTGTTTCTATCTTCACATTGTTCTGAAGCAAATAATAATTTTCTTCAATAATTTTCTTGCAAGTTATTTGTTGAATAATTTCTGTGTCTAAATCCTTGACTGTAAATTGTTCATGAGCAGTTTATTGTAAATATTTAATATTAATTTCAGTTCCTTTGACTAACTCCTTATGCCCAATAATGCATTTCTGTTTCCCTTATTAGAGAAGTTTAAATTAAAGCCAGGTTTCTGGGGCAGACATTTGCAATTACCAACTTTGCTTTCTGTGAATATTTTGCAATAAGGCCTTCAAATGTTCAGTTTAAATATTAGTAAATTAATGTTACACTGTCACTGAACTATTTTATTTTGAACTATTTGTGGAACATTTGTGACCATTTCCAAGATTTATCCAACTCCATTTAGGATCATAACCTGTGTAAAAATTTAACCTTAAAGTAGCTGAACTTTTAGAAGGGAGTTTGGATTTGTGTCTCTTTCTATTTCATTTATATCACTGTGTTTCTATGCTATTACCTATTTACTATAGTAAATATCATTTATTGTAAGCTTATTTGTACATATTGGTTCTACTCTGTAAAGCATGCCATAAAAACTTGGATGCTGTATTGAAAGAAGTCTGTATACAGTGGACTGATTGATTATGACTGGCCTTGGAACCAAGGGAGCACAAGGCATTCTATAAGGAACAATTTAGGAGGCAATATTTTTGATATTCCTTCCAGTAAATATATCAAGAAGAAAGTGACCAAGTAAAAAACATGCCCTACATCTATAATACTTGTTCTGTTAGTAAAGAGGGAATAGATAAGTGACCCTCAAGCCCTCCATGTTATCCCAATGCAGCTCCAACATTGTATTTTGTATTCTCACTACAGCTCATTCTTTAAATCAATAACAACTGGCACCAGGCCAATCTTATTTCTCCTGGACGGCTTCATACTGACCTGCTATGTTTACTAACAACCTGATCCTGCAAGATAAGTGCCCTGCTGAAGAGACTGAGAGATGAACACATTGCATAGTTCCTTGCAGAATTAAACCATAAGATAGGGTTTCCAAGACATCTCCAAACTGTGCTGAAAATGTATTTCCCTCTTTTCCTTTTTGGCAGCATATAATTTGTTGTTTAGTCATTGACCATGTGTAGTTCTACTGCACAGGGAACTGGTAGTCCATACGTGCAACACCCAAAGAGAGTTGTGTGTGTGTGTGTGTGTGTGTGTGTGTGTGTTGATTAACTCTTCATTTGAACTTTATATTTCTTAAATTATTTGTATAATTTACTTGGGTAGCTAGACACCTAGGGGAAACAGACATTCTGTTTTTGCTGGGACAGTTCCATTTCAAATGCCTGTCCCGGGTATCCTACTGGTTTGGTCAAATGTGTTTGTGCTGTTTTAAGCAGGATGCCCAGGACTGGCTGTCCCAGTGAAAACTGGAGAGCCCCCCCACAATTCTCCAACACTCTGCCCCCTCCAACCCCTCATCTCCATTCTGCTCAAGTGAGATCAGACCTCAGAGACAGCTAAGCATTAGGGCAATACAAAGCTTTGGTTGATTATTTGATTCGGTGAAAATTTAGCCCGATTTGGCAGCCGAATCTCCAAATCCAAATCAAATCAGGAGACCCTTTAATCTCTCCCAATCTAATTGGAGCCCTCTGAATAAATTTGGAGTGATTCAGAGAGATTCAATGATTCAGACATAGACACAGTTTTAAATGTTTTTTCTACATACCTCAAGGTAACAGGCAGCTCATGATTTCTGAGAGAGTGGGGAGGATGGAGCATCCCACAGGAGCATGGGGTGGGGGGGTTCCCAGTGCTCTTGGCAGTGGACCTGAAAGTGGACCACTATGACTGTACTTCTGGTCCACTTCCGGGTCCGCTGTCGAGCACGCGGCCTCTCCTCCCCCGCCCCCCTGCACTCCTGTGGGATGCTCCATCTACCCCACTATCTCAGTATTCACAAACCATGCCTGGTACCTTGAGGTATATAGAAAAAACATTTAAAGTTCTGTCTATGGCCAAATTGCTGATGTTCCAAATCAGCATCGAATCTTCAGATTCAGATTCAGCCAAATCAAAATGGGAACAGTGATCTGAATCAACAAATCAAATCACTGCCCCCCAATTCAGGCTGAATCTGAATTGAATACATTTTGCACACCCCTACTAAGCATGCCTGTGGGCAGGGTCTCCTGTTTTGGAACTGGGGAAATATAGTCCCACTATTGACATTGGCGCACAAAAGATTGCATGTACAAGCTCAAATTTATAGCATGACAGGAGTCATCTGGGCAAAACTGGGGTCATATGTTGAGAATGGCCCTTAGAAATGTGATTTTCAAAAAATGACATTTTTTTCTTTTGCTGCTCTGTGAGACACATGACTTATGATGCTTTTTGCAGAGATGTCCTTACTACATCTGAAAGCAAGCTATTTTTCAATACCTCTGTTTTATTGAACTTGACTGTAAAAGAAATGCTTGGCAACATTATCATTAGTTATTCACTAGGTGGTGTTTAATCAGACTGTTAATATTTATTTTAACATAGTTTTAATTTAATTATTTTCCACTGCAGTAATGTTAACACTGACATTCTATAGACATGGTGCTTTGCTAATTTCCTTATAAATGATATGGCTTTTTCTTGTGTGCTAGTCTTGCTATGTTCCCAAAGCTCTTTTTAAACATTTCATATGGGAGCTTTAATGCCCAAGTAAAAAGTCAATCCTTTCCTCAAATAATGAATATTAGACCTGTACGAGGTGGCTAGTATTCGCTTCGGATTCAGATTTGGCCGATTCATGGGACAGTGATTCAATTCGGTGATTTGAATCACTGTCTCAAATCGATTCTGCTGAATCAAAGAGGCTCCATCCCCCGCCCACTCTCCCAGCCCTGTCAATGACTGGCCCCAGCATCCCGGCACTTAAAAAAAAAAAAAAAACCACAACACTCGCTGCTGCCAGGCAGAGAAGGAGGACGATCCCCACTGCCCCCCCACTGGTCTGTGCTGAATGGGGGGGGGCTATGCCACTTGCCCCCAGAGGCCCCAATGGTGCTGCAGCAGCCAGTAAATGTGGGGCTTTTTTTTTTTTTTAAACAGTCGGGACCCAGGCAGTGCAGGCATTGATGGGGCTGAGAGAGCAGGCAAGGTCTGGAGGCACTCAGGAGGGCTGGGGGAGCAGGCAGCAGACAGGGCCTGGTGAGGATCCCCTCCATGGTCCCTTCCCCCCACCCTCTACTTACCAGCATGGAACCCAGGTCCAGCTCCCAGCGGCAGCAAGCGGAGACTGCCCGAATTGTTGAATCTCCAAATCTTTCTCCAAATCTTTTCTGAATTGATTCGGAGGCTTCAAATCAATTCAGACCTTTTTACTAGTCTCCTGATTTGATTCATATTCAGAGATTTGGCTGCCAAATCAGGCTGAATCTCCTCTGAATCAAATCAGCATCCAAAGCTTCACACAGCCCTAATGAATATAATTTGTCAAAACCGATATTGAGGATCAGGGCACCTGTGTCATGCAGCCATCCCCAGTTTTGTGTGTGTAGGGAAGCAGCAGACAGTCCTACTGCTACTTCTGTATATAGACTTGTGACCACATAGATCTGCACTCCATGTAAAACCACTGATGATACCATTGTCAGCACCTCTAGCCAAGTCACATTCTCCAACCTGATCCTCTGTTCTTCACCCAAAGCAGTAGCTGATTAGAATTTTAAAGCTGATTTTGGTCCATCCATGTGGTGTTTTGCAAATATAGATTAATAGTAAGACTTTCAAAGTGCTTAGGTGACATAGAAATCTTAGTCCTTGTAATAGTATGCTTCACATCATAGAATCATAGAAGAATCATAGAATCATAGAAGCAGGGTGGGAAGGGACCTTGTAGATCTTCAAGTCCGACCCCCTGCCTGGGCAGGAAAGAAACTGGGCTCAAATCAAAAAATTCATTACAGAAAATGGAGTAACTAACTTGGAAAATGGACTAAGTAACTTTAGTCACTTAGAAACTTTTAATTTTTTTCTCCAGAATTCTTCTTTTTTTAAGAAGCCAAGTGGAAGTAGCATTGCATGAGGAGAGTTTTTTTTATTTAAAACTTATTTACAAACACTGCACAGAGGCCCAAAATTCAAATTCTCTAAATATACCTGCATTGATTTGTATGTGGAACTGACCAGTTTACATGTACATTTCACTTGGTGGCTTAAAAATATTCAACTGTCTTTTTATTTTATGTTTAAATGTGTAGAAATGTCACTCTACATGCCAATTCTCATATTGGCCTGCAGCAAATTTCTACATTTACTAAATACCATAGAGGTTAATCACTGATATGTTGACAGAGCCATAAGTTTTTTCTGCAGTTAGCAGTAATCGCAACTCTACTGTAGCAACCAGTTACCAGCTATTTCACTGTATTGCATTGTTTTCTCATGATAAAAGGACAGGCTGAACAACATTTTCATGTCATTACCAAATGTATGTTACAGCAAAAAAAAATCCAGTAATTATAGTGCAGGCAAAAGATACCTGTAAATTTTCCAGTATATTTTTTACAGTTGTGATAATCGAATGACATATCCACAAACAGAAAGGTTTGCTATTGTGTTGGAATTCCAATTTGTAATAACAACTTTCTCTTGAACTGAGCTTTTAAATTAAAGGTATATTATCTTACATGGTCACATGCATAGGAATATTGCAAACCATACAGTAATGTTGAGCCCGAAGTGAGGAAAAAAATGCGCACAAAAAAGTACAAAGAGAAATATATAGATTCTGGGCCTTCCTTTTGTTGGTAGCATGCCAGTGAAGTAATTCTAATGATGTTAAACCAGTGTTCATGCTAGAATAACTTAGTGGTGAATCAGACCTCAAATGGCACAAAATGGAAATTCTGTCATTGTCATAAGCATAAATCAGAAATAATTCCATGAAATGAAATAGATTTAAGCCAGGTTAAAATGATGATGAGACAAGAATGAGACTCATAAAGTACAGTTTACCAAACAACTGGGTACCTCAAAGTCTTTCTATTCACAGGTAATTATGCAAATTATGGGTTTGGAAAACGATTGAGAAAGCTGACCTTCATAAGGGCAAATGAGGAATGCAAATGCCTTTTATTTCCAGTAGCTACAGATCTGAGAGTAAGATCTTGTTATTAAATAATGCTAGAAACACACATTCCATTTATCCATGGACAAGTTATGACTGTGTCTGTCCTGGAACAAAAATATCCTTGGATTGGTGTGTGCACACATGAACCTTCTAATCAGGGTTTAGCAAATGGCTGAATTCAGCGCCACTTTTCTGCCACTGATTCAGTGATAACTGTATGGATATACTTTGCAATATCCTGGGGTAGACTGTTACTACCTTTTGTCTGGGAAACTTTTTTTTTAGGATTTATCCCAAGGCAACAGACAAGGACATCTGTGCAATTTCACTTTGTCCCAGGATTAAATGGTTTATCCTGGGATAAATGCAACATCTATTTGCAACCTAAGAGTAGGAATGTCAAATGTCCCACATAGATGGATGTATGAACAGCATAGCAATGACGATCAATGAAATACATTATCTTTCAAAGCAAACTCAGGCATGTTATTGAGCAAATCTAAATTTATTTTCTAGCACATATCTCTCTCTAATTCAGTGCGAATGCAAAACTAGGTAGATTTAACTGGCACAAACATATGTTGGTTAAAGTAAAAAAATGTTCATGTGAACCTCTGGGCTTATAAAAACATCAAGATTCAAAGAACTCCATTTCAGCATCATAAAATAAAATAGAGTAAAGTGCAGTAAAATATGCAAAATAATGGATCAGCTAATTGCTTTAAATTTCAGGGTGATGCAGAAACAGTTAATTACCACTGGCTACAACAAAACTGGTTGTAGGTTTTAGGATATATTTGTTGGAAGTCCACATAAAAAAAACTATCATGATATATATGTTGATTAGACAAAAGTATATGCCCCCAGATCCTGTTAAGCTCCCCATCCCACCTGCCCCTCCCCCCATCCCAACTTACTCAGATCACATTCCCGGCACAGCTTCCAGAACCAACAGAAGTCTGCACAAGTGAGACCCAATCTATGATCATGCAGCTTAAATTAAGCCACATGGGTCCCGTGGACATCCCCCGAAACTAAGGATCTCTTCATTTGTATTTCTGTTTTTATACTGTTCCTTTTGGTAGTGAGATTTAATAAGTCTGTAAAATAGCAATGAGGATAATGTTATCTGTTTTTATATCATAGTACAGGAGGCCAGATTTATTTACGTAGACTGCACAGTAGACTAACATTTTGAACTTTTTTTCAGCTATTTCATTAGTTATTAATTAGAGTCATATTCATTATAAGTTTCACATCACAGCATATCTCTTGATGGGCATGTCAAGCAGTACATGGGCAGGCACAGAGGTAGGAACAATCTTGTATAGGCAAACACTAGAGTTGATGACCTCATAAACCTCTTTCATCGATAACTTTTAAAATTCTGAATTTCTGGACTAGAAGATACCTGGTCATAAACTGTTATATAGGCAGAGCTGACTCTGGTCAAGGTGGTTTAATTGGCCAAGAACATGATTACTTAGTTACCACTAACTGATTCTCCAGTTTACGTTGTTCATAGTCAGATGAAGGAGCATTATGAATGAAGTCAGAATTGACACTAGAACCTCAATGTCCAGGAGAGGGCAGACCTACAGTACTTTTCATTAGACTATAGAATTCTGTAACAAGGAAGATATCTTAGTTGTGTAAACTGTGGAAATAAAAACAACTTTGGAGTCCTCTTTTTATTAATCAAGACTGCTCTCAGTCCTTCGCCTTTTACTTAGGCAAAACTTTAATTGCAGTATATTCCTAATACTGAACCCCAAACAGAATTTTGCTCAGTTAAGGTTCTCTGGACTATGTCCTGTCTCACTATTTTACCTCCAATCAAGTTGCAATGCATGGACTTTTCTTTTTAATCGTCTTAATTCGGCTGTGTACCAGAAAGCTAATCCTAACTGGAAGCGAGGCTTTTAGAACAACTGCTTAGGCTACTACTTCACATAAATGTTTTTATTTGCCTTTCCATTTTTAAAACAGTATTTCTATTTTATATTTCTGTAAAAGTCATATATAGTTTAATAAAGATTAAAGTGGTTGACACAGAAATTATGCTAAAAGACCACAGAATTTAAAGACATCCACATATGTTTTTATCAAACCCACCTCCTCTATTACAGGGATTTACTTTTCTATAACTAAATTACATAGGATGCATGTATAACAAGTATCAATTATTTCCACAGGATTTCCATAAATGGCTATCTGAAACCCTATCCTTATTTTGTTTTGAATGTACATATCAAATATGTTTAGGATTGCATTCTTTTGTTTTGATTTTAAGAAAGAAAGAAAATATAGAGGATAATATCACTGAAAACTTTAAATTTCTAAACTACAACAAATATTTGATTCCCCATGAATAAACCAGATCCTAGCCTTTAAAATGTATTTAAACTGCACCCCTATCACTCTTCATAGGTTTCATAGACATTCAGGCTGGAAGGGACCCCAGAGGATCATCGAGTCCCGCCCCCTGGCCCAGGGGCAGGAAGTCAGCAGAGATCAAAGGATCCCAGCAAGATAAGCATTCAAGTGTGTCTTGAAGGAATGCAAAGTGGGTGCTGGAACCGCCTCCCATGGCAGGCTGTTCCAAACCTTGGAGGCTCAGACAGTAAACAAGTTCTTCTTTATGTCCAGCCTGAATTGGTTGCGGCAGAGTTTGAATGACGTCCCGGTATTTGCTTGAATCCCTCCTCTTGGAGAGGGATACTCTCAAATTCATCCTGTTTACCTGTTCCTGCTCATGTGCACCAAACCTAGAAACATTTTGTTGAAGCCCCTAAGAACACTGAACTCTGCTGCTCTGTAGTGCAGAAAGAGGTCTTGAGAGAGACCCCTATAGCAGCTTCACCACAGTATTACTAGGTTTAGTGTTCACAGGCAAGTGGTTGCAGGTGAATGAGGTTTGCTCATGAGGATTCCTACCATGGTGCAGACGTATTCCAATATATCTGGGGAGTTTTTGTGCTTCAGCTGCCTTAGCCTGTGGTTCTCCTGTTTGTATGCCATCCTGGCCCCCTACCAATAGGATTTTGCTGGATGAAAAAAAGAATAGCCAGTTATGGATTTACTTAATATTGCAGATTAACAAAAGCAATAGGTTACATTTGGTAGTCACTTTTTAAGCATTATTTTCCCTATTTTCAGAGGGATACTGAGCTACAAGGGAAGCTGAAATGTTAAGTAACTAGTGAAAAGCAAGATAGCCAAAGTTGGTGGTGGCGGCAGATGGTCAATACAAGAATGACAGCCTTCCAGTAAATAGGGAAGTCATTGGTGTGTCCATAGATGACTGGGAAGGTTGATCCAAGATCTATATGTTCAACTGAAGACAGGGCAAATAGTTCCAGATGGAAGGAGTAGATCTTGGTGATGTCAGGTCACAGCTGTTTCCCTTTGTCCCTTTCACCTCTGCCTCCATAGTGAGGTAAACTTGCTCAAAATGATTGATGCCTTATCATACATCATGGCACCTTTGGTGACAATTTGGTTGAGTTGGGCTTGAGTCTCCCAGGTGTCGGTGTTAATATTGCATTAATTCAAATTGACCTTCAAGGCGTCCTTGAATCTCTTATTTTGCCCACTTATAGAGTGGTGACCAGTGGTGAATTGGGAGTACAGGATCTGTTTGGGAGCCAGTTGTCAGGCATCTTTTAGACATGTTCTGTCCAATGGAACTGGTACCATATAAACATAGTTTCAATGGTGGTGTTTTTTTGAGCCAAAGTGCTGGTGTTCATTCTTCTGTCCTTCCAATAGATATGGAGAAATTTCTGAACACACTGCTGATGGTAACATTCCAAAGATTTAAGGTGTTTCTAGTATGTCTATGTTTCACACCCATACAACAGGGTAGAGATGACAACAGCCTGATAGATGGGCCTTGAGGTCATGATCATCACAGACACAATTTCAGAGATGTCCAAAGGCAACACAAGGAGACTTTATCTGGTATTGAATTTCATCATCTATGTTTACTTTTTGGGAAAGGTAGTTACCCAAGTAGGAGGAATGCTTAACGTTCTCTATGGATTACCCTCTATTTGTAATGTGTGGAGGAGTATCTGGTTAATATAGGGGGGTTAGAAAAGATTATTGTTTTTTTTGACATTGACAGTGAGCCCTAAAATTTGAAACTCTTCACAGAAACAGCCAAGAGTGAACTTGGAGCTTTCCAACTGAGAAGGCACACACCACACAATTGTCAGCCTATTGAAGATCAGTAATGGAGGTGTCAATTATCTTGACTTTGGAATGTAAGGGATTGATATTAATGAGATTCCCATCCATATGATACTGGATGCTAACTCCAGATGAAAATCTATTACCACTGAGATGTGGAATAGCTTCAATATAGATGGAAAAAAGTGTTGGTGCAAGTACACATCCTTGTTTGACTACAGGTTTAATAGTGAATGGGTCCATTTCCAAGCCACTGCTTACGATGGTTGCTTTCATGTCATAATGAAAAGTCTGACAATGGTAACAAATTTTAGCCGGTATCCAAATCTCAGCAGGATCTTCCAAAAGGCCTCTCTATTGATTAAATCAAAGGCCTTTGTCAGATTAATGATGGCTATGAAAACATTTTGGTGTTGCTCGCAGAACTTCTCTTGCAGATGTCTAGCAACAGAAGTCATATCTGTTGTACCTCTGAGCGGTCTGAAACCATACTAGGACTTGGGTAAAATTTTCTCACTGAGTAGAAGTCAGTCTATTGAGAATGTATGAGAATCTTCCCTATGAACAGAAGCACAATACCATGATAATTGCTGCAATTCCTTTCTTGAATATGGTAATAATCCTGGCAACTCTCAAGTCACTGGAACTCTGTTCATACATCCAGATTTTCATAATTTTGACACATATTTGGAGAGCGAGTTTTTTCCCACCTTGCTTATACATTTCAGGTAGTATTAATTCACAACCATATGCTTTGTTGTTTTCCATTTGCTTAATGGCTTTCAAGGCTTCTTGACGTGTTAGTAGATCTACAAGGCAGTACTTAATGGGATATTGTGGAATGGCTCTGGTGGTATTGTCTTTAACATTAGAAACTTGCTTCAGGAGCTCTTGAAAGTGATCCTTCCATCATTCAAAAGACTGGCACCTGATTGATGATGTCATAGTATATATCTGGGACCACCATGATATCCATATTACCAGAAGATTGTCAAGTGCAGATGACTGCTGGATGGATCATCATTTGATACCTTCCATCATATCTATTCAGAAACAAAACAAGGAAGCAAGGAAGAGGTTCAATACTGAGTGCTTAGAAGACTCTGGTAAAAGTGATCATCTCTAGCAGTGCCTCAGTGAGAAACTCTCCAACTTCCCTGATGATCTTGACACCACTGATAACTGGGAGACCTTCAAGAAAGGAATCCAAAAGGTGTATGAAGAACCTCTAGGCTTCTCCATAATGAAACATCAGGACTAGTTCAATGAGAATGATAAGGAAATTTAATCTCTCATTGGCAGAAAAAGTAGAGCCTTCAAAGCTTGGCAGAATGAATCAACTGCAAACACAAGCAAACGTATATCACCACATTAAGGCTGAGACCCAGAGTAGAATTCAATGGTGCAAGAACAAGGGATAGAAGGACAAAGCAAAAGAGAATCAAAAGTTTGCCAAAAGCCACAATGCACATAGTTTTTTTAACACAACCAAAGCAATCTATGGGCCAAGCACACAAAAATTGTCAAGGAAAATTTTAAATGTTGTTGTCTTGGTCCAGTTTTTCAACAAAAATATTGTCTTGGCATTCCATTTTTTAATTATTTTTTCTCCTTTTATTTGTCATTTTCCCATGAAAATGAAATTATTGAAAAACAGATCCTGAAATAATTCTGCAAAAAAGTTTGAAGGATTTTGTTTCCATTTCATTCAAAACATTTAGCAGGAAATTCATAGCATTTTCCCCCCACTTCTGTCTTTTGCCATCATAATTCTATTATTGCCATGGTTAAGCAGTGTTTCAGAGAGACTGTTCTGAGAGATCCTATTAAGTTACATGATATGAAATAAGAATATATAACAAACATTTCATAATTTGTATCCAGTTCTCATGAAGACTTGATTCATGCAAAGTGTTACTTATACTTTCCTATTCCACCCAGAATTTTTCTACTCTTAATTTTAGCTTCATGAATGTGTTAAAAACTCAATTGTTCTGTCTTAAAATAAACAAAAATACTAATATTTTAATAAAAGCACTGGTGGCACTGAAACATATATGCTTCAAGAATTATTTCTTTTTTTGCTGCTCCTGTTATTACTGTTGAAGATTGTCATTGTTCTTGTCTGCTGTTGTTGCTGTCTGCTTAACTTAAAGTCTTACCAGAGGCACAGCACACCCTGAATGCATCACTGGAATTAGGATACATTAGCAGGAAACTTGACCCAAATGAAACACAAGTGAAACCCTTGAACAGTAAAACATGACATAGTTTCTTGATGTTTTCTGCTGTAAGTATTTGTCTCTCTTTCTGCATTTAATAAGAATACAATCCTCTTAAAGTCAGGCAATGTCCAACATGAAAGATATGGTATGTAAAACTTACCATTACTTATGTGTTATTCTTTCTGGGCTAGGTCATTGCAATTTGTTCATACTTGGGCTTCCCTTGAAGTTAGTTCCAAAGATGCAAGTGTTACAGAATATGCCTGCTTTCCTGTTGTTTGAAAGCAATGTTTCAGTCAGACCAACCATATTTGTCAACTGCATATTCTTCTATAATCACTAAGATTTTAAGCCATTAATATCTAAGGGCAAGTTATTTTCCCTATTTATTTTTATATCTAATCAAAGCGACTGAGATCAGATAATTATTGAGATATAACTAAGGTGGACCAAAACAACGCAGGAGGAAACAGTTACAGCCTTTATGTAGGAGAGGGGCTATGGGCTTGGAAGGGACATTGGGGGAGAGTAGTAATATCTCCCCTAGGGATGAGGCATGGGGGGTAGGAGATGGGGGGAGTAGGAAGAGATTTCATATCTGCATTTAAATGGCAGTTGGGAAGTATGGTTGGGATTGGCCTAAAGGTTTGATTGTATGGGCTTTTAAGCATGAAATTGGTAGTTGGGGGGGAGGGGAGAAAGGAATTCTCGGGTTTTGGGGTGTTGTTTGGGGAATCCTATCTGTGGGTTGTTTTCTATTTATTCATGAGCAGAGAGAGAGGTAGTTAAATGTGTTAATCTAACAACAGGCAGAAGGTAGGGCAAAGTTGCACTTTATATATTATAACTAATTCAGAGAGGCCGGAGCTTTCCATAAAGTGCTTTACATAAAGTGCCATGAGTTAGAGCACCCTCCCCTTTCCCTGCCCAATAGACAATCACCTGTTGGGTGGGGATGGGGGATCAAGCAGGCCTGCCAAAGGAGTTGCCTCTCTCCTTAAGTCCTGCAACCCCGCTCCCAGCCCAAGCTGGATGGAGCAGCTGCTCTCTATTTACATATCAACTGAATCAGGAAGTGCTTAATCCTTCCCTGCTCCAAGTTGTCAGTGGCATCTTCGCACACACATCTTCTGTCTCATACTTTCTTCCCCTTCAGGCTGCTTCTCTCTCTCTTCTGCCTCTGCCCTCCTCTCTTTATCCATCTTTCCTTCCATCCTTCCCTCCACCCTTCTATTCTTCCTACGCTTCATCCTTCCCTCCCTTCCTTCTCCTCTCTCCCCTCTTCACTTCCCTCCTGCTTTGTTTTGCCCTCATCTCTTCTCTCCTCTCCCCCACTTCCCCTGATACAGTCTCTTACTCTTCCAGAGGGTCCAGGAGAACTTTCAAACTAGGAAACAAGCTGTGGAGGGCAATGAGGGAGAGAGAAAGAGAGGTGACTACAGCTCGGAAACCTCACCCAGCACTGGCAAAAGGGCTTATGACTCATAGGGAAGTGTGGGCTTCTTGCTTCATCCAGCCTTGGGAAGTGAGCCTTGAGAGACAGCAGCAGCAGCAGTAGGGGCTATGTGAGCTACAGTGCCATCCCCAAGGTACTGGCTCCAGGCTTGCCCTGCAATCTGCTTGGCTGTGGCTGCTGGGCTCAAGGCAGGAAAGAGAGAAAGGAATCCTCAGGGCAGCACTGAGGCACCATGCACTGGTGCTCTGTCCCTTCATTGCCCTGGGTCACTCCACTGGGGACACAGCCATCTAATCTGGGAATCTTTATGATACCCCCCTTACCACATGAGGCTCCTTTTGCACATTCCTGCCTTCATGTTGAAAGAGAGATGTCATCTCCTGCAGCCTTAGCACTAGAGCTGGACAGGTTACAGGGGTGGGCGGATGAGAATAGGGTGGGGTTCAATACTGACAAGTGCAAGGTACTGCACCTAAGGAAAAAGAACCAGCAGCATACCTACAGGTTGGGGAACTCCCTTCTCATCAGCACAGAGGCAGAAAGGGATCTTGGAGTCATTATTGATTCCAATAAGAACATGGGCCACCAATGTGAGGATGTGGTCAGTAACGCCAACCACACCTTGTCATGCATCCACAGATGCAACTCGAGCAGGTCTAAGGAGGTGATCCTCCCCATCTATGCAACATTGGTCAGGCTGCAGTTGGAGTACTGCATCCAGTTCTGGGCACCACACTTCAGGAGGGATGTGGACAGCATTGAGAGGGTCCAGGGGAGAGCCACTTGCATGATCAAGGGGCAGCAGGGCAGGCCCTACTAGGAGAGGCTACGGGATCTGAACCTCTTCAGCCTCCACAACAGAAGGCTGAGATCTGGTGGTCATCTATAAAGCACTACTTCACAGTCAGGGTGGCTAGGATCTGGAACCAACTTCCAAAGGAAGTGGTGCTCACCCTTACCCTGGGGGTCTTCAAAAGGAGGCTAGATAATCATCTAGCTGGGATCATTTGACCCCAGCATTCTTTCCTGCCCATGGCAGGGGGTCAGACTTGATGATTTGCTCAGGTCCCTTCCAACCCTACCAACTATGAAATTACTTTTGGGAAATTCTATTTTCTTAAATAATTAAATCTTTGCTAGACACCTACAAAATATTGTAGGGTCATAAAGTAAATTTATTAATTCTGCTGTAGGATAGTAGTACTGTCTGGAACAAGTACTGTCCTATAGCAAAGTCGTTTAGTGCACAAAAATGCATGTGTAGATGGTGACTAGGGCTGCCTGGGGTATGAGGGTGTTATAGTATGGGGGCTGCCTGCTGACTAGCCCTATACTGTAGCACCCTTGTGCCCCACCTATCCCCTCTGCCACCCACTGCCCACCACCTGCTGCCACCACCCAGGGCCTGGTCCTGACCCCCCTGAACTGTATTGACGTTTATTGCTACATGCTAATTGCACATCTAGATGCAGCCAGAATCACTCAGAATCACAGCCTGATTTTAGAGATGAAGCAGAGATGTATATCACCCAAAACAACTATCTCTACCTACCACCCAAGAACCTCCTGATTTGTGTTACAGGTATGTAAAAAATGAAGTTAATAATTAGGAATGACACAAGTCCATACTTCAAAGAAATCCATGAAAGAACAAAGATACTTCAGTCATTTTCAGATATGCACCTGGCCCTAAAGTTATCCCTGGCATCACTTGGTTCATTGAGTCACACTGAAAGTGAATTTGACCTATGAACTTCAGGCCTGCATATCTAAATGTAGGGAAAAGAGAAAAAATGTTTTATTATCCCTATTGAATATGTCACCTCTCAGTGTATATCTTCAAGTAATGTTGTAAAATTAGCTAATAGAACATTATCATCCTTAGAAAAATTAATTTTAGGGGAAGTAGTTATGGTTATTATGTTGTTCTAAATTGCAATAGTCAATGGTAGGTCAAGGCCTGTTCTTTTAATTTCTTATTAAGCCTTTTAACAGCTTTTTTGCTGTAGGAAACCACATTCAACTCTTGAAGAATAAGTAGTGACCAGTAGAAAAGCTATTAGACTTCTCATACATTCAGTAGCTCCTCATATGTACTGTAGCTACCAAAAAAAGTTAGATTTTGACAAACGTCACCACATACAGTAGTTTCTGAGACAACACAATACTTGTAGAATTTAGGTACCATCAGTGATAACTCTCAACAAAACTGTCTCTTAAAGAAGACAAGTGCCTATTCATATCAATGGCCAGATAAAGTGCTGAAGCTTTTCCTCTGTTTTATAATGTCCAAACCTAAGACGCTGCATTTCCTATTTGATGGAAGGTAGAGAAATGGGATGCATTCTTATTATTTCACAGGTCTAATCAAACCCACATATTTTATCATGTTTTTAACAGCACAAACCAAAATACTTCAAGTTAATTTTTTTCTCCTCTTTGAACTTACATCTATTTTAATTCAAACCATAAAAAAATGAAAAAACTCACGTTAGACATTTAGAGCGACTCCCAAATAAAAAGCTGTTTTTCTAGGTTCTTTTCTGTATTTAATTTATTCAAAGACAACTGTCATCTATAAAAGCGTAGAACCGGTCTATGGGCGTGTAGAGACAAGCACATACATGCAGTATGCAGTGCCACAAACCCATCCGTGGCACTGCACACCACACATGCCACATATGCCGTCATTCCCCATGCTGCAAATTAGCAGCATTTTTTGGTATGAGGAGATCCCAGTGTCAAAAAAACCCCCACACTATAAAAAAGTGGAAGGCGTATGTGGCAGCACTGTGTGCTGCCTGAAACCAGAACCTGGCTGGTCACAGTCATGCTTCTGCTGCTGGCCAGCTTCCCTCATTCCAGATTGCCACAATTGGAAGCCCATGAGGCCTCCAGGACTCCAAGCAAGGCATCCTGGTCCAGTCCAGGTTCTGGCCTCAGCCTCTCATACCTCACTTGGGGTATCTTGCCATGTGCCAGAGCATGTGTACATGTGTGTTCCCTGGGGACAAGCAGCAGCAGCATAACTATGTGCTTCTGCTATTTGTCCCCAGATAAGTGCATGTGTGCATTCATTTGGATGCACCTTAAGGTGCCACCCTGCCCTGTCTTCTGCCTGACCTTCAGACTAACATGGCTAGTTACTAGGCCTATGTGAATAAGGAAGTATTCGATTCAGATTCAGATTTGGCCATTTTTGAGGACAGCAATTTGATTCAGAGATTCAGATCACTGTCCCAAATCAATTCAGCTGAATTGGCTTTGGAAGATTTGGCGCTGATTCAGAGAGATTTGGTGATTTGGCCATAGACTATAATGGGGAATCACTGAAATACCTATAACTTAGTCATTTTTTGGGCAGATTTAGATGAAAACAGCAGAAATGGTAGCCCCTTCTGAGGGCATGAGGTCTGCCAAGTTTCAAGGAGATAGGTGCAGGGGTTTCTGGGAAAATGCACCTCAAACTGTTTAAAACAAAACTCGTGACGCATGACTCTGCGTGTTAAGGCACAGTGGGATAAAAATTGCAGGGATGGTAGCTGTTTCTACATCCCTCCCCTAGAGTACTGTGATTGGAAGAGGAATCAGGGAAAGATCACAGTCACTGGCCAGCTACAGATGTCAGTCTTCCCCCCCTCTCCTCTCAGTTTCTGTTTTCCCAAAAGACTGCCTTCCAAATCTCTGAATCTTTTTCTGAATCTTTTCTGAACTGATTTGGAGGCTCCAAAAAGATTTGGAGGGAGTTTTTGTCTCCTGATTTGATTTGGATTCAGTAATTCAGCCTCTGAATCCAGCCGAATCTTCTCCAAATCGAATTGGTGACTGAAGCTTCTCACACCCCTACTAGTTACCTCTCTCAGCATGCATCTACACATTAATTAACATGTTGTAGTTACTGTGGATTAAGTTTAATACTTGCAAAACCAAGTACTAAACCAATGTGTAGTAACTGGTGCTACTGTGCATTAACATTGATGAATGGCCTTTTAGTGATGCTAACTGTGCCGTAGCATATTGGCATGGGTTTTGCCCTGCATGCTACTGCACAGTAAAATTAGGCTACGGCACAGTTAGCATCCCATGTAGATGCACCCTCTGACTCTTCCTAGAAATCCGTCACACACTGCATGCTAACTCCCTCTATTTCAGAAACAAGTTAATGGTAAGAAGCTCATAATTTTCATGGGATTTCCCATTTGTATTGAATCCTCTTTGCCATTTAATTCAGAGTAAATATGTTTACAATAAATCATACTAATAGAGAGGGTTCAGAAACAAGGCATTCAAATAAGCCCATACTTTTATATAGACAACTGTGGATAGCTCTGATCTAAATTTTGCATCTAGTCTTCACTTCTGCTGTGAGCTGAACCATTACTATTAACTTCTAAAAATAATCCATAACAGTGGTTCTCAACCTTTTTAGATTTAAATCACCCCTTGATAGACTCAAGACACCCCTCACTAGACTCGAGGCCCTCCTCAGAAAATGTAAGCTCTCAGTTTTCCCTTGTTTTTTGACTACAGAAAATTAATAGAGCATTTTTTCTGATGCAAACAACTCAGAACACAGCAAGTCAAAATGTTTTTAATCTTATGGATTCCTATTTGAAATCCCTGGGCTTATCTTGTGAATCATGTCTGCACACTTAACAGTGCTAACATTGCATGGCACCCTGTAGCACTCTTGAAAAGATCTCTAGGGACCTCAGGGTGCCACAGCATCCTAGTTGTGAATCACTGGACTGGAATATATAAATGGGCCTTGAGATATATATATATAAACCCTGAGATCCCTATTTATCTAAACTTTTGGGTTTCCTCTCTCATATTCGATATTCTCAAGATATTATGGTCAATCTGACAGGTTTGAATTAGATGAACTAAAAATAGCTTTGGCGAGATTGTGTTATACCACTAAACTCACATCTACATTATAACTTACCATACTCTTTATTTCTCCAGGTGAGCTGTCTTCTAAACTGGAAGCAGCATAGCTGTGCCTGCACAGCACTCTGGATAAACTAATTAGCAATGCTGAGCAATAATGCCAGATAGAGTGCCCCCATGCTAATTAGCCTGCCTATAGTCCTATGCAGCACAGATGTAGCAACAGAGCTTCATACCCACGGCAGCCGTGTGGCACCTGAGGCAGCACTGGCTCCTGCTGTGCCAATGATGGCTGTATGATTGACTGCTGCTGCAGCAATGGCTGCTTTTGCGGCCCTCCACAAAGTCTACTCCTGGTGTAGCTGACCTGGTTATGTTCTCCTGCCCCCTCTCCTCTTCTCTCCTGCCCATCACTGTCCCCTTCAGGCTAGGTACAGATGTTATACTTGTATTGGTACAAACGCTCAGCTACTGGTCTGTATGAGTAACCGAACAGAAGTTCAGTGCACATAGACAGCTTTAAATATGGTGGAACCAGGTCTAAGACCTGGATAGATATAGTATCAAATTTAAGTGATTTAGGCTAGACCAGTCTATTGAACTTCTGTACCAGATCCCCTTCTGACTCAAGCTAGGTCACAGTCTGCCAGCATCCCAGGCTGCTTTGTGGACCCCCACTAAATCCTCCTCTCAGGGTGGTGCATTAGCTTTGGCCCGTGCTCGTCTGCTCAAGCTGAGTGCTGGGCCAGTCTTGTCCCTGGGCTATCACAGAGATGAGCCAGAAAGCCTCTGTCCCCAGGCCTGGCTCCTGCCTGCCCCTGTCAGTGACAGCCTGGTGGTACGGAAGTGGGGGAGTGGAGGCCCCTGCCATGTGGGCCCTCCCCAGCTGTGCTTTGAGAACTATCTATAGATGAATTTGGACATTGCAGAGGCTGATGAAGAGAGTGTACAAAATCAGTGACCAGCCATATTAAGGATCCTTCTGCCACACTGACTGGCCCTGGCACCCCAAAACCCAAGCCAGCACAGCTGGGGTGGGGTGAAAGGGCAGCACCCCCCCAGCTGCCACTAATAGCTGGTCACTGGTAGGGAGGTGGGGCTGGGTAGAGGGGCCTTGCTGTTTAATCAGGGGTGGCCTGAGTGCTTGGCTGCTCAGCTGGCCTCAGCATTCTCCAGTAGCTGGCTGGGAGTCACGAGAGAGCACCCCCCAACCTGTTGGCCTCAGCCAGTGTAAGCAGCCTGCATGCCCCCACCTCCCTCCCCCAAAGGATGAATGTGTATTCTGTTTGCTCCCAATCTTACCTAGGGCACTTAGAGTAAAGTGTGAAACTTAGAGTGCTTCCACCTTGGGCTTTTGAACGTCTGTCTGTACTTAGCCTCAGCTAGGCTACTACTATGCAGACATGGCTGCACAGCTTTTAGCTTAGAAACAGCCTGCCAACACAGCATGCTTAAGAATAACACCCTTGAGCCCATAAGTTAACTGTGCAGTTATGCCCGAAAAAATGTAGCACAGATGCACTTCCAGCCTAGAGGAACATTTTTATAACTAGCCTTGTCAATCAAATAATCCTGGCTGCTTCTCGGTGATGAAAATCCTGTGGTGTAACTTAGATAGCCCTTGGGTCTTGCCTGAGTTAGGAATGCCTCCACAGGTTGCTATATAGGCCACAGCAATGTTTTGAATATTAGCAGGATTGCCTGTCGCTGACTTGTCTATGGTGTGCCCTCCCTGCCCCCAGTCTACATTTGGCCTACATTCAACACTAACCATGGAGCGGGGATTTCCCCCACTTTCTGCACAAAGGGATTCCCTCTCAGCTAGATATGAAGATTTTTGGAGCCTTTCCCATCCCTCTGGTCATTTTTTTACACAGTGTTGAAAAGCTGGAGCAGGGATCTCATCTCAGAAGAGGGAAAACATAGGTCTCAATACAGAAGAATAAAAATAGTGAACATTTCAGGGAATACAAAGAGAGGGTAGTGTTTTCTCTCTTTCCTTCTCTCCCACACTGAACTCTAATAAGCCTGCCCTGATGTTGAGAGGTCTTGAAAAAAAATCCTCCTTACTGGGCAGGTTTTCCATAGGTCTTCTAATACCTCAACTGCTCATATATATGGAAGCAATTATCATGTTAACACATATGATTCACAGCATATATGTTTGCAAATAGCCTGTATGTTGACATAACTATTTATTCCATAAGGGATTTAAAATTCCAAACAGTCTAAGCATTTGAAAAAGATTAAAATGAATAATAGGGAAACCACATGTTCACTTCTTTCAGTTTCCATAATGTTTCACACACTGAAAAACAGTCATGTAACCAAAGAGAGGTAAACAGGTCTGTATAAAACATTATTTTGTCAAAGTAAAGCCTTTTGAGGCAAACCTGTAAATTTTCAAATTGGTAAGTTTAGTATTGCTGGAGAGAGAGGTGCTTCAGGACAGAGACTTGTTGCTAATATTTTAAATTAATGTAACATTAAGTAGAATTAGTGTAGGCACAACAGAAATTGCTCCAGCCCTATGAAGCTAAGTCAGACTCAACATTAGGAGAAACTTCTTCATAGTTGGGGTGTCCAGACTGTGAAATAAGCTCCCTCCAGAGGTGGTGCAATCACCTGCTCTGTAAATCTTCAAGAGAAAACTGGATGATCACTTTGCTAGGGTCACTTGACCCCAGTTGTCTTTCCTGCTTGGTGCAGGGGGCTGGACCTGATGATCTTCCAAGGTCCCTTCCAGCCTAACAATCTATGAATCTTATTTGGCCTACCAAGAACAAAACAAAACAATACAAATACATACATAAATAAACAAGCAACCAAACAGCAACAAATAAACCAAAAAAGAACACATTTAATTTCTTTCCTGAAACAAAACATTTTCAGTACATTGCTTTAAAACAGAAGTTGAATACTGTCCATAACTTGAACACTGTATTCATGGGTCTTAATAACAGAGTGTCTTAAAGCTTAATCTTTCTCTGATTAGAAATGACTTAGTGTAAAATAAATGCTTTTAAGCATGTGGTCATATGAATTGAACTTATCATATTGATAAGTCAATCCAAAATTTCAAATATTGGAATCATTCATCCAAATGCCTCTCTCTCATTTTTACCTAGAGATAATATGCACTCAATGTGATTACAAATGTTTGTAGCTATTGCACAAATACATTCATCATTTAAATTAAAAAGTGATCACCAAGACTATATCCTTTGTATTTGTAACTGGTACTGATAGTATTCTTTAAGTACAAAATGCAGTTTTTAATACACGCCTTTGTTTTCCACTATTTTATTTAAAATATACTGAGCTAAGAACTAATCCTCTCCTAGCCTTGATAGTTTTATAGGTTTGGCTGTTAAATCAAAATGTACATACAGCATTGCCATCAATGGCATTGTAGAATACTGGACAAAGGAATTTACTCAATAATCTCCTTGACAAATACTACAGCTCTCTTTGAATAAACTGGTCATCATGTAAGTCTTTGAAGTTTGAACCAACCTAGCAAACAGCCTGTTAGTTTTATGAAAATAGAGTTTTCATGCCAGAAAGTTATATGGCACCCACCATTGTATCTGAGCCACAGAAATGTTATCCTCACTAATCTCCTTTAAGATGAGGAGGTATTCATTATCTCCTTTTTACAGACAATGAACCCATGGCACAGAGAGATTAGGCAATTTGTCCAAGGAAGCTTCAGAAGCTGTGGCAAAGCCAAGACCTAACCATGAGAACAGACCTTGTGCATTATAGTTATAACAAATCTTCCATTCCTTTCTTGTACTCCAAATATCCCTTGTGTCAATGAAGTTTATAAAGTAGGCAGGGCCACGAGCCATTTGTACATTAGCCCTTTTCCTCGCCACTGTCTTCTTACCCTCCCTGCTTATAGCCACAGACTCTGGTGTTCCATGACCCTCTTTCTTTGGGAGGAAACCTGTGCAAACTTAATGCTGACTTCCTCTTACCATGGCCTCAAAACAGGCATGAAGCAAAGGAGACCAACATCTCTCTGGTTCACTACCCCAAGCCTCAGCTCCATGGACACTCCAGAAGGATGGTTTTTCCCTGATACAAAAGTCAGGACCGCAGTGCTGGCATGACTCCCCTAGCCACCATTTTCTAGTTTCAGCTGCCCTTCATTCATCCAAGTGGAAGATAGGGTCCTATCTTACTTTTCCCTTCATATGGGGCACATGGACACTTTCATTAATGTGCCTTAGATACTGAGCATTTAGTTTAGTACTTCCTTAATAAAATACTAACTAAATGCTCAGAACCTAAAATTACTGTGCAGTAGAACCAGCACATGCTTTAGTGGTGCTTACTGTGCATTAGCCTAATAACACTGTGCAGTAGGCTGTTAGCAGGGTTTTGCCATGACACGCTACTGCGCAGTGTTATTAGGCCAATGACCAGTAAGTGTCTCACATAGACATGCCCACAGATGATAATTTACTATGCCACATAAGTTCAGGTGAGGTGTGGTTAGTCCTTATTTAATATGAAGATTCTGATTTCAAAACCTTTTCTTAGTTTTTGGAATGCCAGAGAACAACATGGAAAGAAATTGCCAAATGTTTCTAAAGCAAATTATTTCTAAGACAAACTTTGGTCCTAATTTTCTTATTAATCAGGATCCGAGGAACTTTCCTATCCTCCAGGTGAATGGAAAGTGGAGAGTAGAGAATCTAGTATCATCTTAAGGAGAACAAAGTATTAAAGGACATTCAGGTAAAAAATTGTGGGAAAAAAATGAAAGTTCTTACTTTGACTCTGGCAGTGACTGGACAATTTCTCTCAAATGCTGTATCAGGACTTTTCAGCAGTGAAGAATTCATATTTCTTTTTATTCTGTGCAATGGAAAAGCTTTACAATTTTGTGAAATGTAATGTACAGGTTTAATAGGACTGTACTCTTGCCTAATGTCATAGTAGCAAATAAATGCAATAGAGAATTGCTGACACAATAGGAAACTGCTAGTTCAACATAAATGGGTCCCTGTAAATAAATCTGATGTAATTTCTCTATACATCTTGAACTACTGTTCAGTAGAGAGACTGTATGGCATTAACAGAGGGAAAAAAACCTTACTGTTACCTCTTCAGCATGTTATAGCAGGTTGCACCTTAAACATGTTGGAAAGGAAGTAACAGTGGTTCAAGGTCTTCCCATAGTACCTCAATCTTTGTGTACCATAGGCTAGAACAGACATTGTATTTGACCCCAGACAAGCTGTGTCTGTGTTTATCCAGGAACAGAACTGTCCTGGGATTGGTGCATATATATATGTATAACCCTTCCAATCAGGGTTTAGTGAGCAACTGAATCCAGAGCCACTTTCCTGCCATTGATGCAATGATGAAATCCCAGAACAACGATTCAGATGCACTTTCACAATGTCCTGGGACAAACTTTTAGCATTTTTTATCCTATAAACCTTTTTAGGCTTTGTCCCAGGACAACAGACACAAATGTCTAATCAAGGGCATTTTGTCTGAGAATAAAATGGTTTCTCTCCAGATAAATTTGACACCTGTTGTAGCCATAGATACCCACAACAGCATCTATGTGGAACACCTTACTCAGGTTAAAGCTCCCATTGCAGCCCATAAATTAAACTGGGTGTATCTACACGTGAAAGTGCTGTGGGGTGTAGAGTCTAGATGCTGGACAGGCATGTACATGTGCGGGGATGCGGGATCAGGTTTCCCGCTCCTAGCAGCAGTCTGCTTCTGCCCCCTCCAGCCCTGTACTGGTTCCCTGCAGCAGCAAGAGGGAGCTCTAGGCTCCCCATCGGTGCTATCTTAGAGGCTGGCAGGCAGCATGAGGCCAGGAGACAGCTATCTCCTGGTGTGGGCTGGGAGATTGTTCCCTGCCCTGGGAACTGCCTGCTGCTGGGGCGGGCCCTGCCACGGGACCCCAGGTGGGGACAATGTCCCCCTGCCCCAGCAGCAGGGAGCTCCTGGCCCTGGCTCCCTAATCAGAGGTAGTTTTGGAAAGAGCCGAAGGGGAGGAGCAGGTCCCAGCCCCCTACCCCAGTCTGCTGATGGAGCAGCTAGTAGTGAGCCCCCCATTGGGCAGGGATTCCTAGCTGCCCTGCTGGCAGATTGGGGCAGGGGGCTGCGACCTGCCCCTCCCCTGCAGCTCTTTCCATGCCCCATATCTCATTTGTCAGATTGGGGCATGGGGCTGAGACCTGCCCCTGAGCAGGAGAGTTCCTAGCTCCTGCTCTGCAATCGTTGGGTGATTGCAATCACAGAGGAACAGGTTGGGGAGCTTGTTTCCATCCCCTGATCTCTGGTTACAATTGGGGAGCAGGGGCAGGAACTCCATGCTGCCAGAGCATGGGGACATTATCCCCACTTGGACTTCACCACTAGAGCCCACCCCAGCAGCAGGCAGTTCCCAGGGACAGGGAGTAATCTCCCACACCTGGTTGTCAGGTAACTGGGAGCAAGTTTGCTCCCAGTTGGCCGTCTACACATGCTATACAGTACAGTAACTAGTCACAAGTAAATTTGCTACTTGTATTTATAGGTAGCACATTAACGCATGATTAGAGCAAATTTCTATGCAGTAAATATGTGCACGTGTAGACAGTGATGTTTACTGTGCAGTAATTTGCTCTAATCTCGAGTAAAGCATCTCGGGTAGATGCACCCACTGTGTAGCACAAGGCTCTTCATAAGATGATGATAATGTAACTGTGAGTAAAATAGTGGTATTTCCATGTACTAGATCAACAGTTCCCAATCTGTGGTGTGTGTGCCACCAGCAGTACACAGACAACATGTCAGCGGTATGTGTTAACAGTTTTATTATAATTACTTTATATTACAAAAATTTGCTGGTGGTACTTAAGGTGGTATCATTTTAAATTGGTGGCGCACAATCTGTCTGAGTATTGGGAACCACTGTACAAGATGATAACAATAATTCTATTGCATCTAGCTCAATTTGAATGTTGCAACTGTAACATTGATGATTTTTTTTGTTAGCTTTAGCTAATACAGTCCTTGCCAAAAATGCAACCTCTGCAAGGAAAAAGTTAGCAAGCAACTGACAAACTTTTATTTATTGCATTGCATTCAAAGATAAGTCATGAGGTGGCTACCCAGAGTAAAGTGAGCAAAAAAACACTCCTTAAAGTCCTACCTTCCCTGGCTATCTTTGATAAAATGGTAATGCATAGTATAGACTCATTTCATACTACTCCTCTCTTCACTTTCAATGCATCTATTTCTTTATTAATGTCAATTTTTCATTATCCCCACATCAAATGTATTCATATGTTGACCTATCCCAGGCTATCTTGGATTTCAGGGTTATCAGTATTCTGCCTAACATGGCTATGCAGAACTTCCCAGCAACAATACATAGAATTCATATTGTCTTGTACCAAAAGGACTGGCTTCACTTATGCAACATGGTAGACAGCCTTCACGAACTGTTATTTATTAGTTTAGAGTTCATTGTAGGATCGGGTATTTAACCAGTCAAATAAAGTTCAGTAAACTGACCAGTCAAATATCAGTCAAAAATTGTTAAAAAAACCCCCTGCCAATAAATCCAAATAATTCACAGAAAAAGCACAAATATTCCATTAAAAATGTGTCCATTAAGAAATGTATTCCATTAAGAAAAACAATAAAAAAATTATATTGCTGTCAAAAAAATCTACAAAAAAAGTAGTCTTTTTGTAAAATTGCTATAATCTTTGACTTGTCAAAACATACAGAGTTAATTTACTGGTCAACTGACAATATTTGACCGGTCAGTTGACTGGCTTGCCTACACTAGTTCATTGCACTCAGTTTCCCATAATTAAAGGCACAAGTATGTATATATGTGATCCAGTTTATTTCAGGTGTTATATGATTTTATATACCCACATATCTCATTTAACCCACATATTAAATTGTATTATTGTGTTCATGGAGAAAGTCCATCTAGTTCAGTACATATGTATTAACTACTTTGAGCCATATCAACAGAGATTTGGTGACAAAGGACAAAAATAAAGGAAGTTTGCTTTTATGCATACATATTTTCCTTTTTAAAAACTAGGATGACAACAATCATTTTGAACCAGGGCCTCGGGGGGTGTGGGTCTTCTTATCAGATGTAACTGGGCATATCTTCAGTAACTTTATTGCAGAGGCAGGCAAAATACAGCCCATAAGCCAAATCTGGCCCACCAGGCAATTCCATCTGGCCTGCAGGGCCCCTCTGTAAGCCCTGGCCCTCAGCTGCTCCTCTTTAAGTTGGCACCTCCAGGCAGAAGGTTCAGCTGTTGTTGCTAAACAACCAACCCCATCACCTCAGCCTGGCCTGACCCGCCCCCAGCACTGAGCTAAGGGGCACCAGCGACCTGGTAGAGGCCTATGCCTGGCCACCGTGTGCCTGTTTCCAGCCCTCCTTGCCTGTGAGAGTGGAAATTCAAGTAAGGGCTCCACCAGGCTGAGGCCAGGACTCCCACTGGGAGAAAGGAGGTGGGAGCATGGGAAGCCATGCTCTATGGGGCCAGGCTGGGCTGTCCCCCTATGTTGCAGGAGCACAGATGTGCACTATGGGACTGGGTCAGGCTGGCCCCACATGCTGCCACCACATGCAGCTGGGCACTGGGGTGGAAGAGTGGGAGCTGTGCACTATGGGACTGGGAGGGGCTGTCCCTGCCCCCTGCTGCCATAGAAGGCAGGGACTTGGGCAGAAGCTGTGTGTTAAAGGGCTGGGTGGGGCTGGTCCCACACACTGCTGCCACCTACAGCCAAGGACTAGGGTGGGAGTGGCAGGCTATAGGGCCTGGTGGAGCTGGCCCTGCACCCTGCCACCATGAGTAGCCAGGAACTTGAGTGGGAATGCTACTGGACTGGGTGGAGCTGGCCCCATACACTACCACCACCTGCAGCCAGAGACTGGGGTGGGAGTGTGGGGAGCTGTGCTATATGGGTTCAAGTGGGGCTGGCCCTCTTCACTACCACCACATGTAGATCCAGGGACTTACACACCATTGGAAGTCTGAGGATCACCTGCACACACACACACACACACACACACACACACACACACAGAGCCATACCCTCAAAACACAACCACACCTTCCACAGCCCCCACACACACTCTCACCCCCCTCCACCCCATCATATCTGCACACACACCAACATCCTCCCATGCACCCCACACCCACCATACCCCTAAACACACCCACACCCTCCCACACACCCCTACATAGGGGAGCCAACATTGAGGACATTCTGGTTTTCTGCTACTCTGTCTTCTATTGATTCAAAACCCAACACCTTTATGTCCTCTATTTTTCTCTTGAAGAGAAAAAAAGAGTACATAAAAGCATCCAGTTTCATATCAATAGAGGACAGAGGGCAACCAGACTGTCCTCTATGATGGCTACTCTACCCTTGCTGCACACCTACACATCTCCACACCCACCCCCCACCACACACCCACCCACTCTCCAACCACCACCCCACATACACATCCCTTACTCCCCTACACAATATACAAGAGCAAGACTATTATGCAATTGCCTCTTGATACACTGTGCAAACACAGATAAATCATGATGAAAATATATTTTAAAATAAAATTAAAATAAATTATAGTAGATGTTTGAGTTTTTTTAATATATGATTTGATTTTTTTTTTCCAGTTTCAAGGTGACAACCCCCCCAAAAGGAGTACTTCTGGGGCAAGGAGAGGAACTTCCAGTAGCATAGGTCAAGGGTTAGGGGAAGGACTTCTGGTCCCAAAATGGTGACCAGGGGGTGGGGCACCCATCAAGGGGTGGGGATACCTTTGTGGCCCTCGACAGCTCAACAAAACTCATTAAGCAGCCCTCCAGCTGAAATAAGTGTCCACTCCTGCTCTATTGGCATTAAACCCAATGAGATCAGGTAAGGAAATAAGACCAAAAATCTCATCTTCCACAACTGGAAGACTATTTGATTAAAAATATTCCATTAAAAATAGGCATTAGGTTATTAAGCCTTTATAAAAAATACGAAATTACCTCCTTTTTGTTAAAATCTGGGGCTGTAATGTGTCATGGCAAAAACATAGGGTTCTATGGACCTGACAATAGATAGTCCACATGTGTATGGAGAATCTCCATGGGTGGCTCAATTAACTCAAGGGCAAATTCTATTTTCCCCCTCTATTGGTCTATTTCTGTTTGTAACATTTAGATGTATTTGATTGCACATGTGCTTATAGTTTAGATAGGCAGATTTGGGGAAAAAAATCTAAATAAGTAAATATATTTTATGAATATTACCAAGTAGGTACCAAATATTTATACTAACCGTTTGCCTTACTTGCATGAATGCATAGTTGATGCAAACAATTCCTCAATAGGTTACAAACTTCCAACCTTGTAAGTTCCTTTGCCTCCAAAAGCATTAGGTTCTTTAGACTATGAGGAGTGTTTATCTCATACATGTTCCGGTTTAATTATCTTTTCCATTTCAAAATCCTTCTTTGAACTGAATCTTTAAAATGTTCTCCACTAAAGTACCAGTGAATATATAGTAACTCGGACAACATAGCGATTTGTCAGAGGAACTGAAAACTCACAACTTAACTGCCTTCAATAAGAATTATGAGTGCTCAGCATATTTAACAACACCAACAGTCTTCAAAGCCTAATTTCTATCTCGTCCTGAACAAATGCTTAAGGGTAAAAGGAGGCACATGGAACATTTCTTTTCCTCAAAACACATGCACAGCTGAACATGTGCAGGACCAAAAGAAAATGATGACAGTAATTTTTCTTGAGAGCTGAGAGAAGTAAAGGAGACCAGTGTTGGCTTGTACATCCAGTGGAACTCTACACTCTTGAGTTTTTGGGATCATCTAGCCATGGACTGTGATCAGGGACTGATCCTTCTGCTTGTTTAGTAGGAAGTAAGAGGAGGTTATAGTACAACTGAAGGTTTAAGGAGTAAAATATTGCATGTATATATTACAATATTGAATGTCAGTTTGTACTTTCATTTATTGTAGGCCAAATTTCAGCACCTTAGGAGAATCTGGAAAAATGGAATTGGTGAACTTGTGGTAGCTTAAAAAAACGTATCTGGGAGATGTCTTGTCAGCTTCCTAAGTTGATCCCACTCTATTTCAGGGTCATTGCTTCACCAAGAGCTCAAGGCATATACTTTCTGTTACACAGATGGGCACACAAAAGCCCATGCTCTGATGTCTGGAGGCTGCTACCTCAAAAAGTTTTCAAAAGAGGTGAAATCTGGTGTTTTAAATATTTTATGGAATGAATCACTGTTATATGAAAACATGAACCCTTTTTTTCCCTGCCTATTTACAACATTGCCCAGGAGATAAAAAGATACATATTTGGGAAACTTAAGTTGAAAATTGCAGCTATTGTGTAAAAGATCTGGGTTTAAGCATATGCTTTCTTCAGAGGCAGGGGCTCCAGGTGAGTCATGGAGGTGAAATGGACTCCAAAAAAGGTGAATTAGGAGGCAATGTATGTCGCCCTATCTATAAAGTAGCATTTACATCAAAGAGGCTCATCTGTTTTTGCTTCAGGCTAGATGGCCACAGCAGAAATCTCATTTTTAAAAATGGCATGGAGTGATTAAAATATAATTATATTTTTAAACTTGGGATTCAAAAAAATTCAACCCTGCTTTAACTCAACAAAGCTCTTTTAATAAATGCTCCTGAGAGCTCCTTTTGCTCAAAAAGGCTTTTTATTTTTTTTTTAAACCAGGTCATTATGGTTTTACTTCAGTATCTCCTAATTACCCAAGTCTGTGAGGCTTCCTTTCCCTCTTTTTGATGCTGAATATTTTGAATATATACAGTCTATACAGCAGTGATCTGAACTGCAGTATAGAAAATCATGTCATACACAGAGGAACTAATGTCTTAATTGTTGGCAACATTTACCCCTGTAAGAACACAGGGCAAGGTCATACTTGGCATGTCTACAAATGCCATTAATGCGACTGAATAAACTGCAGCACAATTTGAGCCAGAGTCAACTAATTCTGATGTCACGGTCTACACGTGCATTTAAATCCAGTAATTTACTCTGCCATTCCATAATACCAGTGTTTGATGGGACTAACCAGTGTTGTAAATTAATCTATTTGGCCCTAATGGCAGCACATGTGTAGATGGTGACCTTTTACTGTGCAGTAAATTAGACTAGTGCACAGTAAAGCGCATGTGTAAACATGTTCACTGTGACCTAAGGACTACTTAAGCCTTGTGTTCTAGAAGTGAATTTCACTACAGGCAAAACATTACCAAACAGAAGGGGCATAACAACAAGATCTAGGACAAAACCTGTGGGAGAGTTGGCACAGGTAAGCATGTGGCTGGGAGAGAAGAGGTGGGGAAACATGGGTTCTGAGAACCACTTGTGGTGCAGGATCTGAGCAAGGAGGGTCTGAGTAAGGGCAGGGGGATATGAGTTCTGAGGGTAAGGGCAGAGGAGTGGGAAGCACTCTAACCCATGCCAGGAACTACTACACAGTCCCAGCTGAGCTGCTGCTGCTTCACATGCTTTCATAGTTTCATAGTTTCTAGGGTCGGAAGTGATCTGAATAGATCATCTATTCAGACCCCCTGCCATAGCAGGAAAGAGTACTGGGGTCAAACAACCCCAACAAAGTGTTCATTTAACCTCCTCTTAAAAACCCCCAGGGTAGGAGCCTGCACCACTTCTCTTGGAAGTTGGTTCCAGACCCTAGCCAC
>NW_017728886.1:151758342-151761574 GCF_001723895.1 Crocodylus porosus
TCAGGTCCCCCATGACTACCACATCCTCAGACTTCACTACCTCTGTGAGCTGACCTAAAAATTCCTGGTCAAGCTCTTCCCCCTGGTTGGGAGGTCTGTAGTAGACCCCCACCATTAAGTCTCTTTCCCCTCGATTGCCTTGTATTCTAACCCAAAGCACTTCAGAGTGCCCTTCCTCTGACTCTTTGCTAATTGACAAGGATGTGTATTCCTCCTTAATATAGAGTGCCACCCCAGCTACGGCTCTTAAAGCAGCAGCAGCCAGGAACTATTTTGTAGTACCCCATGGGCATGCTGGTGTGTGGACTCCATGGAGGTAGGGTGCGACTCCGGTACCCCTCCTAACTTGGCATTTGGGGCAGGTGCTCCTGTTGTTCATCTCTAGTTATGCTACTGGTAAACAGAGATCTACTACTGGTAAGAAGTGGACTAGCAGCAAAACAGAATAACAGAAAGGTAGAAATTTTCAGAACAGAGCAAATGAAGTTTTTATAATGGAAATTTTTCATAAGTATCCAATTGTAATGGAATTTTCTGTGACAAAATTCTAAATAAAAGGTGTCTTTTTAAAGTCAGATTTACTCTCTATGTCTTTCTGAGTTTCACTGTAGTAGTAGTAGTTACAGGTAATTCATGCTATTATTTCCCCAATGGGACATATTACTCACTACTCTGATGTAGTGATGTGATGTACCAATCCTTTTTTTTTTTGCGGCAAGGGCACTATGATGTATCACAAGACTATCACACATATTTCCAAATAGATTTTCATTTCATTTTCTAAAATTTCAATATTTCAAAGTTTAGTTTCACTAGCTGGAGCAGTGAGGGATGGCTGACAAGCAGGAGGGGGGAGGCAGCCCAGTCTACGGAGGAGCGAGGGGGACTGGCCCACCTCAAGCAAACCCTGGCTGGGATCTGGGGCCAGGGAGGGAGCTTAAATACTCCTTCCCCTGCTCAAACTTACTGCTGACTACAACTGTGGAGTACAAATCCCAGAAACACCTGGGAGCAGGAAGAAGAAGTGATGAGCAACCCTGCAAAGTCCTCCTGCTGTAATTCTGAACTGCAAATCCCAGAGTCCTTGGGGGCAGCAGAAACAGGAAGTGAACACACAGTCAGAGACCAGTGCTCTAGTGCCCCCCAGCTTCTGGTTTGAGCCACTGCAGGCATGTGGCTGAATTTCCTGAATCCAAGGTAAATGTCTGTTCACTTCTGTTTCAATTTAATCTGTGCAGTTTAGAAACTAAACTGCAAAGACTGAAACTTTTGCATCAAACTTTTGAACTGTCTGTAGCTAGCCCTAGTGGTTTTGAGTTTCTCAAGTTTTGGGGAGCACAAAGAGACTCCATAAAGGGGCTTGATTTTTCAGAGGAGGTGATCTGCATATCTTAAGTATAAGCTCTTGGTATCATATATTATACATATGGATGCCTGCACGTACAAACATATGTGCAGACACACATATCGGCTGAAGATTTTCTTTTAAAACAATTTTTCAACAGAAACTTTTTTTTTTCTTTTCTGTGGAACACCCTATCTGAGGCCCCTGGCAGACACTCAGTTAAAGGCACAGCGGGATCTGATCCATGATTCCAACAATCACGCCTCCTGCCATGCTTCACATCCATGACACAAAGCACAATTGTGGGTTCATGGATCAGATTCTATTCAGTCATGCCATATGACTGAATAGAATCTGAATAGAATCCCAGGCTCCCTGTACCAGGCAAGTAGCAAGCCAGTCAGATAACTGGCACTCCCAGCTTCAGGAGCATATAATAAGCAAAAACTCTGATGTGCTCCTGAAACTGGGAGCCCTCATCAGCGTGGCCACATGTCTATTTTAATGTGCAATGGGAACCAGCCACAAAGTTATTACTCATGTTTTGTGTAATAACTTTGTGACTTATTCCCTGTTTTATCATGCCATGAAATACATGACCATTAGGGGTGTGCTAAGTGGGCCCTATTTGATTTGGATTTGGCCCAAATCAGGGAGAGTGATTCGATGAGTTAATTCAGATGACTGTCCCTGATTTGATTCAGCCTAATCTGAATCTGAAGATTCAATGCTGATTTGGAAAATCGGCAATTCAGACATAGACACAGCTTTAAATGTCTTTTCTACATACCTCAAGGTACCACCACAGCTTGTGACTGCTGTGATGCTGGGGTGGATGGAGCATCCCATAGGAGTGTGGGGGGGCCCTTCACATGCTTGGCAGCGAACCCAGAAGTGGACCAGAAGTACTTCCGGGGAGCATGCAGGGACCCCACCTGTACCCTCTTGGCTCAGCGATCAGCCACGGGGGGACCCTGGGTGCTCCCCCCCCAGACCCAGGAAGCATCAGTCACCAAGTTGGGGGGTACAGGGGAGGGGCCCTGCACACTCCCCAGCAAACCCAGAAGTGGACCGGAAGTGCTTCTGGGCCACTTCTGGGTCTGCTGCTGAGCGCACTGGGGACCCCCCCACACACTTCTGTGGGACACTCCATGAGCCCCAGCATTGTAGCACTCATGAGCTGCCTCCTACCTAGAGGTATGTAGAAAAAACATTTAAAGCTGTGTCTATGTCCCAATCACCGAATCTTTCTGAATCAATTCAGGGGGTTCCAATCTGATTTAAAAAAATTAAAGGGTCCTCTGATTTGATTCAGACTCAGAGATTCAGCCACCAAATCAGGCCAAATCTTTGCTGAATCAAGTTAGGGACCAAAGCTTTGCACAGACCTAATGACTATGTGGCTGGGTTACTACTTAAGATGGGATTAAATTATCAATCATGTTGTAAAGGTAATGTCTTCCAGGGACCATACACACATTTCAATTAATTCCTATCTATCTATAAAATAGATCCAAATACCTATGTAGTTTGATATATCTGTATACACCAATACCTGTAATTTTTCAGAAGATACACACATTGTATAGGAGCTTCCATTGTAATCTTACCAATAACACTACAGGAGAGACATAACACTCATCAATGTACTGTTCAGTTTGTAGCTCCATGTTAATAAGCAGAGTCATCATGAAAGGAGGCCTGATTTCATTTTTCACTTACCACATATTTTGTGCATCAATCATACTGTTAAACTCAACTTCATGTCCCATCCACAAGAGGAAGCATGGTCTTATGGTCAAAGTACTAGGCTTGGGTTCAATTTTCTACCTTTTTTTCCGTGTGTGTGTGTGTGTGTGTGTGTGTGTGTGTGTGTGTGTGTGTGTG
>NW_017728886.1:151761674-151766329 GCF_001723895.1 Crocodylus porosus
GAGAGAGAGAGAGAGAGAGAGAGAGAGAGAGAAATCTCAGGCAAGCTATTTCATCACTCTCTACTTCAACGTCCTGTCTCTGTAACGGGGAAATGAAACAACTTTGTTCCTCTTGTTTGTTCCTCTCATTGTCTGTCCATCTTGTCCATTTAGAGACTGCCTCTCGTTAAGTGTGTGTACAGCACCTTGCACAGCTCAACCACTTTGCGGGTGAGGGCTCTAGGCACTGCTGTAACACAAATCATAAAACATGAAGCAAAAAGTTGATGCAAATCAGATTGACCATGCATGTGTCCTATGGACAAAGTTGGGCTCACAAATGGAAGCTTTATATCTTATATATGAATTCCCATGCTTGCCCTAGCTGTTGGTGTGAAGCCCCACTATCGCCTTTCACAGCAGAAGTGGTAGCAGCAGGCCTCTGTTACCTGGCACCTGCAGGCTTGTTAAGCCTCACTGCCTGATATCTTCACCCATTATTCTGAGAGTGCTTGACTGACAGGAGCTGAGCAGTGTTTCACCCTGTGGGGCTCATAACATGCACAGTGTCTGTCAACACATCCTATCACTCTCTGCTTATGCAGGCATTTTTTTTTTTTGCCTGATGTATTCATCACTAGGCTGCAGACACCTAGTTAATCCATTTAGAACCTATCAGCTCTGTTCATCGGCTCATAAACCTATTACCTCGGAGGCGCTGTGCTCAGGGACACAGGTGCCAGACCGGTGCACAAAACCCAATTGAGTTATGTAGCAGGCTGTGAGGGCCTCGGATTCATGATTCTGCCTGCATGGGGAATTGCACGCGTTATGTGGCAGCAGCCACTTTATTAAATATCGATTTAAATCACAGCCTTTAATCAAATCTGATAGAAGACCTTTTTCACCTCCTCCCCATCCTTTCTTCTCCGTTCTCTCCCCCCCTCCACATCTCTCCAATGGGCATGCCTGATGACAGTGAAGCTCAGGAATGAATAGTTAGCAAGTAGTTCAACAGCAAACCCTTATCAACAGTAATGAGGCATTTGTGATAATCGAGTGATGAAATGTAAATGGGCAGTAATGAGCACAATTACATCCACTGGGGAACCATCAAAGCGGCTTCTTTCCTCACAGATAGATGAGCTCTTTCACTGTCATTGCCCATTGCTGACTTCACTCTGAGCGCTGTGCAGAAGTAGAAACGGGTGGGCAGTGGGGGAAAAGGGGAGGTGGCATGGAGCAGAGGAAAAAGCAGAGAGAGTGCCTAACAAGGAGCTTGCTGACAGCAGTTAGGTAAAAGCCTGATTCCACTTTAATCCTACCTTTGATGGTTATCCTTACCCTGTTCCCTTACCCCATGCCGTGCTCACTTGCAGTCCTTCGGGATGATTTGATTTGCTGCAATGTTTGAAAACTGCCTCATTGTGCTAACAAGATTAAGTTGAGCCTACGTCTGTTTGATACACTGAAAATGCGCAGGGCAACTAGAACTGGCTTTCAGCTGGAACTGGAACCAAGAAATGGGACGGTTGCCAGGGAACAGGACTGATGACTGCTTATGTCATTTTTGCAGGTGGGGAAGTAGCAGGCAGAAATACTGACACATTCAGGAAACGGGGCAAGTCAGCACTTCAGTAATCTGGCTGGTAAAGGTGAACAAAAATTTGAGATTGTGCATTTGAAAAGGATTATACTGAAATGGAATAACCTGGCCTGGCCTCTCAGTTTAACCTTCATAATTTCTGTGGCTAAATCAGAGAAGGATATGTGGCCAAATCAGTTATTTTACAGAGCAATTGACATCGGAAACTTTCTATTTTGTGCATGCATAGTACCATTCTCAATGCCATCTTTCCTTCCTTGCCCAGAATGCAATGCCTTGGCCAACCTACTTGTAGGTATTCTTATTTCCTTGTTTTAAGACTGCTTTGTGAATTGAGAATTATTATGCAAATTAATTTGCAGAGTGGCAACTGAATCATGACCAACAAGAAAGTCACCCAAAGGGATATAGTAGCAAGAATATTTTAAATCTTTATGTGATGGTCAGAAACTGCAATATTTCCAATGTTTCTTTGCATTAATCTTTACTTTTATTATGCATCCATTCCTAGAGAGCCCAATCTCTCTAATGCTGTGCTGAGCACTTGAAATTCAACTGAGAGAGAGGGTCCATAAGAACCATATGCTATAATTATGCCCCTGGGTGGAGCTGCAGTCACCCAGAAATAGAATGGTCCATTGGAGAGGTCCACGCAGTAGGGGGATAACAGAGGCAATTGCCCGAGTAAAAATGCACACACAACAGCAAACTGAATTTGCACATTTTAGGCTCTGAGGCTCCTCTACATGAAGGTACCAATTAACTGGAAAATAGCAGACTACATATTTTGTTTTGAAACTGATAGTTGGCATCTGAATGACTTAAGCAGCCTCTAAAGTCTTTCTAGCCAACTGGAAAATTGTACAAATGGTAAATGGCAAAGCAAATAATAGTGCACACTGAAAGTAAGCAGGCAGTGAAATACTTCGAGCAGTGCTACAGTATCAGCAGCACTACCATGGATGGCTGCAGAATTTTGTAAAGGTGGGAGGGGGAGCAGTGACTGGCATTGCCCGGGCACGTTTCCGGGCTCGCCCCGGTGACCCGTGCGGAGGCGCGGCCGGGCGCTTTTCTGGCTGAAGGGCCGCGGAGTAAGGACCGGGTTGACCTGCTGTCCGACCCGGGACTTAGACTGGCAGTACCTCCACCCCCAGGTTCTCCTACCCACTGGGATGGGCAAACTACACTGCAGGAGTAGCAACAAGGGACTTTTAAGTCCCCAAATCAGGTAAGAATCCCCCATCACCTTGCTCTCAGGTTCTCCTCCCTTTCCTCTGTGTCCAGCAGCAACTTCCCTTCCCTCCTCTCCTTTCCTGTTCCTTCTTGATCTGCTCTCCACTGCCACTGTCCCCAGCAGTCATCAGAGTGAGGGAGCTCCAAAACCACTCCTGCCCTGCTCCAGGTGGGTTGGACAGGGAGCCGGGCTCAGCCAGGGGTCTGAACCACTCCATCCCCTCTGGATTTACCCATAGGCACTACATATAAATTGCATTCAATAACATAAAATCTTTGGCCATTGGGGAAGGAGTTTTGGAACAGAAAGAGAGAGGACAAAAAAACAGGAAACATGAATGAACTAGAATGCTTAGAACAAATATACAGTAAAGTTTGGAGAGCAGAGAGGGCAACTAATCTGGCAACTAAACATGGTAATTTTCAAGTCTTTCAGCAAATGAAATCATCCCTATGGATGATCAGTCTTACTTCTGAGACCAGAAATTGAAAGTCAGAGAAACTGAAAGTTTTCTATGGGGGGTGTCTACCTGAGACATTCACTGTGGAGTTGCCTAATTAGCTCCTCAGTAAATGTCTTGGTGTCTACACATGCAGCCCTATTAGGCCACAGGAAAACTAATAAACTCTGCAGCAGGTTAGTACTTGTAAATACAAGTATTCAGCTGCAGAATTTTTTCATGCACAGCAACGCACATGTAGGCTAGGGCATGGGAGTTCTTCAGTGCAGGGGCTGCCTGCTGGGTAGCCCCTCACTGGTGCACCCTCGTGCCACAGGCTATCCTTTTGCAGCATTTTGAGCTGGGTCAGAGCAGCCCCAGGCTGGCAGGCTGATTCCCCCAGATCCCCAGCAAGCTGGGGCTTCTCCTACCTGACTCAGTGTGCTGTGGTCCCAGGGTTCACCTTCAAATAGTGCACCTGAGAGCAATAAACTCCAGCACAATATGCTCCTGAGTTCATTGCTTCAAATTAACAGCTTGTGTCGACACACCCATGGAGTCCTAAACTATTAAGATAAATTTCAAATTAATTTCCATACAAGTGGTAGGTTTTACTAATCCCTTTCTGATCTAAAACATTAGCAAAAACGATTGCCATTTTGACTGGCAACACCCATTTCCCACTGCACAAATCAAGGAGAAATAAAATTTCCATTTATCACATTATCTTCTCTTTGAAAGTGTCCTCACTACACCTTCACTGAAAAAAATAGTTATGACACCATTAGATGAAAATTTTAGTTTGGTTCCTGTCTAAAAGTATATAGGGATACAAATTCTTTTATAATCACAGCTAATGTACTCATGGATATTTTTATTAACCACTATCTACATAGCTCAATTAACTTTTCATTTTAATTCTGAGTCTCAATGATATCTTCTAATAAAAGGTTCTGTAGGTTAGAGGTTTTTAATTTTTTGCCTTATAATTTCATTGAATCTGCCCTTTTCTTGAATTAGGAGAAAGTGTGAGTAAAAGTACCAGAGCATTTCAGAGAAACAGCATATGCAGAAATAGCTTAGATGCTTTCAAATGATTCATATCAACTCATTCATGAACAAATCACAGTAGCAGCACATGATATGGCAGATGACTAACAGACAGATTAAAAGTTCTCACAGATTAGTTGGCTTGTATCAAGTAGCATTTTGAGTCGGTCTGAAATAAATATAATGGTTAGCCATACTGCTGGTCACTGAAGATAATACTGTTAACCAATTTTAACCAATTTATTTAGCCTTAACATTTTTTCATAATTTTTCTATTATTTCAATGTTTGTAACTGCACAGTATGTGTGTACATGCGTACACACACACACACACACACACACACACA
>NW_017728886.1:151766340-151798196 GCF_001723895.1 Crocodylus porosus
ACACACACACACACACACACACACACAATGAGTATTACTGGAGTCTCCTACCTATTAGAAATTCAATAGCTATTGAATATTATTGGCTGTTGACCTTAGCAGCAATAAACTGTGGCAAGAGTAGACTATGGTAACCATTCTTAATCATAATTAATTGACACAATGTGGATATTTCTGACCATTTGCACTATGCCTTGTAAACTGCAGTTGGTCACAGTGCATAGAAGAATGTGCAGTGTGGATGCAATTTTGAAATGTACTGAGTTTAAAGGTATATTCAACCAATTTATCATTTAACTTATGGCTTCTCAAAAGCTATTAAACAACACCAAGAGCCTGGAGGCCACACATATGGTACAGCATTGGAAATGTAAAGAAGTTCTCTTGAATCCCTTAATAATGACCCTGACCTATTGTACAAGGTGTATATATTGTCAACAATTCATCTCACTCTTGACCCTGGCAGAGCATCTAACCCTTGAATACTTAGTGTTAGTGAAAAGGTCTTTCCCCCCTCTTTTTCCCTAGTGAAATGGGCCAATTTTTTTCCTGTTTAGTAAAATCTGGAACACAGATCATTACTGTGCTTTTGGCAGCTAATTTGAACATCAGTGACTCAACTTTAAGAAGAAGCCTTTTCTGCCCTAAAGAATCTTAGAGAGTTTTCAGACTACAGTAATTGAAAAATCCCCAAACACTCACTCACAGAGGAGATACACATTACTGCAGGAACAGTCTACAAATTGTAAAGTATTCAATTTACATTCTCAGTACCTCAGGGCAGTTGTGAAGAATTTATATCTTCGGAAACCTTTGAACTAACAAAAGATAACATTTCACAGCAAAGTCTACTTGCATAAAAGTTTTTTAACTCCCCTCATTCTTATTCTGAAGGAAGTGTCTTCTGCACTCTTGGAACCAGGGCTTAACACAAATATCTAAAGCCTGTAAGAGAGACAGAGAAAGAAAAAGTAAGAGGAAAAAATATTAAAAATGGACATGTCAGTGTTTTTTGGATTTTGAGGTAATTATTCTTTGGCCAATATGCAGCCTGTTCTTGATTTGTATTTAACACCATCTCCAATGATTATTGGGCTCAATTAAAAAAAATAAAGGAGCAGCGGACATAACTCTCAATTACATCAAGGCCTATTATGTTGCTCAGTCTACTTTCAGGGGCCTTAAAGTGAGTGAGGGATCCAATTACATTAACTGTGGGCATTGATGAAGATCAGATCCAGCATGTTGGGTGCATCTATGCAAGATGTTACTGTGGAGCTGCCTAATTAGCTCAGTAGTAAACATCTCAGTGTCTACATGTGCACCCCTATCAGGGTGCAGGAAACTAATATACCCTGCTGAAAATTTTCTTGTTCACAGCAGCGTACATGTAGACACTGACTCAACTGGCTGGGGCATGAGGGTGCTTCAGTGCAGGGGCTGACAGCCAGCCCCCATGCAGCACTCTGAGCCTGGTCAGAGCAGCCCTGGGATGGAGCAGCCCCAGGGGTCCATCTCCCAACTCAGCTCAGTCTGCTGTGCTTTGGGCACATATGTAAAGGGAGCTTCCCTGGAGCAATAAACTCCAGAGTTTATTGCTACGCATTAATGGCACGTGTAAATGTGCCTGTTGTGTTCTCTCTTCCTCAAGGCGGTCAATTTATTTTTTAAAAGCATAACCTAAATTACTTAATCTTAAATCTTTATTATCAAAATTGAAATATTAAGAATCTATATTACATACCATCAAATGGGTCATCCATTTATCTAGAACTAAAGAATCATATGTGACTAATTCAATATTACATGACTTTAAGCATGTGCTTAAGTCACACTGAAGACAAATTTAATGCTAAGGAGGTGCTTACATGCCTCTCTGAATAGAGAGGGACATGTACTGTTCAACCTTCTAAATCATGCCCCATTTTTGTAAAGTAAATTAGTAATAGAAACAGACACTACGTTCACTAGTTAGGAAATGATCTCTCTCTTCCTCTTCCCCTTCTCTTGATCAAAGCCTACTCACTATAATTACTAATCTAATGATGTCCTTTTGCTTTGACCAGTTTTTACATTTGTACAAAAAACAAAAAAAAAGAAAAAGAAGGAAGATGATGAAGAAGAAAAGTTTTCTGTTTCAAGCCATCCCCTAACTCTATGATTATCATATTCATGTCCAATCACTGAGCTTTATGTGGAAACATTAATGAAAGTTTTAAAAATGCAATCATTGGTTAAAGATTTTTTTTCTATAAAGAAATTGATAAATGTTTCTATTAACTAATAACCCAGGAATCAACAGTCTTATAAAACTGGTTTATTCAGCCCAGAAAATTAGGCAATCCATCATGACTGATTTGCTCACATTTTCCCCTGCAAATAAGTGAGATGAAAACTTTAAAACCAATAAGATAATGCACTTAACAAATTCAGCTGAGAGAGATGGATAAACTAAGATGCCACTGGCATCAGTTAAGGAAAATCTGTCGTGTTTCCAATTATTTGAGCAGATTTTTGTATCCCAATTTGCTGCCAGACTGGCTGCATCCCCCACTCCACTCTTTCAAACCAAATCATCTGATCTTAAATCAGAACAAGCTCATCATATCATACTATGAAAGGCCAACAGGGGATAAATGACACCAGATGTTATATGAGTTTTCTTTTAGGCTTTCATTTCAGACTTACTGCATTCCCCATGCTGCTTTTTACTTGTCAAAAACTAAAATGTGCTTTGATAGATAACAACCCTATTTTCTTCACTGGCTGAGCTCAGAGAATACCATTAAGTATTGATATTGATGGCGCTTAACTAGGGAATGCAACCTCACATCACAGAAACCAGGATCCTGGGATTGTGAGGTATTTTTTAATCCCATGGTTACAGGGCTACCAGTCCCTTGTTTTGGGGGATACATGCTGTGTCATTTCACGAAGCAAAATGTGAGAATGCAGACAGATAGCAAAGAGCACAGAGGGGCACGGCCATTCAACAATATAGCTCCTGCACCCATCTGCTACTGCTGTCTGAGCCACTAAGTAAGTTGATATCAGATTGAAAGCCTAACGAGGAACTTCTGATGCTGAACAGAAGGACTCTGGTGAAAAATCCCAGGCGCATTATTTTAATTTGTTTTGATTATGGTTTTTTGGAGTCACTGTGTGCCTAAACTGGTGGGGAAAACATGGTGGACACAGAGGGCAACACACTGCTTGACAGCAGTAGGAGATTCTCACCGAGTACAAGATAATATGCTATGCATCACTGTCTTGCCTGCCATAGTCTACCTTTGCCTTTCAGCTGGGTAAGTATGCATATGTGAGGGAAAAATTTTGCCCTGCGAGTGGAAATCTTATTATTCCAATGGGGCTTGGAAATACTCCTATGAGCCAATTTGACCATCTGCAATATGCTAATTGTGTTCACAGATTTTGAAGATGGATGGCTGACCTAGCAAGGAACTTGATATATTAATAAAACTAAAAACAAAATCAGCAGATTGAAGAATTAGTTTCCAAATTAACAAATAGATCAACTTCATCATTAAAAAAAGAAGTCATTCATTCCATGTTATACTCTCCTAAATCACTGCTTGAGAGAAAAAATGGCACTATTCTTGAGAGATCACCACAGATATTTTATTGTGAAAAAAAGCAAACAGATAATAACTTTTACCTCTGACCTCCTGGCATAAATTCACCAACTCAAGGTGAATTTATGGATGCAAACTACCTTAGGATGATAATATTTGAGAGGTGTCAGAGTCACATAGCCCTGAGACGGATCCAAACTGCAGGACTCTTCACGGGCTGGATCCTGACATAATGGCAGTGGCAGGGTAAGAGATGGTGATAGCCAAATTCCTGGCCCCTCTGGGAGCCCCACAGGCCAGACGACATGGCTCTATGGGCTATATGGTAATACCCCGATATAATCCTTCCCAACTGGATCATTACAGAGAAGGGGAGTAGAGGGACTGTACCATTTCTTAAGTTTACCATCTGTTTATGGCTGACCTGCTTTGCAGGCTGCTACAGAAACAGGAAGGCCTAATAACTTTGTTTCCATAAGGATGCCAGTGAAGAACTAGATCCTATGGGTGCAGACAGAAGTGGCAATGTTCACTTGATCTGGCCCCAGAAAGCAGTCTACAGCCATGATCAAACAGAATTACATGGCTGAGGTCACTTTAATAGGGCCCAAATCTGAACCCTTATTGTATGAGGGTTCAGATGAACATGCTTCACAATGGAGCGTGTTGTATAACATGTGTTTGCAGGGCTCCCAGCCTGTCACTGTTTTCAGAACAGGCAGTAGGAAAGGGAATAGAGGAAGTATGGTCTGGGGGGGGGTTTCAGCTGGCGCTGAAGGGCAGGGTGGCTGGACTGGAGGCTCCTGGCAAGGTGGGGAGGTCCCAATCCACCCAGCCCACCCTCCCATGCCAGCTGGGAAAATCCAAGAACAAGTTCCCTCTGTTCTCTTTCCACCACCCCCATTCTGAAAACAGCATCTGGGCTAGGAGGGAAGAGTGGCTTTGCTACAGACACTGGGCTATAGGTTCACAGCAAGCAGCTAGTATCCCTAACTCCTGGACCCGACAGCAAACTTCTGTTGGGTCCAGGGAACTGTTGCAACTGAGAGTGCTTCCTGCAAACACTATGATTTGCAAGGGGTAGTTTCTCTTCTGTCTGTGCCCTATGAGCTCCTGAGCGAATTGACTCCAGTTGTCTGAATGGGACCTGAGCCAAAGCCCATTGAAACCAGTTTTATGACTCTCCTTGACTTCAGCAGATTTTGAATCAGGTGTGCTATCCTGTTTTTCTACTGATTATGTTACCTTAAAATTAATGCAGAATAAGTGTAATGGACAAAATATACCAATAAGTAGCAGCTGTCAGAAACTATGACTTACTGTATTAAGCATCATCAGCTTAATGGTTTGGTGGATATTCTGCAATATCTACATAGCACAGCACAATTTGATACCACGGATAAGCTCTTCTCAACTCTTCTTGCAACAAATATTTACAGGAAAGCAGAAATCCTCACAAAATGACTTCTGAAATCAAGGGATAATACATAACACAGAGTATGTGGAATGGTAGTTTAGCAATGTCAAACTCTACAAAGCTGACTGATATTGTCTCATGAATACACTTTCATACACCCCCACATCACATGGAATTGCTGTGGAAAGCATGGTGAAACTGGGCAAAAGCTGAGATAACAGTAAAAGAAATATATTTATGCACTTCAGGTTATTCTTCTGTACAGTGGCAACATAATCACTGAGATTTTTTTAACCAAGTTTTAATGAAGGAAGAATGCCACTTATGCTCTACCTATAAATGATATATGACTACATTATGTCCATTATTTCCAGCAGGGATGAATCATTTGTTTTTTTTCCCCTACATCTGGTTTCTTGTCTATGAATGAATAACACATCACTGGACTTTCTGTTGCCACTCTGTATTTTTTGAAGATTAGCAGACTAAGACAAATTAATGAAGACTAATTAAAAAAACCTGATATTAAATATTATTCAGTTTACTTCTGCAAGTAAGACCAACTGAAATTATCAGGGTATCTTTTGTTTAACAAAACCAGTTAGGTAACTTTTGATTAAACAAAGAGCAATTGAAGAATGGATGCTATTTTTTATGAAATGACAGCAAAAGCATCATGGGAGATGGGAGGCCTTGGTATCCATAAAGCTAGGCCAATTATGGCTACTATTCTGATTACAAGAGGAACAACCAATATAACCTCCTTCTCCCTTTTTATAATAATTATTTAATAACAGATATCTGTTGGGTACAGCTACCCTAACTAAGTACCTGAATTGTCCACATCCTTCCAGTATCTGCTGGAGCAAGCATACTAATACAAAGGCAAGAAAAAACTTGTGAAAATAGCCAGTAAGATTGCCATTCAGAGTAAATTGGCTTGAGTTCACTTTCTATGAATGTTTTATTAAATTAATTCATAAGCAGGAATATTTGAAAAATGGTAGACTTTAAGTAAATGTGGGAGACTCTTCATTAATGCATTTTTAAATCCATACTTGTGATTATTCCTCACAAAAATCTAGTTCATCCAGTCTGAGAGCAGGATACCAACTGTATCCATTTTATCTAATCAAATCACAGGCAGCTGAACAGCAGTATCAAATACTCACAACAAATTGCTCATGAACAAATTACATAGGCTGAAGTTGCAAACAGAATCTATTATCTTTGGAATAACTAATAACTTCAAGATAACCACAATCTACTCCCAGATAAATTAATCCCATCACATATTTTTCCTGTTCTGCTGCCTTTAGGCTTGCAAAATCCCCATGAACAGAATTCTTCTGTTTAGACAACCAGTGCAGCAAACGTTGTGTGTTCTCTTACCAGCATGCCTAAAAAAAATAGTCCTGCAAACAGAACCAAGAGTAGAAAATAATTAAATTAGTAGGCTTTTCAAAATTTCACACAATATTATCAAAAGAAAGTTCCCTGGATTGAATCTAAAAGAAACACCATTGTATTACCTTTAACAATTCCTCTTCATGAAATAAAAGTCTGAAAGCAAGTGCTATCTTCATAGGTATCTTTGGAGATTGTAGAAGGAATTCTGAATTTCCCAGAAGACAGTGGTTTGACTACTGGACTACTTGTATCTTTCCAGTTGAGAATGCTGCGACCAAGTAAAGGGATTTGAATGCATATTGGCTTGCTGCCTCTGCTGTTTTGATTTGCAGACTGGCCAAGCAGAATGCAATTAGTGGTTATTGACACCTTTTCCAGGAAGAGCTCATAAGGGAAATGGGAAATTGAAAATGTCTTTTAAAAGATGGGAGGAAAATACTGTATCAAAGCTTGCTGGTAAATAAGGGAAGCCCAGAAAGGTGCTCAGTCAGAATATCTGTATTTCTGAATCATCATTTAGGAAAATCCTATTATGGCTTTAGCCACAGAGACATCCCTGGTGTGCGAGATAGAGGCAGTTCATAAAATACATAGCATTTTCAGCTAGAAAATAAGGCAACCTATTGCTTCTGTAGATGGCAATGTTACAGCCCAGTTCCCATCAATAGAACATAATCTCATTGCAGCGGGCCATACCCAATATCAATGAAACACTTGTATTGTAGATATTTGCGGACTGCCAGCACCTAAAGGACAGGAAGACTTTGTGTTTTTACAAGGTCCAATATTTCCAAAACATATTTATGAAACAAGCCAGCTCTCCAAGGAGGCAAAGCGCTTACATGCAAGTATCCACAGACAGAGTTCTCTGTCTTTTTTCTGATACTTTGCAATATTTTTACCTCATACTTTGTAAATTTCCACTGGCGATGTCAGTTATACAATTAGTCCCCTGTCAATTAATGCCAAATTAGATGCCTGCTGTCAGCGTTCCATAGCACTGACAGAAAGTATGGTAATAATTTGTAACCAGGATAACTCCTAAAGCTCTAAGGAGTCGACTTTGTTCCCTGTAAAACTGTATGTTGCACGTTCGCTTTTTGCCATCTGCAGTCCGTGCAAAAATAAAGAGAAGTTTTGTTGTTCGGTTCTTCCAATGATTAAAATATAATAGGCTAATGAGATTACAAAAGCTGATTGTGAGCAAGACCAATTGTGTTAATTGGAGACTCCTGAATGGCAATTTGAGCTGCTGCTGCTGAGTTTTGAAATATAATCAGTTTTACTAATTTTATCTGATTTCTTAATGAAGCTTGCCTTGAGCAATTGTTCTATGTGTTCTTTAGCAAACAGCGTGTGTCATAACTGCTGACATTAATCTTGATTACTTTAGTTAAAATAAATAGTTATACTTGGGCGGCTTTCAGAAAATACATCAGAGTGAATGTAATGTTAGAAAGAGAGGGGGCTTTATTTTTTATATCTGTTGTTTTTTCTGTATTGTACTTGCAAAGTCCCAGCTGTGAAAGATGTCTCTCTTGCGTGACCTGATTGCCTTCAGATCCCCGTAAATGGCCCCATGTGCTGTACTTCTGTTTCTCTACAAAAGGTATATTTACTTCGGGGAAGAGGAAGTGACAGGATCTTCACCAAAGAGAAGTTTCTACTATCAGACTTATGATTGGCATAGGGCCAAAAAAGCTGAAGAATATCTCAGGAAAAAATACTAGAGAGAGCTCTGTCATGCATGACTCTCAAAGTTGGCACACACATTTGTAGTGCCTCATGCTCCAGCTGCTAGTACTAACACTCAAGACTATAGAAATGCACTCTCGTATAGCTTATTTATTTTTATGGTCGATTAATATATTTAGGATGGCTCTTTAGTGTTTTTGCAGTGTACTTGATGGGATGCTGTACCATGCTGCTTGATACAAAGGACACAAAAACATTAACAAAAATAAACATTGGAAAAGGTTTGGAGAAATTGAATTGAAATAGAAATAGAAATGAGGACTGATTTAGAGTAAGCACAGCTAAGAATAGTTCACATTCCTAAATTCCTGTTATATTAAAAGCCTTTTTTTTCATAACTGTAATGCTTCCATAAATAAGATGATTAGTCTGACTGATATAGTTCTTCCTAAAGCTAGCATATTACAACATTATGCATGCAGTTGATAGCAATTCTTTTGAGAAAGAGGACATAAGGTATATTGTTCGTTTGTTATGCCCTCTGCTTATAGATTAGGTAAATAAAGAAGGTTTAATTTTGCCTGGCTAGTAATCCATGACCCACTGATATAAAATTATATAGAATAAACATAATAGAATAGCTTTTTATCCATATTTACCCAGCATTTTCTCTAACTACAAGTGCCATGGTTACAGCACATGAAAGTGAGTGAAGTCTTTCCTCTTAGATTTAATATATTTAATATAGCTGAAGGTAATGGGCATTTGCCAACTCACGCATACATAATAGTAAAATTGTACAAAATGCTGTAGAGGACTAAATGGTTAACAGAATATTGACATTTGTTACTGCATTTCAAGAATGGATGTAACTCTGAATTCCTTACTCAAATAAAATTTCAAATGATGCTACAAAAGTGCCATGAACTTGTCCAAAACATTGTGGTCTGGAAAATGGTCACTATTTCCATCAGAACAGGTTCTTACAGGAGATTACCAGTACTTCCTGTTTTCTACTAGTCTGGAAGGACCATGCCAAGAGACTTGTATACAGTTTTGTGGTTCTTCATATCCCGATCATGAGCTAGACAATGAAGTAAGCAATACGTTAAAAACTGACACAACTTTTTGGAACAATTTCAGTTTGGTTTAGTGTGAGTTTTAAAGGAAGGTTTCCACTATACCTTCAGTGCAAATAACTTTCACCCTGAAAGTTTATGTTCAGTTCAGACAAATGTTCAAGCATGCAAATGTTTATCCAAATGACTATCCCCTCTGATTCTGCATAACTGATAGTCACAAACAGAGGCATAATGGTATGGCCAGGCTCCTGGGACAGCTACCGCACATAGGGACTGTGGTGACTTCTGATTGGCACTCTGCTGCTATGTTAACAGCCATTTATTTCTTCACTGCCTGCCCCAAGTTGGCACCTGGTTGCCCCAGCCTAGTAATGGTCACAGATCCACCTGAGCTTACACCATCAGAATAGCAGGGTTAAGGCATGCCAGCTTCTAATGGCACAAAAAGAAGAGACATGGCCAGCATCATATCTGGCTGCTTCTGACTGAATGACCTGGCACTCAGTTCCAGGTGGCAATGGATTTCAGTACAACTCATTCACTCTTCAGCCAGTATACCATACAGTGGGTTAAGATCAGGGGAAAAAAAGACACATTTCTTGTCAAAAAGAGTCCTCATGAGGGCTTGTACCCAAATAATGAGAACAACCTGAAAATAACCAGAAACATTATTAACAATAATGCCCAGAGTAGATATTTTAGTGAATTTCCAAGTGTAGACATGCCTTAAATGTAACATCTGGTTGGTATTACATGCCCAAGTGCCTTTTCTGGATTAACCAACTCCCAGCTAGCTAATATGTCAAGTAGGGACAGACAGCAGTAAACAGATATTGGGCTTGATTCTTATTTACACTATGGCCCTTACTGCAATTAATCACATCAATTATCACATCAATCACTGCAGCTAAGAATTAGGCTAAATATGATTAAGAAATCACTTCCAAAATATGACTAGAATTTTAGCCTCATATGCATTTAAGGGTGCCAGCTTAGACCTAAACACATTAGCCCTCCCATTTCCCATTAGGAAGGAGGATTTTACTTCTGACAGGCTTTCTCTGTAATCTGCAGACAGTGACATAGATGCAACTTTAGAAGGTGTATTAGGGTTTGAGAGAGCCAGTGTTAGACCCTTGCTGCGCTCGGTGCAAGAATGGCTACCGAGTTTCAAAGCTCACACATATTTCTTAGGGGTCTGGCAGCACACCAAAACATCAGCCACTACTAAATCAGCCTAGGTTCAGCAGACATGGATTGATCCTTTCTTGTTGTGTGTGAGAATCATTTCCCCCAGCATGACCACTGCTTTAATCATGTACTTTAAGCATAAACAGAATGACAGATTTTACAGTATAATCTGGTAGGCACAGCAGTCTTTTAGAAGAATGATTCATTAACCTAGAAGCTATGTTTAAGTAAAAAAAAAAAGGCAAGACAACAAGAAAGGGAGAGGGAGAAGGAGAGAGATTGGTTTTGTTTGCAATTTAACACACAACTGTGATGCACCCACCCCTAGAACGCATTTCTGTGTCAGGAAGGAAAAAAACCCAACCCAACAACAACAATGATACATCAAATAAGGGAGGGCGGGACATAACTTTATTCTTTTCCTCTCTGGCTGTAATCTGAGCATCCTTTTTTTAAAAATGAAAACACTTTTTTATTCAAAAGAAACAAGGATGTGTTATTGTTCTCTGTTTTGAAGTAAAAGCTGCATCTGTTATTAAAACAAAGCATCATAATTTTAAATTACTGGCTCATTTTTGTTTGGGAGACAAACACAGCAAACACTAATATATTTATCAGTTCCCAAGGAGAGAATCCAGGGCCAGGTTTGAATTTACACAAAATTCTCTGAGTAACATTCTGGCAACGTAACTCTCATCTACACTACTGTCAAACCAATTTCCATCACCAGAACTTTGGAGAGGGTTATTAGTGCAAAAGACAACCAAGCCTTCTATTTTCAAACTGCTTATGGTGGTGGCTTCAATAAGACAGACAGAGATATAAAATTGATCTTATTTATTTGATATTTCCTCATTCTGAGGGTCAAACTCTGCCCTCTGTAAATTCAGAACAACTTCAATGACTTCACATTTATGTATATGCAACTGCAGAATCTGTATATGCTTTCCTAGAATTATAGGAATTGTATTTGCCCATCATATGTACATATGAAGCTTTCCTTCCCCTTGATTGCAGCATGAAGGATGTTAAATTGACCCATTACTATCTTTCATGTTTTGTGCATGAATTACATTTCAAAGTTTGACCTCTTGGTAAGAAAGCATGAAAAATTAGGTCTTGCAATTAGGGGATTTGATGATAGGAAAGAGACTTATTTTCAAAAGTTTAGTTTAAATGCTTTGTGCAACTGAACATAAAGGATTTATACTGTCCAACTGTTTACTGCATGTGGTGTTTCTAATTTCACATAAAGCCAGGGGTAAAGCAGGAGCAGGGTACCATGGTACAGTTCCCCCCCACCCACAGCTTTGATTCCTGGTCCACTCAAAGTTTAGAACCAACAACTACCTGGAAATGACAGCAGCATTTCTGTTCAGAAAGCAGGGAGGGAATCATTTGTCTTCATGGCTCATTATTATCTACTAGATTCCTTCTAAACTCTACAACCCTCTCTCCTTTTTGATGGACTTGATGTTCCACTAATCAAGCTTCTGTAATTCTTCAGTCTGTTAGCTATGCCTGGTAATGTAACTCCTATTTCACAGCCCTGCATACTGTTTCTAAATCTAGCTAAAGAACATTAACTCAGGTATGAAAATAGCTTTCAGTGAATCACCATATGAACTGTCAAGATGCTCAAGAAGGGTAGTTTTTTATGAATCTGAAAAAGAGATGTATATTTAATTCTAATGACTACAGGACTAATGAAAAAACACCTTTTGATTATTTTTGCCTAGTTTGTTGTATTGTTTTATACGTGATATATCACACAGAAAATCAATGCATAGTCCAATAAAGATATACTTTGTTTTTGCTTTTCTCTTAAAGTGAATAATATATCCTTAACCCTCCCACCATATCAGTAAAACTTCTAGTTTTTTTTTAACTGGATAAAAATATGTTCTGTTATATGCCATGATGCATCACAGCATCCACACTCTGCTTTTCAAAATCCTAGATCCGACCATGCATACAGCATATGAGATTAAGAGATTTTCCAACCTTTCAGGGAGACGATTTTATACACCAAATCATCAACAATGGTTAGACTGGATCAAAGGTCATCTATCTGAGGTCATGTATCTCCTTGTTATTTGGCCACATTGGGGGTAGATTGCATTACTGTAACAGGATGCAGCAAAAGGAACAGGATGGATCTAAGAGAAGAGGTGGATTTGGAGGGTGTTTGTGTCTGAAATGGGCATCGAGACAGTCAATAAATAGCCTTGATCACGTACATGTTAGGGAACATCTCTAGTGATTACTACCTCTGTCCACAAATGGAAGATCTGCCTACTAGCATTCTGCTGTTTTCCATTTGCCCTAGGGAATGGCTATAGCTCCTTTTCTTTCTTCATTCAAACTAAGGCTTTTATAAACAAGAAGAAAACTAGTAGCAGATGGAAACTTACTTTTATTAATGTGGAGACCAAACTGTTACTTAACCCTTTCTAGCAGGGATGTAAATACTGATTGAAAAAAAATCTGTTTAACCTGTTATAACTACAGTGGTTAAACAATGGCAACCCCTGACTTCTGTGGCTCACTGACTTCTGTGGCTCAGCCTGTGGGGTGCCCATCGCTAGCCCAGCACCAGCAGGGTGCTTCCAGCCCCGCACCTGCAATGCATGGTGGAGACTCAGTGGCTCCCCAGGGCCCCAGCTCCCTAGGGCTGTGCCCTCATGACAAACTGGGCAGGCAGGTGAGTCCTCTCTGAGCCCAGGGCTGGGCCCAGGCATGGACAGGCAGAATCATAGAATCACAGAAGTCGGGTCGGAAGGGACCTTGTAGATCTTCAAGTCTGACTCCCTGCCTGGGCAGGAGAAAAACTGGTCTCAAATGACTCCAGCCAGGTAGGCATCCAGCCTCCTCTTAAAGACCCCCAGGGTAGGAGCCAGCACCACTTCCCTTGGAAGTTGGTTCCAGATCCTAGCCACCCTAACTGTGAAGTAGTTCTTACAGATGTCTAATCTAAACCAACTCTCCAACAACTTGTAGCCGTTATTCCTTGTTATGCCAGGGGGCGCTAGGGGAAACAAGGTCTCTCCCAAACACTTCTGGTCCCCCCTAATGAGTTTATAGACTGTCACCAGGTCAGAATGTACCATGGGGCTGAGCTGCAGGCCTTGGGGAGTTGCCCCATACCCCCCAACCTCCACCATACCCCTGCTGCAGGTCTGTTTGGGGGTGTGCATGGGCCCTGCCAGCAGTGTCAGCTACAGCAACATAAGGCACTGCATTCAGCTAGGTGAAGGGATGGAGATGGGTGCTGCAGTGCTGGGGTCCTGCCTGTGACTGCAAAGTTAGACATGGCAGGGAGGGGAGAAGAGGGCTGAGCCCTGGGCCTGCCTGCTCTGCCCCACCCTGCCACAGAGGAGAGGCTGTATCCACCCACCCAGTGCAGCACAGGGAGCCAAGGGGCCAAAGCATTGACAGGCCCCACTAGGCAGGCAGTACAGCCTGGAAGCTGTGGGTGGTAGCAGCGAGTGAAAGGCTTAGCCAGCCTGCTGCAGCCACTGTCACATGGCTTCCTAGGGCCAGCTGCAGCAGCACTGGGAGTGCAGGGGAGGGGTGGGGGGAAATGGCAGGAAACCCTGCCCTTGTGGACAGTATAGCAGGGGGAGCAGGAGGGGTGACTAGTACCTATGGCTAGGTTCTGCAGAACACATGGTGCAGCCACTTGCAGCCTTCCCACTGCCTGTCACAAGCAGCCTGGGCTCCATGGCAGGTGGCAGGGGGCTGCCCAGAGCCCAGGCTACTAGTTGCAGGTAGCAGGGAGACTGAAAGCACCTGCACTGGGGTCTATGAAGCCTAGCTATAGGTACTAGTCACCCCTCCTCCTTGCTCCTCCCTTCTGTCCTGCAATCATCCAGTTCCTGCTGGAGCACTGCACGGCTTCCCTTCCCCCCGCTTTTCTCGCGGACTGTGTCACACCCCATGCTAAATGATAATGGGTAAGCTAGAACTAGTTTTCACTGAGCTCATCAGTTAGACTATTAATAGTTTAACCATTTACATCCCTACTTTCCACCTGATGTACCATACATGAAGGGACTTTCCATTTCATTTATGTTTCTACTACCCTTGGAAATTGGAAAGTGTTAAATATGTTTATGTTTTCGTTCTTTCTTCTAGACCAAGAACTCTCTCTCTCTCTTAGGTGATAACACTTCTTAGACATCTGCAAAACACATTTCACAGAGAGTTCTACCACATCCCAGACACCAGAAATCTCTTACGGGTCTGCCTCAACCTTTCCTGGCACTCTATTCACTTTCCAAACAATTGCACCTGGGAGTAAAAAAGACTACATTAAATAGGATTTCCCCACTGCATATAGAGTCCTTTATTCTTAAAGGGTAATTGCTATGTTTAATCACACCCATATCTCCAAGAAGCTTGCTGCCTTAAAAGCATTTAGTCACTAACCCCTTGTCCTTTGACTTCATTCTTTCATCCCCATTTTCGTAAACATCTCCTGAAAAGGTAGGAGATTATAAGGCCCAGTTTTCAGCCTTTCTTTATTTGTTTGGACTAAATCAATGGTTTCAAAGATATGGCCTGTGAAGCCTGCCATCTGGCCCATGGAGGGGCCAGGAATTCAGGGTGAGTAGGAGGCACCACCAAAATCCAGGGCACGCAGCCCCACTGGGGATATGCTTCAGTGGCAGCAGAGTGAGCAGCAGCTGCATTAATCCCCTGCAGCTCCCTGATGTGGCTTGCCCCATCACCACCCTCACTCATCCTGTTACCAAAGCATCATCCCTATCCGGTCCATAAGGAGCTCCATGGTCTAGACCTAACCTTGGAGCTTGGTGGAGTTTGACCCCCTGGGACTGGATATGTGGATATTTGGCTAGGTAAGTATTAATCAGGCACATACAGGTAGGGGACTTCCTTATTATCAAGTCCGTTAGAGAAGACTGACAGTTTTCTATATTGGTTTTATATTGTTCTTCCATTATTATTTAATTAGGTGTTTTTTTCTCCTTCATGTATTTTGTCACAAGTGACTATGGTTTTCTCTGTAATCCATTGTTTCAAAGTCAGTGCTCTTCACCAAAAATAAAGAGGTGTGACTTTCCAAACCAAAAAAGAAAGGAATGAAGATGGAGTTCAATGCTAAGATGCACAGAGGCCTTGATCCAGCACTGTATTAAAAAAAGCTTTAAGTATAAGAATAAATCTATGGCAAGGAACCATATTTGGAACAGTTTTTCAGCACTCTTCTGACCAAACATGTTTGTCAGGGCAAGCTAACTAGAACTATAGAACAATTCTGTGAAGCAGCTCTCTAGTAGGGACAACAATCTATGGCTGATCAGCCCAGATCTGGCTATGGAGCCACTGGATATGTCCTGTGAACCCTGAGGGCTCCAGCACTGGTGTGGTAAAGGGCTTTGCCCATACCCAGGGAGCAGAGAGCTTTGGTAACTGGGCTCTGCCAGTGCTGCACTGCAGCCAGGTGGCGGGGAGCTTCAGCCATGCAGTAGCTGTGTGGCAAGAAGAAACAGCAGAGGTACTGGAAGTCCCAGGACCTAAGTCCTAGCACTACCCTGCCTCAGACCTAAGTCAGGTCATCCCAGCCTGCTGCGGCAAAAAGTTTGCTGGCCACTGTTACAGGCCCCTGCCAGCCACTGTTACAGGCCCCTGCCAGGGTATGTGCAGTGGGAGAAGCCCTCCTGCACACCTGGATGAGCTGCCCAGGCTCTGACCTTCCCCTGGCCTGGCCCAGCTGGGGCCCCACTCACCCTTGCCCTGGCCCCACTCACCCCTGCCCCTGCCCCACTCCTTCCCTTACCCCGGGACCTTGATCTGCCCCCACCCTCATAGGCAGATTAATGAACAGGCAGGCCCGAGGATCCTCATCAGCAGGGAAGTGAAAGCTGCAGTTTTAAACTTTGCACCCATTTTTGGTGCCAAACTTAAAGTTGTGGCTTTCACATTTGCTTCCCTGGGAGCTGGAAGCAGGGCCCCTTTTCCACCAATGGGTCTGGGGGAGGTGGGGCAGGGCTGGGGTTGGGCTGGGAGAGCCATGCTGCACCACACCTGGGGAATGGGGGTGGGCCGGGTGGCACCACGTCTGGGGGGAGGGGGCCAAGCCCCAGCTGGTGGGGGGGCAGTTGGGGCCAGACCAGACCAGGAGCATTGCACTGCACTGCACCTTTACAGGTGACGGCACTGGGAGGACCTTGGGGGCTACAGCCCTCCAAAAATGAATCTTATTCCTCTGTAGCCACTCCTCTCAGTGCCGCCACCTGCCCACAGAGACACAGCATGGCACTCTCAGCCCAGCCCAGCTCTCTGCATTTGCACGGCTGCATGGGACAGCTGGGCATCAGCTCCCTGCAGGTCAGTGTAATGGGAGCTGGGCAGGGAGCAAGACTGAGCTGTGGGTGGTTCACAGTGGGGGTGAGGGGGACAGAGGGCTGCCTCTGTGTGGTCAAGAGTGGGGGAGGAGGGAGGTCCTGTGAGGGTAAAGTGTGTATGTGTGTGCGTGCGTGTGTGTGTGTGTGTGTGTGGGTGTGTGGGGCTGTCTGTGTACTTGCGTCCATGTGTAGAGAGTGAGAGTACAGTGCACGCGCCTGTGTCTGCGTGTGCCTGTGTGTGTGTACATTTCATCATAGCAGGGGTGGGGAGCAGGGAGAAGTTGCAGGTATGTGCCCAGCCTCCCCCGTCAGCACTAGGAGGGGAAGGGGCCACTCTTTCCCCCCTGCAGCCCAGCTCCCATGGGGGGAGGGACCTCCGATTTTGTTCTTGCCTAGGGCCCCAGTACACCTTAATCCAACTCTGCCCCCTCTCCACTGACTTGCTGGCCAGGCGGGGTGGGATGGGCAGGGCTGGGGAGGCAGTAGATCCTAGGTTGCACTTTCCTTCAAAAAGTGATCTTCACCTTAAAAAGGTTGGAGACCATTGCGTTAGACCTTTGTACCATAGCTTGCAGTAAAATACAGTCAACCTCAGTTAAGTTGTTTTCTTATCTTCCTTGTCTTTCAAATTAAATCAAAACTGACAGAATAAGGAAAAGATTAACACATTTGGATTTGGGAGCAGAAAGACTGATTCACTCTTATTTATGATGCCTGCCTGATTTTTGATTTGGAACAAAAGAGAAGCATCCAGTTAGATTTTTCAGGCACATGCCAAGCATGAAGGGATACCAGACTTAAACCTTCCTCTGTGACATCATTCTGAATGACTCTGCAATGTTCCCTGCAGCAAATATCCAGAAAGGTCATGACAGTTTGCTTAAGCAACTGAAATCCATTTGCTGTCCTACATACACTGTATTTGGAAGAGGGCTTACTGTAATTTTCTTAGTGTTGGAAAAGTTCACAAGCCAATAGTGGAATCTTCATAAACAAGCAACATGGGCTCACCATCATAATGAAAATGAGCCTGTAAAATGCAAAGTAAAATGTAAGACTGAGATTTCTTTGGATGGCAGAACACAGTCTTGTTTTGTTCCTCTTTCTTCCATGGGGACTTGTAGTCTGCTTTAAAAAAACTTGCCTATGGTCAGAAAACAATTATGAGAAAAGCCATCGTCACGCTCCACAGTTCTGGCTGTTTTCTCCGTGTGTGTGTGTGTGTACACACATACCCATACTCTCTCTCTCTCTCTCTCTCTCTCTCTCTCTCTCTCTCACACACACACACACACACACACACACACACACACACACACACACTTCTATTAGTGTTGGAAAAGCTAGTATAGCTACTTTGCAAAATAGTAGTTTCATTTCTTTTCCATCTTGTGGATCAACATTATGGTTAATTGTGGAATTTGTCATAATGTTGATTGTCCATGAGCAAGGAAAATCACTTCTTGATTCTCTGATAAATGTAATAGCCTCTGTAAGATGTCCATGTTATCTTTATGGGGGGGAAAGAAAGAAAAAGAAAATACACCAGATGAACCCATAGGCCACATCCACATGTGCAGGGACATGCACTTGCAGCAGCAAAAATAGTATTGGCACAAGTTTGCGCGGCTACTTTTTTGCCACAGCACATGCTCCTGTACATGTGCTTTGTGAAGGGACAAATTGTCCTGCTTTGGGAGAACTTCCTGTGCCTGGCTCCTCCTGGCTCCTGGCATGCTGGAGGAGCTGGGGCACAACTGAAGGAGCAGAGACACTCTGGCTGGCAACACATGCTTCTGCCACATGCACCACACCGCATTTTTTCCTGGCGTGTGTTTTTTTTTTTTTTGCTACTGGGATTTCCTGGTAGCAAATGTTGGCCCTGTACTGCAAATGTACAGTGTGGGGCAGGTTTTAACATTCCCCATGTCTGCTTGGTGGCACCACAAAGAGGTTTATGGTGCCACAAACTGCACACCTCTGCTCATCTGGACATGGCCATAGAATTTATACTCTGCCTCATTTGGGGTCATGGCTGTTGAAAGTCTCCAAAACTCTCCCTCCCCCTCCTGCCCCCCCACCTGAAAAAAAGGAAACATAAAACACTGATCAAAATTCTATGGTTTCATCATAATAAATATATTGTTGATGCCTTATCTTCACAAAGTTGTATACTTGTAAGCTTAGCAAGATTGAACTTTCACCAATAGTGCCTTATGCTTCACTGACCCTACTACCTTTTCTTTCTATCAAAGAAGACAAAACATATACTTAAGTTCTACAAACTTTTCTCTCCCTCCATTGTTCAACAAATTGGCATGGTCTGACTCAACATGAAAGGAAAAGTGTATTAGTTCTAAAATCTTGAAGAACATATTTTTAATTGAATTCTTATTTCAGATCAATTACAATTTTATACATTTCACAGGAAAAATTAATAATCAAAGTAAAAGAGAAATGCAGCATCAGTTTCTAACATAAAAAATGTTAAAAAAAAGAAAAAAAAAAGGAAACTAAAAATGTTTGTATTGAGCCATATAATTTTAGAAGCAAATATATGAGTACAATGTAACTGCCTGGGTAGCAAAAGTAATAACTAACTTTCTAGTGAGGCTATCTTCAACAAAACAACTTACTGGATACCAACTAAAAAATTAAACTGTCTGTAATAAAAATGAATATGTACAAAGTCAAAGCTAGATTAATAAGATGTGTTTTTAAATAATGCTCACTAATTAAAATCAGTAATGTAAAAACTCTGATTTAAAATCAATCTATCTTACATGTTTCTTAGCATAATGGGGACCCAACTCAGTAGTATCATACAAATAAGAGCAGTTAATTATTATTCCATCCCTTTATTTGAGATCAGAATATAACTGTGAAAATCAAGATTTAAAGATTCCTAATGGATGTCCATTCTATATAATTTAATTCTGGGAGATGGTTTAACTTTCACCCATAGTTTCTAGGGAATTTCCTTATCCACTTAAGTACACAGATTATATTGAGATTAGACTGACAACTTTTCTGACAACTTTAATGTGAGATCAAAAATGAGATTTTAAAAATTATTTTCTTGCCTTGAGTGCAAACAGATGTTGTTGCTTGCTGAACTTATGAAAGTGCTGGTAAGCTTCAGACTATGATATGATTGAACTCATCCCCTCCTGGTCAATTAAATCTAAAAAGAAAGATACGGTGTTCATTTTTTTAATTTCATACCATGTTTAATAGCCAGCAGTTATTAAAAAAGCAATCATTATATCCTCAGGAAGCTCACTTTTGGTGACAAGGCACTAGTCGTTTCAAACTTTTATATTTTTTTGGAGACCATTATGTGAAAGGCTGTGTCAAGGCAACTTTGGCCAAATGTGAAGTCCTCAGAGTTCCTGACTGTCTCTCTCTCACTGGGCTGAATAGTTGCCTGCTTGTATTTTTAGTAAGGTGCATAGTCTGAGGGCTTTAACCCATTAATCTTCATGGCATGATGTAATAATAATATATATTATCTATTGATATATTAATTGTGCGTGCTCTGATACAGAAAATGATTGAAATCATTTCTAATTTTTGGTGAAGTTTTGCACAAGGGACTAGTCCTCTTCAGATTCTTAGACCAAGCCAACTACTCTGGGATCCGAGTAACTGGTGATGGAAAGCAGTCACAATATTAGAGTGCCTCACTTGAGGTATGTGAAAAGAACTTGATTTTCATCTAGTGCTGAGTACCCAACACATGAAAAACACTGCCTTTAATGTGCCCCAAATTACGTCTGTAGAAGGCAGAAATCAAAAATCCCTAGTCACTTTCGAAAACATTGTCCTGAACCAATAAATAAAGCAGGTTGTCAATACATTTATTTCCCTAAGTTACTTAGGTGCTTCTGAAAATTCTACCCAACCATGAAAACAGATTACAATAGTAATTCATACTTTCACAGAACTTTCTACATAAGGTTCTCAAACATCAATAGTAATTGATAGGAAAGTATAAATCCCATTTTTATATAAACCAGAAATAGAAGCACAGATAAATTAAGTAATTTGCCCATGTCCCACAGAAAGTCTACTGGAACTGGAAGCAGAACTCAGTGCTGAAATGCTGGCCCCATTCAAGTTAATAGGAAAACTTCCATTAACTTCAGTGAACCAGGATTTCAGCTTCGATTTCCTGAATTCTGTGACATCTGTTTTAACACAAAGACCACTGCAGAAGTGGGGAACAGAAATGTTATTGTTTTAATAAGATTTATTTCATTTGAATTAGGAGATGTAATCTATATTTTCTTGATATCTTGCTTCTGAGACTTCTTGTCAAATCTCTTCTCTTCTTCTAGATCAGGATGCTGTTCTTAAATAAAAATTAAAGTCATATAGAAAATGCTATGCCATAAGGGATGTACAAAAGCAATAGTTCTTAGGGTTCACAAAACTGTTTAAAAGCATTTCATGTACTGTATTTAGAGTTATCTTCCTGAGAATGTATCACATAGCACTGTCTCCCATTTCCTATTTTAATACTTCCCATATGCAAAATAAAAGTACTGTATATAGCAATACCCATTCTTTTAAATCCCTGTGGTCAATAATATTCAGCTGCATTCTGGGTGCAACATCGCTACAAAAAATCTTTTGACAATCAGATATGAATTAGGTTAAATAATGAAGGAAAAACATCTTCTCACACTGCTTCCCCCTTTTCTTTAATGAGTGTTATCAAAAATGGCCCTGCCATCATCCACTACAATGAAATTCCTCATATGTTCACAATGCAGAATTGTCCCCTATAGGTTCAGACTGAGCCCGTGAAGGTTAATTTGAGTTTAATTTCACCAATCAGAAAGGGACAGTTATTTTTTCTGGCTCAGCATCTTTTTCATGTACATGCAACACACATACACACTCCCTCCCTCCCAGTTGCACTGAAGTTCAGAGTAGCTCTGACCATTCCTGCATGCGAACACAGATCCACACAACATCATAATGCATGAGACCCTAGATGGGTCATTTGCTTCAAGCCAATTTATTCACATTTGCAATGGTAAGATTGATTTTTCTCCTGAATTTCTGAGTTTATTTAACTGATTTCAGTAACTGCCAAGGAGGTGGGGGCTGAGAACGTCTTCAAGGTTGCTGTCATTTGGGATTTTATGTCCTTCATTTTCTTTCACTCTGTATGCCTGTCACATCGGCTTAACTGTGAGTAGCATACTAGCCACTACCTCTGGCATACTGTATATTAATAGAATATTGATATAGCCCAAATACTGTTGTGGGATTCATCATTTGGTAAATCCTCTGCCGTCTGCAGTTTTACAGAGCCATTTAATTAGCAATTTTACAACCTCCTATTCTCTCATTAAATTAATTAATAATTAAGTTCAAATATAGGCATCTTTAATGTCATAATTATATTTCAGTTTTATGGTCACCAGAGTTTAGCTCATTAGGCTAGGCACTCATAAACCAGAGCTCTGTTTAGGAGCTGAGGCACTGCTGTACAGGTAGACTGCTTCCATTTGGTATTTTAATCTCTCTCTCCCTTTTGCTTTCCCCCCCCCACTCCATGCTCTCTCTATATAAGCACTGGCATTTTCCTGTGATAGTTCTGTCTTTTTCCTTCATTTAAAAGGTTTAAAACCACCACCACCGACAACAAAACACCAACAGCCCACAATACACAGGTCCTCAGAGGCTCCCTGTTACTCATCACTGGAACAGCATTTTGACACCAAGCTACAGTACATCTGTTCCCTGTAAATATCAGAAACTACCACCTTCAATCACTGGCACTCAGCAGAAGCAAAACGCGTATAGCATAGTATCACATTGTAGTCCTATTTGACCATATGATTTACAAAGACAGAGGACTTACTAATAGCATTTCTCACAGTATGATTGTTTTATATTTAGGAGATTTATTTCAGGTATTATCACTGATTAAACCAGCTTAGTTGAGAAGGCAAAACAAAACTTAGCTTTGAAAATGTTCTAACTTAATTTTGTTTGCCTTCACATAACCAGGACAGCACTAATTATCTCTTTAGTGTAGCTCATATTTCTAATGTAATTCATATGTAAATTATAATTTAATTCATATGGGAATGTTTGTGTTCCTTGAATATTCTCAGTAATGAGCACAAACAGTGAATTGAAACTGTTTAGAAATGAAAACTTTACGTTGCCTTTTTCAAACTATCTTTGATTTGTTTTGGTTTGCTGTTTCTTTTACAGATCTTGTTTCGATTGAACGGTTAAAGCCAATATTTTCAAACTCTGGTGCCTAAATTTATATGCTTAATTCTATATTTATGCACCTTGATAAGGGGCCTTTTTTGCTTTATTTTGTTTTTTCGCCTGAGTGCACCCTGCTTCTCTGTCCATTAGGCCGCTTTCATTTATGTTGCTATATATTATTATTATGCATACTGCTATAGCACTCATATGTTCCAGCCATGGACCAGGAGTCCATTGAGCTAGAGCTGTGACACAGAAAATAATTATGATCCCAGATGTATTTGCCTTACTTTAGTTTCAAGGCACTGGCCTAAAAAATTAAATAAAATTTGAATGTTCAATCTCATATCTTTTACCTTTCAAACTTTTTTTCTCTGAAACTGTGAAAATGTTCCCTACAACACCACTCCACACAACCCTACCTGTAGCTCTGTACAAAAATTAGAACAAAGCTCTCGCTGGTCTCTCAGGCCCCAGAGACCTATAACCACTTAACTACAGCTTCCCGTTTCCTCCTATCTTGTTCAATCTCCTTCCACCTCACCACATCTTCACGTATCTTTTCCAAAGCATTTTTAATTTTATCTTCCCATTGTTACTTTGGTCTGCCTTGGGTCTAATACCCTCTGCCTCAACTCCCAAAAATTTGCCTGACATGCCTTCTCTCATTGGTTCTCCCATTTCATTCTCTGCACTCATATATTGCTCAAGGCATGAGAGGCACTGAAAGGTGTGGGGGAAAAATGCAGAAGAAGCACATTAGTTTGACTCAGCTCTGCAGTGTCTGTATAGATTGGGTGCTACAGTAGCGTTTTTTGGCACTTTTATCTAATAGCTGATTTAATCAGCTATTAGATAAAAGTGCCAAGAAGCCCCACTAAAGCCCCACTAAAGCCCCCAATCTATACAGACATTGGGTGAGCCTGGTCCAATTATCATAGTGCCTCTTCTGGGCATGCATGGGGCTCAGCACAATGTCAGGCAGAGTTTATGGTAAAGCACCAGGACATTTTGTTTCATCTCTAAGCAGCCCAGGTCTTTTGTAAAGGTCCACAAGCTCCTGATTCTACCCCAGCTAAGATAAAGTAATCTTTTCTGATAGGTAAGTAAAATCTCATCTTTAATCTCATTATCAGAGTAAAAAATAAGCAAGTAGAGACTGGCCCTGATCTGGTAACTGTTCAACAGAGTTTGGAAAAGGAACCTTATAAAAGCATCAATTCAATCCAAAGCAAATTCCTTTAACACTCACCAACAAAAGAGAAAAAGAAGAAGCAAGCCAAAAACCTCCTTCTCAGGCCTTGGACTGCAATAGAGAAATTCAGAATATACATTAATGCACATGCAACCATCAGACAACATAAATGGTAGGAAGCAAAGGGGTGCAAAGAGGCAGGAAGGCTGTAGAGCTGAATGTACTATGTTCTAGACTGAAAGTTGTAGCTGAAAGTGCCTCTGATAATCCATAAGCAAAGCTTCACTTTACATATTAAGGAATTAATAAAATAGTGTAGTGATTCCCAAACTATGGTAATCATACCTCCAGTGGTACACAGACAACCTGTGAGCGGTACGTGCATAAGCAATGGAAGTCTGGGGAGGAGGGGTGCATGCAGACACAAACACCCACTTGCAGCCTGCTGCAGGTGGCCAGGAATGCAGCCCAGCTCTTAGTGGAGCAGCACCCAGGAGGTAAGTATGTGGTAGGGAAGGGGTGTGGGGGACAGAAGGGGAAGGGAGGCAGATCAAGGCCCCATGGTGAGTGAGGGAGTGGAACAGAGGCAGGGACAGGGCCTGGGATGAATGGGGCCCCAAGGCAGGTTGTGGGATGGTCAGAGCCCTGGGTGGCTTGTCTAGGGGCATGGGTGGGCTCCTGCCACTGTGTACACCCCAGGGACATGGGTGGGCCCCTGCCCCTGCCTCCATTTTAATACATAGTCTGTTACCTATGTATATGAAAAATTTGCTGGTGGTACTAAGGCTGTATCATTTTAAATTGGTAATATACAGTCTGTCAGAGTTTGGGAACTATTGAAATAATGCATTTCTTTCAGATCCTCAGGGAAATTTCTTTGTGTTTGCACCACCAATACCACCTCTCCACCCTCTCTGAGCTAAAACAGCTGTGTTCCTGGAAGAGAAGTCAGGTCCAAAATAGCTATTTTGGGGAGCATGAACTGCCAAGGGCTTCACAGGAGTTCATGTGGAGTGCCTCCTCTCACATTGAGCCCCATACCTCTTCCTGGCTTGATCAATATAAATTAAGAGGATAGTGGAGACCTCCAGTATGACAGTACTGCCATATACAAGAGGACTGTTGAAATCAAAAAAAGCTAACAAGGGAGAGCATTAAAAGACCTTGTGGAGGAAAACTCTTGTTTGTTTTGTTCATTGCTGACCTTGAAATATGCTGTGAGCAGGATACAGAGAGAGCTTTTAAGATTACCATATTTTTCACATATCACATACTTTCAAATAAGACATGCACCTTGTTTTGGGAAGGCAAAATAAAATAAAAATTATTGTTTTGGAGTCATGGCTCCTCAGCCAAAATCTTCTGCCAATTTGGCAGTAGTTGTGGGAGAAGGAAACCCTGAGCAGCCAGGGGAGCAAGTGAAACTGAAAAGTGAACTCCACCCCTGCTACATGTGACCAGAGGGCAGTATAGCCTCCAGCAGCTGTTGCAGCATCTCTGTGCTCCTATTCTGGCATTCACAGACATGAACCCCAATTTTGGTTGGGTAATTTTTGTAGGGAAAGGTATATGTGATATGCAAGTAAATATGGTAATATTTGTCTGTTGCTCTCTAATGGTCATCTGTAGTCATACAAATGAGCTCAAGGACCATTTTTAGAGAGAGAGAGAACATGCACAACTGGAACAAGTCTAATGGCTGTGACGACACATGAATATATCAATCCCACCTCCATTCCCTTTATTTTAAAAGTGGTATCTGAGCCTCCTTTGTAGGAATATCTGGCATGCACTCCATGAAGGCCAAACACTCAAGAATTATTAAGAAAAAGAGTAGCGTGGACAAACTATGTGCATTCAGGGAAGCTGCTGAGCCACTTCTTGCTGCCACCAGAAAGGACTTCATAAATGATGTACATTACAGAGACTGACATTGTAACACCTAGTGCATAATTGCATTTATATTAAATATGCGCCCACACACACACATACACATATCATGGCGACATAAGAGCTGTCCGAAACTATTTTCAATAATTGATTTGCTGTTTAATTGAACAGCATGACTGACTAACATAGCTCATTACTTTACTCATTAGTTAATTATCGAAGAAAGTAGGACAAGTCAATAAAATGGAAGGCTGTAAATTCCAATACTAATTAGCACCATTTCCTAAGAGACATATTTAAGGGCAGATTGGCTACCTGAATGTCCCAGGACCTTGTAAATGAAGGGAAAGGGTAGACTTAACATAAATCTAGATTACAAGCAAGCAAGACTAGTAGATAGTAGGTAGATAAGAAAACAGGTGCTGAGCCACCGCTAAACACCCTGTTTGAACTGGAATATTGGCATGTATTCACCACTGGAATTTCTGGGGGGGTGTTAAAAAAGGGAATGCATATTTTGAAATAAATGGTGCAAACTAAACACATTTGGCTCTCCTAAACTCACTCTCTAAATCATTCCATTGTCTTTTTTTTTAGGTTCCAAGTTTACTCAAAATGCCAATATGTCTACTACATCCATAAAATTTTCTGCTGGATGAATTTCAAGCATTATTTTACGTAAAAAGAGAAATTGGTTCAGTGATGTCAAATTTATGTTACCCTCTTATTATTCATTTTTATTGACTATTTTAAGAAAAGCTGAAATCCTGAGGCAGAGTGTAATGATTCCAGTATATACTAAGTTAAGCTGAATGCTGAAGATACTATCCCAGGAAGGCAGATCTCTTGGATGTGCATATATGCAGACATTTCCATCTATTTATATACTTAAACACATATCCAGACAGAGTACTAGTCCAAAGAGATTCTTGTTGCTCACAAGGGGAAAAAATCAGCAAATTCCTTGACTTGTACAGTTTTAAAAAATTAAGATTGAATATCTGTTTTTTTAAAAACCAACTAAAGGATGAAACTAATGAAAAGGTCCTGTTGGAAAGTTTGTGCGAATTGGATTACAAGCATCTTCACATCACAGGGAGCTAAAGACGCTTTTAAATTTCTTTTCTTTAATAACATATCTTATGCATGTTCCTCTAGAAGTGGATTACATTTTAAAGTCTTCTTTCCAGTTTGGTAAATGAAAATACATAGCAAAAGCATTACTTAAGATTAATTATACAAAGAAACTGCCTTTGAACAAAGCTTTCATTCTGGAACTTTAAACCATTAGCTTTCCATTACTGGATAAAAAGCCATAACAAACACAAACGTCTTTCCTTTAACATACAGTATCTTGCTCTTGTTTTTAAGGCACAGTCACAATTTATTATATATTTTTAAGTATTAGCACATAGCCAAAATATTCCAAAGACCACATGATTTTTTTAATCAACATTTTAAAGACTCAAGCCTCTGGTGTTAATAAATCAAGATTGAAATTTAGGTAAAGGCAGTTGTGTTGGTTAATGGAATGCTCCTGTTAAGAACAATAAAAGAAAAATTCTTTAATGATTTCAGTAATCAAAAAAATAATAATAATTGCGGTATTTTATTATAGTTGTTTGTGTGGTGGTATGAACATGTATATTTAGATATTTTCATTTTGGTCATGGTAGTGAGACAGTTCTCTAAATTCTCTCAACCTGGGAGAGAATTTAGAGAAATACATTGCAACAATTAAGCTCTCCTAGCATGTATAACCAAGGACAAGGTACTTTAGCTATCTAGGAAATGATCACCTTCAGCAATTGCAAGACTTTCTGGCATATATTTCCAGTGTGGACATGGTAGCACATGACGTGAAGTTCTGTACATTTGAGTGTTATAAATGAGGAACTTCTCTAAAACAAGAAGGGGCGCGCACACATTTTCTACAAGAAGAACATTAATTCTCAACCTTTTTGACTCAAGGCACCCCTTCAAAACTTTTCAACAGCACACCATTAAAATAACCTAATATTAACATATGGTGAATATTTGAATATACACATTGTAATTATATTAATTAATATAATATTATTTGATTATATTATTCTAATCATATTATATTCAGGATGCTGGTGGGGTGTGCTCCCCTAGTTCTGTCTAGCCCAGGGCATGTTGCTAAGCACAGCAGTGGACCCCCCACAAATGGGGACTCCAGATCACAGGGGACTGGGAACCACTGGATTAAGTTCCTCCCTTACTTACCCTAGGGCAGTCTCCTAAACTTTGACTCTTGGTCCCTAATGGACAGAATCCAGGGCCACCTAGCCAGCAGGGATGAGGCACTAAGTTGCACATGAAGCATGTGGTGAGTACTAAAGGGTTGGGAAGGGCAGGGAGCCTGCAAAAGGGTGGGTAGCAGACAGGCTAAGAGGGTACCACAGCATGTCATTTCAGTCACCATCGCTGATGCAATGGGGTGAAACTGGTTCTTGTGGCAGCTGCAAGCCACTGGACAAGAAGTTTCTGGAGAGACAGTCCAAAGCAAATGTTCAGATATTTGCTTAAAAATGCAAGGGATCAAGAATCTTATGATTGCCAAGTGATTTTGAGTTCCTGTCTTGAATGCAACTTCAGAAGTGTTGCTCACCCACTCTCCTAAGCAGGCTTTCCCAAGTTGGAGTCTTAAAAATTGAAGTATCCTATGTCACCAGGCACACCTGAAAGTCTCGGCCAGGATTATTTCTTCTAACAAGTAATGATATAGCACTGACTACATGCTGCTTTAAGGTCATCATAATACTCTGTTCTGGAGCCCTTACTCAAGCAGGGTTCTGCAGACAAGTATAACCCGAAGTATCCTTATTTACAAAAATAGCCGTATTGTAGGTATTTGGAAAATTCACCTTAGTACACCTCCAGGCACACATCTGTAGGAGAAGGCTTAGCCAGCAGGGTACCATATTGCTGTTTTTAAATTGAAGAGGTCAGCGACTGCTGATATTTTTCCAAGTTTCAAGAGCCTGTTCCTGATGATGCTACTCTCCTGTACACTGAATACTGTCCATGCTACTTTCCTGTACACTGACTTGGCTCTAGGTATATTCTCTTTGCAGGGTTTGTCCAGTTTTGACCTGTTCAGTATTTTATCAGTGACTCACTTTGTATTTAGGGATTTTCATGCTGATGACAACCGTTACCATGTATACTATCTTTATTTTATAGCCTGCTTATGTTTACAAATTATACAGTGCAGAAAAATCCTATGTGTGTTACTTCAGTTAGTTTTTCTGCTGTGCTACACTCATTCAGAAACATATTACTTTATCACTCATAGGATCAATTGAATTGTGAACTGTGAAGAAATGACAAAACAACATTGGGCCACATTATCACGATACAAAGTAAGGCCTGAAGTGATTTGTTACTACTGTATCACTGTACCTATTGCCTTGTCATTTCCATTCAAACACGTATGTAAGATTTTCCTTGGTGATTTTCAGCTGTTTTGCAAGCATCATTTGTTTCTTATATTAAACACTTCCAGGAGTGCATACGTGGCTGATTACCTAGTTCAGTACTTAGTTCTCAGTTCCAGCTTATGTAAAATATGCAGGCTGCAAGTGCTTTGGTGAATTTTTAGTGGCCCTCTTTTAAAGATTGGCGCCCTCAGGCCTCTGCAGTCTTTAATCAGCTGTAACTGGAGTGAAGCTGTCAACTCCTGCTTGTAATCTGTCAGCTTCCGTACCCCTTAGAGCATCCCTGACAAATGTACAATACAAATTTTTTTTGAACCAACTGTGAGCTGGCAAACCATCTTTTGGAAGAAACTTTCTAAAGTGACACTGCACAGTGAACATTTTATAACTTCATAAGCAGAAAATTATTTCTATTTGGCTATTTTGTAATGAATAACCCTAGCTGCCATGAAATTTTACCAAAACAATTAGGTTTCTATGTATTGGGCCAGATTTCTTTTTATGAACCAACTCTCTTTTAGGGCAGCAGTGGAGTAACAAGGAGCTGTCAAAAATAAGGTTCCGCCTTCCTAATAATATGAACTGATCTTTGTTAGCCACAGCATGAATTATAGCAGCCTAATAGTATTATTATTGTTATTGTCATATAAATTATTCATTATGAAATATTCGCTCAGCTCTAGTGTGTTCATAAGTTTCCCATTAAGAATTTAAATTTTAAAGTCTTTCTCAGCTGCACAAATATCCCTGAAATACCTTTTTCCTTCAGTGGTGCCAGATTAGTAACATATTGATGGAAGCTGGATTATCTGGGATGGGTGCATTTGAGCTAAGCTGCTCCTATTGGCTTAATACTTTTTAAAAGAGGATTTTTTTAACGTGTAAATTATTTGAAGCCTTTTTCTAAATAATTTCCTGTGTGAAGTAGGCTGGCTTATTTTTTATAGGTAGTTAATGGCTAGAAATATTTCTGGCTTATTACTTGAGAAATAAAGTATTTCTACAGCAGTTGAAAACTACTCACCATTTATTTTATTTTCAAAGTTTGGCAGTGCAGCTACTGACAGCACCAGGTCCAATATCCCTGCTGTAAAGTCATCCCCATTTTATCTTCCTATACTGGTGAGGTTTAGGGGAAGGAAAAGAGCAGTAATACTTCTTCTCAAGTCAAAGCAGTCTGTAACATTTAGTTTAATCATATTTCCTAAGGTAATGTCACTGGAGCAGGGAGATTATTGTAACGTTCAAACACTAGACTCCATCCCAGGTGTCCAAGGACAGTGGCTGCTCTTTAAGGAGACAATCCTCCAAGCCCAAAGGGAAGTAATCCCAACATGGATCAAAGGGAGCAGGAGGGCACAAAAGCTCCCATGGATCACCAAAAGCATCTAGGATTGTCTCCTAACTAAAAGGGAGGTGTACACCCAATAGAAGGGAGGGGCCATCACCAGGGACGACTGTATTGTGGTTCCTCGGAGATGCAGGGGGGAGGTCAGGAAGGCCAAGGTGGAGATGGAACTGGGATTAGCTACCCAGATCAAGGACAACAAGAAGTCCTTTTTTAAATACATAGGGGACAAAAAGAAGGTACCGGGTAACGTGGGGCCCCTGCAAGACACGCTGGGAAATTTGGTCATCACACCAGACAACAAAGCTCACGTATTTCACAACTTCTTTGCCTCCATTTTCCTGAGCAGGGACCAGATCAGCCCCCACACTGGGCCCCCCTCAGGCCCCAGGGGAGGCGCACCTAGGCCAAGGGTCAGTGAGAACCTAGTCAGGTAACATCTGGAGGGGCTGGATGTATTTAAATCAGCTGGTCCGGATGATCTCCACCCCAGAGTGCTAAGGGAATTAGCTGAGGTCATTGCGGGACTACTGGCATGGCTTTACGAGCACTTGTGGTGCTCTGGTGTGGTGCCAGAGGACTGGAAGAGGGCCAATGTGGTACACATCTTCAAAAAAAGGGAGGAAGAAGAACCCAGGAAACTATAGGCCAGTAAATCTTACCTCAATTCTGGATAAGTTTTTTGAGAGAATTATTCTGGCACATGTCCGCAAGGGGCCAGCAGGGGAGATTATACTTAGGGGCAACCAACATGGGTTCATTAGAGGTAGGTCCTGTCAGACCAACCTGGTGGCCTTCTATGACCAGGTGACCTAATCCTTAGATGTAGGGGTAGCAGTGGACATAATCTTTCTGGACTTTTGGAAGGCCTTCAACACTGTGTTTCACCCCGTTCTCATTAAAAAACTGGGGGACTGTGGTGTCGACACCTACACAGTCAAATGGGTCGCCAACTGGCTG
>NW_017728886.1:151798796-151847809 GCF_001723895.1 Crocodylus porosus
CCAGCAGGCATTGGGGGAGTCCCTGTTCCCCCAAGCACTACCAGGAGTGACTAGAAATAACAGTCACAAGCTGGCAGAGGGTAAATTCAGATTAGACATCAGGAGGCGCTACTTCATGGTCAGGGTGGCTAGGATCTGGATCCAACTTCCAAGCAAAGTGGTGCTGGCTCCTACCCAGGGGGTCTTTAAGACAAGGGTAGACAATCACCTTGCTGGGGTTGTTTGACCCCAGTACTCTTTCCTGCCATGGCAGGGGTTCGGACTTGGTGATCTGCTCAGGTCCCTTCTGACCCTTCTAACTATGAAACTATGAATAACTGCAGTGACCTTTGGGGACTTGTTCCTTGCTGCCCTATAACAAACAGAAATTTCACTGAGTAAGCTTCCTTGGTGGCCCCAGTGAAAAATAACTTCCCAGGCAAGGGGAAGAAACATTCTTTAGGACATTGTTGAGACATGGACAAACAAACAAATTACAGCAAGTTAAAAGAAGAAGACTTTCTGTGTAACAGCTGCTATATGGAAACTATCTATATGCCCACTCATAACATGGCAAATGAAACAACAGTAGTTTGCCTCTCAAGAAAACCCAGATGAAGATCCCCACATCTTAGAATGAGATTACAGGTTACAATTAGCCCATATTAAGAGCACTTAAAATGCAAGCAATCATACATTAAAGCTCATTAATACCTGCTAAGTAGCCTCTAGGCATATTAAGCTTACACCACTTTGGGCGAGGGTTATCTTTGAAATGTGCTACACAGATCCATTTAAGTTAACTTTTGGCTGTTCAACTTAGGTTAGATTTGACCACCAATTTGCAGTCCCCCATTACCCCAGGAGGCACTGCTCCCAGGTGGACTAGCTGTCATCTAGGACTCTACAATTCTGGACTGACAGCTAGGTAGAGCCAGGCATCAGGTGAGTGGGAGGGGAAAAAAGTGAAGTGGGATTCAAAAGGGAGGAGGACATGGGTAAGGGAGAGGGAAGTAGGATTAGAGGGCAGAATAGGAGGAAGTGGATGGGTAGAGAGCTGCTGGGATGCCCTGGGAGAGAGTGGGGTAGGACCCCACACCCCAGATCAAATCCATGCTGCCCCCTTGCTCTCTCTACTAGGTCCCATAGTTGTCCAGAATCTCCCCACAGGGATAAGGGAACGGCAGGGACGGGGCAAGGAGCTGTCCAGCAGCCACAGGTGTGCCTGGCAGCTCCCCATGCACCTAGATCAGGCTCAAGCTGCCTCTCTTGGCCCCTCCTCTGCCAAGCATCTACTCACCCCACCACCCCACTCACCATGTCCCCTCCCCCCTGCCGAGCAGCATGGGCAGGCCCTTCCTCCAGCCTATACTGCTGCTAGAGAGCCAGCAAATGGGGCAGGCATGGAGCAGACTTGTAGCTCCTGGCCATGCTGCTACTCACCAGCCCTCTTGCAGCAGATCTGAGCAGTGCATGAGAGGGTATTAACCCTTAATGTGCAACTGCTCACAGAATGTGCTAAGTTTAACACAGGTTTAATGTTCCTTGGAGTTCACACATGCTAACTGTAATGTGTAGTCTCACCCTTATCTTTCCCTTGCTGCAGGGTAGTAGTGGGCACACAGATAGTTGTCATGTATCAGCTGTTCTGTGGTAAGTACCTCCCAGCTTTTTGACTTGCTGTACTTTACTTGTCCATACCCTAATGAGTTACAGTTCTCAGATCCTTGAGACCAATTATTTCAGCTTTTCTGTGACTCATTTGTAAAATGGGAAAAACAATATTTCTGTCCCTCTTTTTTATAGAAACCTTATATAGAAACCCAATGGAAACTAAACATTTCTTTAATAAATAATCTTTATTCAATATTTATACAACTAAACTCATTCATAATTAACAAGTATTTTTATTGTTTTAGCACTTAGAAACCCAAGTCCTAAGCAAGGACCATGGTTGTGCTGGGCACTGAACCAATACAAAGCAAAAAGACAGCCACTGTTCTATGTACTGGCCAAATTTACAAAAGTAATTAGGTGTCTACTGGGTTTGAAAAGAACACTTAAATGAGCAAGAAAACACCTAATTCTGTGACTACAAAGAGAGTTAGGTGTCTAACTTGGTTAAAAAATCTGGCCTTAGGTACCATAAGGGAATGACAAGGAACACAAACCAGCAAACTCACTAAACTATGGAATAAATCACAACTTCAGGGGAAAATAAGAAAAACAACCAAACAAACCCTTTAGAAACACTGAACTGAGAATGTTTCCAGCAATGCTTACAAAGGGAATATTTAAAAGTCCCACATGGTAGCAGGCCTCACTATTTTCAGAAGTACAAGGAAATGGCAGAATGAGGTTCCAACAATGGACCAAGTCACATTCCCTACTCATTTCATAAAGGAGAGCCACATGAGGAAAAAGTAAATATTCAAAATGTATTAGACATTTTGAAAAGCAACTTATTCTTGCAGTTAATCAATTCCTTACCCCCTATTCCAATCAATTCTTCCCCTCAGTTAGCCAATAACTCAATAAGCTCTTTTTCCATCAGAAATACTTACCCCTCATGTACAAAATTTACCACTGTGACATCAGATCAATTCAACCTTCCCTCTCAACCAGCAAATCAACATACTTGTTCTCAGCAGCCTTTTAGCAGCTAACAAATCAATATAAAAAGCCTCTAACAGAACTTCCCTCCTCTGCAATGACTCACCAAATCTGTTTGTGAGCCCCACAAGGAACTTTTGTTCCCTTCTCCTAGCCATGCAGAGAGATAGTCAATAGAAGTACCCACACACAGGCTCATTTGCACATATGCACAAGCCTGCAAGAGGAGAGTAGTATCCAGCCTTGCCCTTCCTCTCAAGTTGAGAGTGGGCATGCAGTGCTGCCGTTACACACATCCCATCTCACAAATGAGGTAGGGCCAAGAGTAGCTCCTATTTTGTTTCTGATAGAGGGAAGAACAAGGATTAAGTGCATAGTTATCTCAAATACACAGTGCTTGACAAGGGACATAGTACACGTGCCATAAGGGGTGGCAGTTTTGACAAGGGACATACTACCCTCCCCTCTTTTTTTCCTAGGAAGTCCCAAGAAGCCATGGCTGGTGAGAAAAGGAATGTTCATCATCTTTTACTGTAGATCAGATGCCATATGGCTGTTGAAAAAGAAGACCATTTCACAACTTGACTTTACCTGTCAAATGACCACACTAGGTGGCTATGATTGAATATTTGTGGCATGTGTCTTAGTCCCTGATTGGCTAGCAGATATTGATTGCATGGGAAATAGTGGGCTCATGTCCCTGTGCAATTAAAGTGCCTGCATATCCTCTTCAGAAAATTCAGGCTTGTTAAAAGCTCTGGCATATGTGTACCCATCAGAAGCAAATAGCACCGGATAGGAGCAGTTTAGTCCACGGCTGCTCCTGCTCTGTTCTGTTCTCCTGCAGCAGCCAGGGGGAGCTCCAAGCTCCCCTGGGTGCCAATCCTAGGGCTGGCAAGGGGCACAGGGGCTGGTCCCTATCCCCACATGGCCTGGAGAACTGTCCCCCTCAGTGGGGATGCTGCCTACCATACTTCCTGCCAGCTGCATGTCTACCCCTCCTGATTCCCACCTGGCTGGCAGGGAACATCTCTGCCTAGGAAGGGATGACTCTTCCAACCATGTGGGGATCAGGAAGATCGTGATCCCCATGTGGCTGGCAAAGATCATCCTGCTGAGCTGAGACAACTCTCCCCACCCCTTGTGGACACCTGCCAGCTAGGCTGACTGGGTGTAATTTGCTCCTAGTCAACATCTACACATACAGTACTGCTCAGTAGCTAATATATCATTAATTTAGGACCTATTTTTGTTGGTACTAGAAAATGGCTCATTAGCCTAATTTACTGCACAGTAAGACCCCCGCACCTGTAGGCACTGGCATTTTACTATGCATTAGATTAGTCTAATGTGCAGTAAAGTGTCTTGTGTAGTCATACCCAGTGAGTTACAGCCAATATGGAAAATAGTGGACAATACCCATTATACTCTGGGACAAATATGAGACATATCCAAGTTTTGGAAGCTTTTCTATGAATTAGAACAGTTATGAATATTCATAGATAATGAATCCAGAAGTAACAATGGCTTGATTTGGGTAATATTTGAAAATGTATACAAATTTGGTAACAATTTTTGGAAGGAATTAAAAAATTGGAAAAAACTCAAAAAAGGCAAAAACTTTTTTTGACATGTTCAGAATGACATATTTCTATTTTCTGGTTCAAAATGACATAGTGGATTTCAAAGAGAATTAGGTAGTTACATGATTTAGAATATGCCCATAGGTACCTAATACAACTTCAGGAAACAAAATACCTTGATAAATGTGGACATTGCTAGCCATCTGCATTGGGAACCATTATTTTAAGCATTCTAGATGCAGAGTAAAAGACAGCTGCTACCACAAAGAGTTTACAGCATAAAGCTGCAACCCCACAAAGACTTATACAGCACAAGTTGCTACCACATAAGCTATCAATGGGATGACACACAATACATCAAATAAAACATACAAATGAATCTGAGCAGGATGAGGAACTAAGAATAGACATTTTAAAAGAGAAATTACAATCTATGATGTCAGTGTATGTTCCGCATTCAATATATTTTATAGAATGAACACATGCATATTAATTGCTTTTGATGCAATTGCTTTTCCTCTTGGAAATGACTACAAAAAAATTAAAGAAAATAAAAATGTAGAATTTCTCTTTTGTTTGTTACTAGGTTTTAAAAGTGTTACAATTCTGTTAGAGTTTTCATTCTTAAATCTGGGATTTTCACCTTTCAACCATATTGAACCTACATTAATGTTTATTCGAGATCCCAGCTGCTGTTGCTTTCCCTGGCAGAGATCTAACAAGAGGCATCTCTCCTTGTTATGACTGTTAAGCTACACCAGACTTTCCCACATGATTACCCTTTTTCAGAACTTTCCTCCAAGGATAAGGTACTGTAAGTTTGGTGTAACACCCATAAACCAGTTCACTGGGGAAGTAAATTTGCCCACAGGAATAAGATCATGGAGAAGGGGAAAATCCATAGAGACAGTAGCAGAGAAAATGGGCAAGCAGATTTAAAGAAGTCAAATGTGCGTACCTAGTCTTAATGACCAGAATTCACTGGTTTGCCATAGTCTGTGCCTGTAATACAAGAGAGGATGTGACATCATCTTTAGTCAAAGAAATTTGGTTCAATGCTGTGTAGTAACAAGGATCAATAATTCTGTTATATAAGTTGACCAGAAAGATATTTTCACACTGTTTCCTTTCAAATGCTTATTATCAGCAACGAGAGAATTTATGACTCCCTCCCGCCCCTCCCTGCCCTTTCCTTTCCATTCAAGACAATAGGGCAGGATCCTAGGCACCTTGTTCTACAGGCCCCAGGGAGGAAGTGACAGAAGGCTTGCCTTATTTACCTTAGTCGTTTCCCCATGTAATCTGGTTAATCATGTGGCTAATCGACGACACAGAGGATCCCCCCCACACTGCATCCTACAATGGCAGCTCATTCATATTTAATACAATAGAGCATTTAAGTCATTCCATGCTCTGCCAAGAAGATTGGGTTGTCTTTGTTTTGTTGCTCTGGGGAGAGTTCTCGTACTCCACCCCTTCTTTCAAATAGGCATATGTTCCAGCTCTTGCCTGCTGCAGCTGGACAAGGAAAGAGCTATTATTTTTGTTTTGTTTTTTTTAAAACCAATGAATTGATGGCTGTGGTTTGAAGCGTGGGTTAAAACAGTCCCCACATGTATGCATACATTAGCCACTTGCTATGTTAATACTTCACAGCGAGGTGACCTAAGAGACGGCAGTGTTGCTGTTCTTCCCAGTCTGGCTGGACAATCTGTTGAGCACAAAAGAAAAAAAAGAAAAAAAATATGACAGCATATATTTAAAAATAGTTTGCAATTCCATGCAAAAGCTTTCCACATAGAAAAGATAAGCCTATATCCTAATGTACAATACTCATAAAGATAGCTCACACGCTCACTCCATTACAGCAGAGGATGGACATTGAAATCTATGCAAAATTATAGATTTGAAAACTGGCTTCAAACTACATTACCATGACACAGATATGAGGTCATAGCTGACATGTTACAACATACAACTCTACTTGATTTCTGCACCACTCACAAGGTACTGATCTCAGTAGGGTTGCACAGATTATAGGTTTGATCCTGCCCTCAAACAAATCTCTAGTGAAGCTGCCAGTAACCTCAGAGAAAATACATCTGGTCCCTTCACTTTATTCTATAAATACAGTAAAGTACTAGAGAATTAGTAAGAGTTTCAAAGGCATAACTGGTCAGTACTGCACCCTTGGCAGAAGTGGCCAGAAATTTGTTGCTGCAGGGAGAGGGGAAGGGAATCTCACCTCCTCTTTTTGTTGCAGACACGTGTTGAGAAGCCATTTAAACATCAATTTTTGGCAGCAAAAAAAAATAAATAAAAAGATCTGACATCTTTCTCTGCAGCAGCAAACTTGACCTTGTGCCAGTGCTACAGTAGTGCCCTCCATGCTACCACAGCCAGAGCAGCTTCAGAGAAAGTGTACAGCACAAAGGGGGAAGGATAGGGGATAAAAGGATGAATTGCCCCCTTAGATCCATTGTAGTGCCCTTTAGATAGCACCCAGGGTTCATGCCCTACTTGCCCATCCATCTATATTTTACTGTAGAGTAGACTCCTCCACTGCTAGGTTACATGTTTTCTACCAACTCAGAGTGATAATTACAAGAAGTAAAGTTTCCCCAGAGTTTATTTTTAAGCTTCTCTGAAATTGGGTTGTGCTCCTGGTATCATTGATATACAGAGAAACGATACATCATAGAAACTTCCATGAGGCTCAGCATTAGATGTCTGTGTTTGCAATCTCAAATACAAATGCTCAAGAATGAATAAAATTGTAGGCCACACAAACAATCTGAAACCTCCTGGGGCCCAAGGTAAAGGAAAATTTAAAATGGTGTGGATAAACTAGTACTGCTTCTAGTTATTATGAAAATGTCTTGCTAATCCAGGACCATTTACCAGCATCTTCTTAAAGCTTTAAGGGTTATTAAATTCCAGCTTTGAAAATATTTGTTTAGTGGTAGATGACCATTCAGCAGTGGTTTAAGAGAATGCAACTCTACTGTCTTAACATCGTTGCTTACACTTATATCAGTAAATGACTCAGTTCCCAAAACTTCTTGGACTCTTTTATCACATCTGAATTTGCCTGTGCTATGCAGAACAACCCCCTTCAGAGTCTGAAAAAAAACGTTTTTTGCCTCAGTCCTGTTTGCCCAGATTCTGTAAATATATATATATATTTTTTTCCATGAAGCATTACGTAGTATATGTACAGCACTTAACAAACATGATTGTTATTCAGTGATATACTTCAGCTGAAAGGAAATCTCTTCATAAACATCTTTATATAGTAACAGTTGCATTCTGAACACTTGTACTGGTCCTTTGAAACTGGAAATTCAAAATAAACCAGAAGAATTTTAAAGAAAATTTCCCTGTTTAAGATGGATAATAGCAGGATTTGTAATTTTGAAAACATTCATATTTACTAAGGTTTAGAAAAAGATTTTGTTTCAAAAGTTTTGCACTTCCAAATGGTTATATTTTTAATCATTTTTTAAAAAATGAGGGAAAAATACCTCCAACATTTTACTTTTTTTCAGACTATTTTTTATTACTTTTAACCAGCTTCTGGTACATTGTGCTGAGATAGCATTTTATTTTTTCTAGAAATCTCTCTGAAGTGAACAGGACATTGCTGAAAGAAACCACTATTAAGCAAGAGTAAGGGCTCAGGGTGAATTTTGCACCCCTGCTTTAACTATACTGTTATAGTTTTGACCACTAGGGCCTCTCACTCACAACTTTGCCAGCTAGGGTGGGGTAGTGCAAGCATCATCCAGAACTCCATCCTCCCCCAGATGATGGAGAACAGTTGCTACACCCCTGGACTGTGCCCCTCCCCCCCACATCAATTTTGAGAATTCTTGTCCCACCCCTCATCACTGGGGGCCCATTCTCCCAGAAGGAGAATCTGCCATGACTCATCACTGCCAACCACATCTTCCACAACATCTGGAGACTGGAGAGGGGGTATTTCACAAAGCCTGGGCAGAAGAGACAGTGTGCTTACCAGGCACAGTGCACCAAGGATACATCATTGAAACTGGTCGAGGACCAGCAACAATGCCCTTTTACCTCAATAAGTGCACTCCAGGTAGCTGAACTAACAGGGAGTCCAAATTTGGGAACCCCTGGCTGATTACCTCTCAACCCATGGGGCCTCGGGACATTCCCCGAATGAGTAAGGCCTGAAGGCTTTGTGGGGGTAGAATCCCCAAGGGGCTGAACCTCAGCATCAGGAAAGGACCTGTCCACCATGCAGCTCCTGCCTCAGGTTCCTCAGGCTCCATGGGGCAACTGGGGTCACTAAGAACTCTGACTGGTGAGATATTTTCCTTGTGAGAAGAATGAGGCATGAGGAAGAGAATAGTCTCAGTTTACATGTTTGCAGTTGCCACAGAATAAATGTGTTTAATAAAACCAGTTGAACATTCACTGTCTGAAATTGTTCCCTTTATCCATTGAAAGTGGAAGGGAAGAAAAGGGCAAAATAACCTGAAAGGGCATATAAGATTGAGGATGGGGGTTGTGGGGTGGGAGGCTGAATGGTGGGGCAGCACCCTCAACAAGAACCTGGGGGAGGAGGAGGTTTCAAGCCAGAATGCTAAGTCCCAGGCTCAGGAGTGAAAACCAGGGACTTTTCCATGTAGGAGGTGGACAAGTGGGTGACCCCTGACTCACTGTCCCCCTGAGAGGTCTATAGGCTTTCAGTGGGATTGTGGATGGTTTGAGAGGTAACCCTTCACCCAGGGTCATGAGTTTTTTGCACTTTTTCAAGGGACCCAGACGTCCTTGCCTATGTGCCATAGGTTTTAGTCTCATCCTGCAGGGACAGTGACCTTATGACCCTTGGCAACACATGGGTACTTTCTTGCACTCTGAGGCTAGGGCCAACAGATACTTATCCCCCTGTGATTGTAGTGCACCCCTGCATCAGGACTAGGGTCCTGTGGCAGGGACCTGCTCCCCCATGGGTCCCCAGCATGGCAGGTGGAGAAGCTAGAACTCCAGGGCTTTGTTTCCAGCCTTTGTCCCAGTGATCATCAATGGGAATCATAGACTGTAAGGGGCTGGAAGGGACCTTCCAAGATCATTGGATCCAGTCCCCCTGCACTAGGCAGGAAAGACAACTGGGGTCAGGTGACCCCAGCGAGGTGACCACACAGTCTCCCCTTGAATATTTCCAGAGTAGGTGATTGCACCACCTCTGGACACACTGACTGTGAAGAAGCTCCTCAATAATTTGGTCTCATCTGAGAACTTGGCCAGTAAGAACTTCACCCCTACATCCAAATGACTTATAAAAATGTTGAAAAGCACTGGACCAAGCACAAAACCTGAGGGACACCACTAGTTACTTCTCACCAGGATGACACACATCCATTCATTAGAACTCTCTGGGTCCTACCCCACAGCCAGCTTCCTAACACCTAACTGTTGAGCAGTTAAGCCCACAGTGGTCTGCTGCATTCCCTCCCTTGATCTCTTTCAAGCTTCAGACCCTTGCTAGGGCTGTCCTGATATGACTTAGAAGGCCCGCATTCACAAGGCAAATACCAGGGCTGTGTGTGTTGGGGTTGGGAGGAGGTTGACTCAGGCAGGAGTCTGGTGTCTGAAATGGCCCTGGCCTCTTCTCAGTCTTTGTGTAGCCAGCTTGAGCTCTTTTTCCTGTACCTTGACAGCCCAAGTGTAGGTATCTCACAACCTCAGGATGTACCCCCTACAGAGCTGCAGTCTTTCCTCATGCTGGTACCACTATTCTCTGTGCCAAAAGTCTGCAGTGCATGCCCAGTACTCAGGGGCAGGTAGCATCTCTCTGTGTTCCGTCACTGCCTCCCCAGGTACCCCATCTCCCATGTACTCTCTTGTCCTATCTTGCCTATCACCTGCTGGGTCCACATTGTGGTCCCCAACCCAGAACATCTGAGATCAAGTCCCTGGCTGCGTTCTTAGTGGACAGCAGGACCTGCTGCTGTACTGTGAGGGAGCCTAGTAAGGAGCCTCCCAAGAACCTGAAGTGAGCACTTGAAATGCTCCTTCTGTGGGTACAGGAGCTTGGGGTCCTGCCAGGATTCTGGTGTTCCTACAACTTGGAACTCTCTAACTGACCCTGAGAGAAAGTGGGCTTGGTTTAGGCAATGGGCAGGGGGGCTAGTCAGAGCACTGGTGCCCCCCCTGTCTTAGAAGTGCTGCTGGCATTTCTAGGCTTGGCATCTGGCTGTGGGGGACCCCCTCCACCCTCCAGTTAGCAATTGGCCATGCCTCCCCCCAACCACCACTGACACTGCTACAGCTGCCTGCAGACAGTCCCCACTCAGCCCGCCCTTGCTGCTGATGCCTGCGTTGCCACCTGTGGGTGGTCGTGGTGCCCCCTCCAGCCTCAGGAGGCACATGTCACTTATGGTCCCCCAGGTGGTCTTCAAACTCTAGAAAGGGATCACTTCTTTTGATGGTATGGCCAACAAGCTGGGGATATTGCTCAATTTGAGAAACAAGCATAAGTGCTATATGTGGCTCCTTTATGATGACTTAATGTCCAAAGACCCCTTTACAATCTGGGTGACTTATTGACATTGTGATCAACCTGTGATGACCTGCCAGAAATGTTCTGCCCCCTCTACTGTGCACCGCCAAAAGCTACCTCCTCTAGGTGTACCTAAATTTGAAGAAAGAGTGTGCACAGCAACAGATTTCCTATATAATTAACATTAAAGGGCCACTTTAACAAAAACAGGACTGAATCCTGACTGTATGTGGATTTCTAAATTAATGTCAGCTAATTGCAAGATAAGACCATTGTTTTCTATCAGTGAAGAAACCCATCTCCTAGACCCTGCCCTTCATTAGCAGCATTCTTGCACATTATCCTTGCCCTAATCCTCCTGTCAAGTCAAAGATTCAGAGTCTCTAGAGTATTTGACAGATTGATGTTACTGTAATAGAGGTGTGAATTTATCTCTAAGATGAAAACTGGTGAAAAGTGTACTTGATTAGTCTGCTACCTTGCCTCCTAATTCTAACTATTACAAAGGGAATATGGTCTTCTTTCATTCTCGTTATGTACTAGTTTTCTTTCTTTTGGAACCATCTGACAAGCCACTTTTTTAACTACAAGTGGCATTTATAGACATAAAAAAATGCACTGAGATGAATGAACTATTCAGCTGAGTAAGGAGAAGAAGACGGAGCCTCTTATTTCCTCTGCTTTGTATGTTCATGTATCACTCCCTTTGGATGCAAGAGAAAAGGAATAATTTCCAATTGTTTTCTTTCCTTTCTTTTTCTTGCCAAAACAAGAATGGGCGAATCTCTTTTCATTTAAGTCATGACAATACCTGTTATTGGAAGGAGTTCCTGGTGGAAGAGTTAGTTCTCCAGCGTGTTTAAAAATTAAATCTGCCTGTCCCTGCTAGAATTTTACATTATAGAAATAACCTGTTATTGACCATAACCATGGAATATTGAGTCCTATACATCACCTAAAAATGATGAAGACACATATTTGTTATTTGGCATGGAGAAAATATTCTTTTCAGGAGCTGACATGCTGCTTTTCTCCAGTCTTCTCTCCCACTGACACTTTATGTTTTCTGGGAAACTCTTGGCTGTTGGGTTTCTCACTTTTGTTAATATGTCAGCAAAGTCATTCAAGTCTCTGGTGGTGCTAAAGGACAATCTCTTCTCCTGCACATCTCTTCTAGCTGCCCTGACACTTAAACCTTCATTCTCTGTGCACAGGCTAATAAGATAAAGTGAGTCTTAAAATAGTATAACATGAACACAGTTAACACAGAAATATCACAATAAAACCCAAAGTCCGTCACACCTACAAAAAATCAGTCCCTTGATTACAACCAATTCCATAAAAACCCAATTATTCAATCTTAAATTAGCAACAAGTATATAAGTCATGAAATTTCAACATATATATTGAAGATATCACAATTTGCATCTAGTAACCCAAGGTGAATTCCTGGCATCAGCAAGTCAGTGGGAGCATTCTCATTAATTTCATCTCTAACTTTTGAAAATGGTATTTTTCTAATGAAGCAAAAGCACAATTAGGATATAAAAAGCAGGTAATACAGCTCCTTCACTCAATGAGCACAATTCCAGTCAAGTCACACTGAGTCACTTTCTAAAGGCTTGTGTGATATTTCCATCCTGCCCTTCCTCTCATAATTCTGAGTGCTTAGATCTCTTGCATGGGCTCTTTGTTTCTCCATTTCAAAAGTTTGAAGATTGTGGGAACCTTTAATTATTCTTTATTAGCATCAGAGAATGATATAAATTAGTAACAGAAAATATCTATAGTTCGTATCTTCCCGGTGTTGGATTGTTCTTTATGGTAATTTTTATCTTCATGACCCTATCCAAAAGAAACAAGATTTCCTTAAATTTCCTTGTGACTTTTCTTATTCCACAGTACATTACTTAGACTTCTTCCCTTTTGGTGTTTAGCCATACTATTTGTATATGCTTTGATGTCATTGTAGTTCATGTGGTCATAAGATCATAAGGAAGCAGAACTGGAAAGGGTCTTCATAAAGTCATCTACTCCAGCTCCTGGCTCCAGGTAGAATCATTTCTGACTAAGAAATCATCCCAAGAAACTGTTTGTCTAACCTGCTCCTGAAAACTTCCAGGGATAAAGATTCTACAACTTGTCTAGGTAGCCTTTTCCAATGTTTGGCCACCTTCATAGTCAAAAAGTTACTCCTAATCTCGAACCTAAATTCCCTTTGCTGCAGCCTGAGGCAATTGTTCCTAGTCTTGTTCTCTATGGCCACAGAGAATAGTTTATCTCCATCTTTTTTATGATCATCCTTCATGTATCTGAAGACTGTTATTAGATTCCCACCACCCCTGCCCACACTAGGCTTTTCGGCAGACTAAATAGCCCTAGTTCTTTCAAGCTTTCCTCATACATCATTCTTCCCTCCAATTATTTTTGTTGCTCTCTGATGGACTCTTTCCAATCTATACATATCCTTCTTGAAGCATGGGGCCCAAAATTGGATTCTGTATTCCAGGTAAAGCTTCATCAGTACTGAACGAGTAGAAGAATCACTTCCCTTGATCTGCAAGTGACATTCCTGTTACTAAAATCCAGTATATTGTTGACTTTTTTGCATACGGTTGGCTCACATTCAGCTTATGGTCTACTGTGGTGGGTCTGCTGTAGGTCTCTCTCTGCAATACTTCAACGTAGCCACTCATAGGTTTCATAGACATTCAGGCTGGAAAGGCCCGGAAGGATCATTGAGTCCAGCCCCCTGCCCCAGGGGCAGAAAGTCAGTAAGGATTACAGGATCCCAGCAAGATAAACATCCAAGCGTGTCTTGAAGGCATTCAAAGTGGGTGCTTGAACCACCTCTGGCAGCAGTCTATTCCAAACCTTGGGGACTCAGACAGTAAAGAAGTTAGTTCTTCCTTATGTCCAGCCTGAATCTATAACGGTGGAGTTTGTGACTGTTTGATCTTGTAATCCCTTGGGACGCTCTGGTGAATAGACATTCCCACAGTGGTCAGGGGTGTCCCATGGGACTGGTGAAAAACTGACGTAAAGTACCCATTTAGCAAGTTTGCTTTTTCATGGGCATCAGTTGTCAGTTGCCCCATCTGGTTTATCAGGGGTCCAACGTTGCCCTTGCTTTTCCTCCAGCTCCCCACATATCTAAAAAAGGACTTTTTATTGTCCTTGATATTTGTAGCTAGGTGGAGTTTCATCACAGCCTTGGCTTTCCTGGTTTGCTCTCTGCAGGTCCAGACCAGAGCAGAGTATTCCTCCTTGGTGGCAGTTCCAGTCCTCTGTCCTTTGTAGGTCTTCCTTTTAAGATGCAGGAGGTCTGCTAGTTCCCTGGAGAGCCAAGAGGGCTGCTGTGCCCTTTTGCTGCCTTTCCTTTGACACGGGATAGACTTTGCTTGTGCATCCAGGATTGCTCCCTTGAGGAGCAACCACTTGCCCCAAACTCCCCTCCCTTTTAGGTTGTGGCCCTTTAGAGCCTCAGTGACAAGCCTCCTTAGCTTGTCAAAGTCAGCTTTCCCGAAGTCAAGGACTTCTGTATTACTGACTGACTTGCCAACTTTACAGCGGATGGAGAAGGTGATCAGCTGGTGGTCGCTGTCATGAGCACCCTTGGGTGTAAACCATCAGGGCTATTCCCATCTGCATTTGTGTATGTAGTTATTCCATCCCAAGCTCATGAGTTTGCAATTGACCTTGTTGAATTTCATTGGCTTGATAGTAAATAATTTCTCCAGGTAGGCTAGGTCATTCTGGATTCTAGTCTTACCCTCCACAGTGTCTGCAACTCCACTTAACTTGGTTTAATCAGCAAATTTACTAAGTGTGCATTCATTTCCACTCTCCAAACCATTCATGAAAATGTTAAACAATACCAGACCCCTGCAGAACCCCACTAGGTATCTCCTCCCAACTAGATATGGAGCCATTGATAACTATTGACTGATCATGATGATCCAACCAGTTATGTAGCCACTCTACAGTACTTTCATCTAGTCTGTAATTTCCTTAGTATATTAATGAGAATACCATGGAAGACAGTGTCAAAACCAAGCTAAAGCCAAGGTGTATCACATCCACTGTTCTCCCTCCACCCACAAAATTGCATTGATTTTTTTTTTTTAAATAAAAAAAGTAATTAAACCAATGAAACTCTGCTTGGAATTTTGAATTTCAATTTTAGATTGGCTTATCTCCATTTAATTTCCATTTAAACCAATTATTAATCAATGTAAGCCAAACTAAGGTAAACTTGGTTTAAATGAAAATAAGAGGGACCACACCAACTATTAGAAGTAGCTGAGAAGCTACAGCTAACATCATGAGTACTTGATCATGAAGTTCAAGGCAGGCACTACACTGAGAGTAAAGGAGTATCTAATCTAAAGAGGGCAAGCGTTTGATGGAGGGAATCTTCCTGAAAAGAGGAGGGGATCTATATAGCAGTGCCAAGGCCACTTAAATCCTCTACTTTTATATGCTTTCCCATAACATGGATAGTCTTGTAAAGCAAGGGGGACTATCACTTCTGGAGATAAAAAATAGTTCAGTCTAGGTGATAGGACCTAGGAGATGGAGGAGACTAAAAGACTAGATCGGGGAACATCCAGAACTGCTCCAGGTGGGCTGCACAGGGGCAGGACTCAACCGTGCACAGTGGTGATCAGCAGAGGTGGGTAAATGGAGCCAGGTAAAGTTGTATGGTGCAGCCCAGCTGAAGTGGCTCTGGAGTCCTTTCACCCCCAGGATGGCAAGGACGGCAGCAGCAGCAGGTGGGGAAAGGGGAAGGTGGAGAAGGAGATGGGAGGGAACGACTGCTTGAGAACAGAAAAGGGAAAGGAAGAGAATTCTTACCTGCTCTGGGGACTTGAAGTCCCTGGCTGCTACTCCAATGATTCAGTCTGCCCATCTCTGTGTTGTAGGTGGAGTAGTGGGGATGCAGCAAACGTTGCAGCACCAGACATTGCTCCTGTACTCAGCTTCGTAAAATCCTGGATCCACTTCTGATTGTGACTGACTGTCAAACCAGAATTGATGGCAAGAGTCTCCCATCTATGACATTATCAGTCTGATAGCTCAGTATTAGATTCCTGCAATGCTTTCTGGAGTACTTATCGGAAAGTAAAAAAAGTGCTCTATATTAAATCTGGATTGTGCTCCATTCTGAATCTGTTTTTTTGGTGCACTGCAGGGTCAGGATGGTGTGGTTTAGTGCAGCACAAAGAGTTGAGGGTGAGGCCAGCTGTGCAAACATATGACGCAGTGGTGTTAGGGAGGAGGCACTCAGGCACACAGTGCAGTGGGCACGGTCTTCAGCATGGTATACGGCCCAGGAGCCAGAGGTCCTTGCTGGACCCACAGAGTTTGGGGCGCCCAGTCATTTAGAAGTTGCACAGTCCTGCTCGAGCACAACCACAGCTCTTGGATGTGAAACAGGAATTAATTCAAGGAAGTCCAATGGTTTGCGTTATGCAAGAGGTCACAATTATTACTTATGTTCTTAAAATCTATGAAAAACTTACCAAGTCTCACAGTGTTCCACAGCTTTCCCTGATTTCCTCCTCTCTCTTATAGACTTCTGACTTCATCACCAGACATAGTGTTAGACCACTTCAGATTTGGATACAAAATATACTGGTATACAAGCGACCCTCGCCATTCATGGGGGTTACATTCTTGAGATCCCAGCAAATGGCAAAATCCACAAATAAGGCACCGCGTTCATGAATGCTGCCTGTGTTCATAAATGTGGTGCCCCCAGAAGCTGGGGGGGCGGGGAGGGAAGGGGGAACACGGCTGCACTGGCGGCGGCAGGACTGCAGCGGTGGAAGCCAAGTGGTGGTGAGCACAGAGCTTCCGAGGACATCCTGCAAGTGCATTTAAGATGCGGGTTTGGCATTTGTGAATATTTGAAACCATGAGTGCCAAGCCCGCAAATAGCGAGACTTTCCTGTACTTTGTCCGAAGAGCCAGACCACAATGCCTCTAGTAACTTTCCTAGGATAGTAGTTGCATATGATCATACAGAGACATGAAGCTCTCTTCCCATAGGAATATACTGATGTGATGCACTGGTGTTAGCAGAAATCAGAATTTCTAGTTCAAGGGAGTCATTTGGATAGGCAAAGCTCAGGAAATTCTGGTCAGATTGATAGTTTAGTTCAGATCTCTGACATTTGGATTAAAGCAGTATAGAAATGAATCTTATAGTTGACATTTAAAACACTTTCAAAGGGAACCTTTTCCACTGCCTGTAGTTTCCTAAATCATAGCAGAAAGAACTGCCATAGCAGAATGGCATGAGAAATTACTCTCCAACTGCTTCTGTGTTTTCACACATTACGACTAAAGACACAAGTCTCTGAATCATTAAGTACTGGCATTAGGTATAACAGCCTCACATGTAATAAACACATGATGCAATAGAAAAAATGGAAAATTCCTTTCTATTTATTTTATCTAACATCTAAGATTTTCATATGGTTTGTAATGGCTTCAATCAAGAAAATATCCTCTTTAGAAAGGGTAGTTCCATGGCTAAGGCAAAAAGCTCATACAGTCTGACCTAAACTTCCTCTGTAACCTTGGTAAAGTCATGTATAACAACATTTTCACAAATATCTTTTTTTTTTAAAACTAAGGCTTTGAAACAGCTTCTAGTCACCATAATACCTGTGTGCTTTCCATGAGAAAAAGGGGTAGTTCTCAGTTGACTTGACAGAATCTCTGACTGATCACCCTCTGGGGCTAAAAGCTCTGACTGAAGTAGGGCATTTACATTGGTTGCATGATGATTGCTTGTTTCAGGACACACACATGCACAGTTTTACAGTTTTGTTAGGGAGTGTTTCAGTTTTAGGCGCCGTAATTGAAACAAGTAGAGACAAGACTTTCAGTGATGTTGCTTTCCTAGTATATCAACTGAAGTCAAGAATAAAACAGCTCAAAATAAGACTCCAGTTGTATTTAAGCCAGGCACTTAGCAACAGAACAACATCAACTTTGAAAGGTTTGTGTTAAATTTCTCAATGATTTATCTTTCAAGCAGATAGAATACTACTGCTCAGAGGGCAGGTGTGCTGACTAGTTCCATAACATCTATAGAGCACCTGGAGACAGGCAGAAAGCTTAGCTTCTATACTTGAAGTAATTCCAATTGTTACCTCTCACTCATTTGGTTTAGATACAGATGAATGGTTATTTAATGATGGTTTCAACTAATTACAACACTGTTGCCTATTGAACATAAAACATAACAGCCTTAGGTCAGTTCTCAGTTGGCAAATACCGCCCCCCACCCCCCAAAAGAGATAATCAAATGGATAAATTATCAATCTTGGCTAGTAATTTTAGCTACCAGGCAAAGGACTAAATGACCACAGAGACTGAGCTATCTTTGCTATCAGTTCAACAGTTTGGGATAGTTTGTACTTTCATTGTATGAACTGCCCATGTCTTTGCATAAAAGAGCGAGTTAAACTGCAGTTAAACTGCTTTAAACTGAAGTGGAACTGTGGAACTGAACTGATTTACATTCTGGGAGAGGAATGGCCCAAAGGAGTTTAGTTTCTATTTGCCACCTCTCACAAATGTGAGATTTACACACTTTTTAGGCAAGCAATGTTGACTTTACATTGCCTCCATTCAAACTATGGGACAGCTTTAAAAAATAAAAGCAGAGTAAGCTAGAGATAAAATTGCAGCAAATTGGTGGTACTAGATATATCAGATATTTATGCTGAACCACAAAAATGTGCTCTCACATCCAGAGATTCCAAGTTAGATCAGTAATTATAATCTTACTCTGCTGGTTGGTTAGATGAAAGTACATGAATGCCCCATTGGATTGGATGAACTAATCCAACAAGAAATAGCTAAACTCAATTGCATGCATTATGAACACACCCATACCTCTGCTAGTGTCCCAAACTTCTAAGAGGTTCAAAAGATTTTTAGTCGCTGCTGCCCCCACCATTAATTTTTATGGACCTCTCCATTTCCTGGTTTCAGATTGGAGGAGGCCGAAAGTAAGTATGTTGCATGAAAAATACTGTTCTTGTGAAATCTTCATGAAAATCTTGCAGACCAAAGAAATTCAGGTTATTTTCAGGGGTTGGCAGCCTATGACCTGTGAGCTGGATCCCACCTGTGGTGACATTTTATCTTTGTCTGAGTGTTGGGAAGAAGCAGTGGTAGTAGCACTGAGGAGCAAGTGGTGATTGTGACTCTGGCTCCAGCTCTGGTGGCACAGGCTGGGTTGGAGGCAGCCTACATTTAGAGCTAATCTCTGCTACTTGAAAGACAGGAAACCAGCACTGGAGGGCTGCAGTCAAGTAGGCAGCTGGGAAGGAGCCAGCTGTAGAAAAAAAAAGCAGCAAGGGAAAATCCCCAGGAGTAAAGGGCAGCAGGGGAGAGAGCAGTGGCTGCAGCTCAGTAGATTAAGCCACAACACCTGAGGACAGGCTGGGCACTGGGCTAATTAGGAACCCTTGGCCAAGTAGGAGGCCATGACTCAAAAGGGGTCGAGCCCAGTATACCAACAGCCTGGCCCCTCCACCTTGACTGCCACTGGGGACCAAACTCCTGCTGGCCTGAGTAGGAGCAAGAGGAACTCAGGTGATACAGGTACCTTGGGAAGTTGCAAGAGTCAGAAACTACTGAGCAGAAGTTTGCTGGAGGCGTTGCCTGGGTGCAGCACAAGACAGCACAGCTGTCCGGACAGGTGGGATCTGCTATGGGTGCTATGGTGAAGGGTGCATGGCTCTGTGTAGCCCACCCTTGCAATGCCCAATGGCAGCCCCACCACCACTTGCTTCTATTTAAGCCCTACTGGCTCCAACACACAACTTTACCCAGCTCTGCTCCCCCAAGTAACAGCTAGTTACCTCCCTACTGCAGCACTGGTGCAATGCTACAGTCCAGATCTATAGGTATTCCCTGCCACAGCTGCTTCACTGAGCCAGGAGGTAAATGGTAAATAGTTAATGTTAAATGAAATAAATATTGTAACCCTTCTGCCAGGCACTGGTCTGCTGAACAAGGGCTGGATTCACATTTTGGGGAGCCTCCATAAATTATACCCGTGGCTTGAGCCCTCACCCAGAAATCTGGGAACATTAAATTAATTACAAGGGTTTCTCGCATAAACAAAAAAAACCCTCCATGCAAGCAGTGTACACAAAAGACAGATTTATTACAGAACACAAAGAAAAACACCAAATGCAATAAAAAAACTACTAACTACAAGACATAGTTTATAGGTTGCGCTGCACCAGGGGAAGCAGCTAGAGTGTGGGTCCTTCTGTGGAGCAAGGGGCAACTCTTGAAGGAATGGTAGCATGCCAGTCTTTGTTCCCATGGAGAGGTGGTGGGGAGTGACTGCCCTTGGGTCAGATCCTATTACATGCCCCCTTCCCCTCCTGCAGTGTTGCTGACCTTTGGTTTAAATAATCACGTTTCTATAGTTTCTCCTAGCCAACTTTGATATCCACACAACACTAATCTCTTCATGATTATGTCAATTGTTCCATCATGCCATTCTCATAATGTTTATATTCTATTGTCAAGTACCACATGCACAAGAAATATAAGTTCTCATGCCCATGGTTTGTACTTATCCTGGATTTACCTACTTTCATCCACAGAGACCTTAAGCTTCTATTTATTCACCTACCTTTGCTATTTTTCTCTGTATAAACACATATTTGTATATATCATCATTTAAAAGATCTGTGTAGTTCTTAATAGAAGTTATTAAATTCTTAATGGAAGACTGCTTTTGTCAAAATGATACCAAGAAGACAACTTCATGTGACTGCAAGACTATAAAATGGTCAGCTTCCCTTAAAATTGGACACAGGACTGCTCAAATGATTCATGAATCAAAGCAAACCCTCTGAAGCACTTGGCCTTAACTACTATTTTGTAACTGTAGTGGCAGCTGGTGGGATCACAGATGCTACCATTCATCTTTGTTAACCTCTTTCCCTGGTCAGATAGCAATGGTTAGGTAATAAACCACCACACCTTTTTTTCCTGTGATCAAACCCAAAATGAAAAAGAAGAGGATGTCTTTTGGGATTCCCTTGAGATCTTTCTACACAGTTTCATAAAATACCCTGACTGGTATCTGTGCTAATTCCTATGTCCAGGACAGTGGACTGTCATGCTGATCAATTCAATTTGTTCACTTCTTGTATTCAAATCATCCCATAATGTTAATGAGAGAAGACAAGGTATCAGTGGACTCAAGGAAAAAGGCATGCAAAATTAGCTGAATTTTCTAGAAGAACAGGAGAGAGGGATTACGGCTGCCAAAGTAATATAAATTGTCAGAAATAGCATTTAGGCGGGGCTGATCCATCAAGAAGTAGAAATAGAATTAACTTCATATGTCCTCTATAAGTAATGAAAGATATCATTATTTATCAAGAAGGGTCTTGTATTAAACATTTTTCTTTATTGCCACTTTCTCATGTTTCAGTAACAAACTGTCTTGTGCCAAAAACTTTGGCCAAATTTAGAAACAAAAACTTACCACCTCCATACTGACTTAATCTACTGAACTACTAGGATATCTGTAAACCAAACCTTTTCAAATTAACCCTGTATTCATTAGGAAAGGCTGTTTCATTGTGGCAGTTTTTGCTATCATTTTAATTAACCATGAGAGTGAAAGTGCTTACCCATCACCTCTAATGAGCGTAAGACCAGTAGTTCTTGTCTGGTTGCAATGTAAATCATCTGTTCCAAACTCACAATTTAAAGAGTGCACAGCACATTACATAAAAAAATTAACATTGAGTTAAGAACCCCTATTAAGGGTCTTAGGTAAGGTATTGCTTTCTACTAGGTTTGAAATAACACTATTCCATTTTTTAACCCCATCATAACTCCACAGTTCAAAAACTCCAGTGCTATAACAGTGTATGCTGACCCACTGCACTTAACATTCTTCTTAATCATATGATCAGTCTGGCTCACATTAATGACTTTTCTTTTAAACTCCAAGACACACAATTTCATGATTGCAAAATGATTAAATGAAATATACTGGATATGATCAATTTTGTTTCTAATACCCTGAAATGAATTTAAGTAATACTGAAAGGGAAAAAAACCCCAAGATATTTATAACGCTAGCTCCTAGTCATACATCCAAACAGAATGACTTAGATGCCACAGAAAGATACAGTTTTATTAAGTAACCCATCTAAGAACTATCAGGCAGTAATTGGAGTAAACTCCTGCCTTTGAGTTCTGTTTCACCCAGCAGAGGGCTGCTGCCTGCCTGCTATCACATTAACATGGTTCCAGGAATGCTTCTGAGATGCCACTGCTATCTCCTTTGTGCAAAGAAAGGCAGCAGGGCAGAAACAGTAATCGTCAGCTAGCTGTTCCAGACATGAGGAGCTCCAAATTAATGTCTTGCCTACTTTAGAAAATGCATTCTCCTAATCCAATTCCAATTCAGGTTAATAAAGAAACTGTTGAATATCTATTTGCACTAAACCCCTGTCACACAGCAATAAAATTCATTTTATAAACTACGGTACCTAGCAAGGGTCTGAGCTAATGAGATGAAGGAAAACATACACACATACATGCACAGTACCCAGCCCAATCTGGCAGCAAGTGAAAAATTCCATCCTAACACCAAAAAGCCAGCTATCATGGTATCCATATCATTGCTCAAAAACCTGGCCCTATTCTCCTCCAAAATGGGTGCGAGGAGAATATACCAGCACAGAATGGTGCTTCTACCATCCATGTATGGGAAAGCTATAGAAGCAGCCCCTACCCCCATTGGATGTACAAGACCCAATATAAGTTTATGTTGCACCCCTCTACCCAGTCAATCAGCCTTACATCGTCCCTTCCCTAAATGTCAGGTTGAATAACCAGAAGAAAAGAAAGGTACCACAGATTTTCTGGTACTTTTCCCCTGATGACGCAGACATCAAAGTAGCAACTGCAGTTTAAATTAGTCAACTGATAACAGCATAGCTTTGGCAGCATTAAGTTCTGCACAGGCTGGCAACAATGTTGAAAAGCATGGGTCAATTCAAGTAGCTGACCTACACTTAGCTCAATACTACTATGCTCACAATACTGGCAGTACCAATTTAAAGTCAGTTCATGTCTGCCAACATGAGTTGCAGTGAAAGCTATCATTTACACCTGAAGCCACTTCACCTGTGAGGCAGTTAGGGATAGTTGTATGCACTTAATGTATATACATGAAAATCTCATGGTATACTCATGAGAATGAGGTATTTGGTTGGATATACTGCTAAATAGGCTGTATACCTGCAATATGTGGTATTATGAAAGGCATTCATAACCTGAAAGAACACCATACAGGGTTAACAGAAGATAAATATTTGCTTTATCACCCCATTTCAGGCCATCTTGGTATTCCTCCCTCATTAAAAATCTGTGATCTCATTCTTTGCATGTCAAAAGGCTGTGGTTTTTCTGGATGAAGTAGGGGAAAATATCCCATACTGAATGTCCAAGAGAACAAAGAAAAGCTAGAACATGGCAGGTATTTAAGACTAGCCAATTGCCAGCCAAAAATGTTGGGGGGGGCAGTGGGGAGAAAGGAACCCGCTCCCCCCATCCAGGTCTGCTCCCCTTTCCTCCTACTGCTTGGGGTCTGGACGTGCTTCTCCCCTCCCTGCCGCAGCAGCAGGGGGAAGGGAGGAGTGGGACCAGGCCTGATGCAGGGAAGGACCAGGCCCGAGGGTAGGGAGAAGCCAGGCTGCTGCTATGGGAGGTGAGGAGAAAGCAGAGAGACTGGGCCAACCCAACAGCAGCAGGGGGAAGGGAGTAGTGGGCTTGGGGCTGATGCAGGGGAGTGTGGGTGGGGGAGAAGGAAGTCTGGGCCCAACGGGGGGAGGGGGCTTGCTCCTCCCTTCCTCCAACAGCTGCCATGTTGTGCTGGGCCAGGCTGGCCTGCTGTCCCCTCCAACACCTCCACGGTGGTCTGGCTTTTCCCCTAGATCGGGCTCACTCCCTGACCTTGTCAGGCCCAGGCCCAGTCCTCACCTGGCTCCCTCATGACTGCTGATGCCATGGCACGTCCATTCCCCCCCCCCCCACCATGCTGGGCCAGCATGCTGGGCATGCTGGGGACGGGAGGAGCGGGCTCAGGGCCAACGCAGGAGAGGGGGGTAAGGGAGGAGTGGGCCCCCCACAGCCCCTCTAGCCCTGATGGTGCCCCTTGACCCCCACCCACATCTCCCTGACCCCCAAGCCCTGCCAGAGGGGGTCCCCAGATGTTGAGGTGATGGGGACACAAACCCAGGTCTGCAACTCCCTGTCCCCTGAAGTAGTGCTCAAACCCTGGCTACCACCTGCAGGAAGCAGCAGCTGCTGCAATGGAGTAGAGTGCAGAACCCAGCTCCCCCTCCCTGTTGCCTGCTGCATACCTGCCTGCCTGCTGCAGACTCAGGGTGAGGGGAGGGAAGACTGGCTTCCTGCTGCTGCATACATTCCTGGGAGGGCAGAGAGATCCATGGCCACCACATCTGTACATGTGGTGGGGGTGGGCACAGGCTGCCCACTGCAGGCTTGGACACCCCGCCAATGTTCCTTCTAAGGTTTAGTGATCTGCAAGCAATCCTGGCTAGGAGTGCACAGGTGTCTCAGTGTGCTCACCTCTCCTCCCTCCTGCAGCAGCCTGTGCCTGGGTTGGGGCAGGTGGAAGCAGCTGGACATGAAGCTGCCAGTGGTGGCAGGTTTAGTATTGGCGCCCCCTTGCTACATCACTGGGCGTCCACCCTCCCCCACCCATCAGTACACCACTGTATGTGCAGCATTAAAAAGCTGTTCCATGACATTTTTTATTGTGCATGGCTCCCCACCCTGCTACCCTCCCTCAGGGCTTTCTCAACCAAATGGCCCAGCACTGTAGGGTAAAGCAGGGACACATGGGTAAACTACTTGATGCTGTGAGCTCCATGCTGCCCTGGCAAGGTGTTCCCTCCCTGTGCAACAGCAACACAGGGGTGTGCCCCTCACTGCTGCCACATGAGCAGGGGACATCTCACCAGTGTGGCACGGACCTCACAGTGGTAAGCAGCTTTCCTGCATGGCTCTGCTCTGACCTCCAGCACCAGGTCACACCTGCTGGGCTGTGGAGGCCCTGGGTGAGGCAGAAGGATGAGGAGCCCAAACCCACAGCAGGCAGCTTGCCCCCACCCCACACAAAGATCTGGGGGGACAGGTGGCCCTGATTCCCCAGAAGTGTGCACAGCAGTGGGGAGCCACCCCATTCCCCACCCCCCAGACAAGCTGCCCACAGCCCTGTCCCACTCCCCACTGGGGCCTTGCTCATTCCGGCCCAGGGTCCCAATCCCCACACACCTTGCAGTCGGGCATGAGCCCCAGCCCAGCCCTCTCTCTCCCTCCTTATGTGGGCTTCAATCCACCTCCCACCCTCGGCTTACCTGCAAGAGCAACTCTCCAAGCTGCCTGGCAGCCATATGCATATACGTAGACATGGTGCTTCCTGCCTGACTGCCATCCTCCCACTCCCCACCCCCCCAGCCCCTTGCAGGCTGGAACTCTGCCAGCCTGCAGAGGGCTCATTGCAAAAGAGCAAAATCTGTGGGTTTTTCCATTAAAATGAGAAATCCATGTTTTCCTTGGGTAAAAGGGGAAATCTTCATTTTTCTCTGTTTTGGGGTGGGAAATGGAAAACCTGAATCTCTGAAGATTACAAACTAGCAATCCAATTTTCAAGCATTTATGTATATCTGGATTTCAAGTCCTTCTATAAGGATGTGACTTATTTCCCATAGCAGAGATGGAAAGTGAAGGAAGGTGATATATTACTGGTCAGGATGCTGAGTAGGGAAAAAGAGGGGATATTGAAAAGGATTTTTAGTACTTCCTAAGCAGAAAGATGCCTCATCTTCCTTTTTTTAATTTTTTTAAATTTGCATCTTATAAGTATCATCACTGTCATCAACATTGTCAGTAGGAAGTGAAATTTATTGCCTGTGGCTGACATAAATTTAATCATGAAATGAAAATTACTTTGTTAATTTTTTTTTAAATCAACAGAAGTTGTTTATAAAAATTGTCAAAAATGGTTATTTCTACAGGGAATGCCCCATTTCCAATAGTTTTGGGAGATTTTCATAAGAAAAAATCCAAAAAAAATTAAATTTTCCTTCCTAAAGTTTTCTATAACCAAAAACTAAAAAAAAATTGGAAATTGGATTTATTTCTTCATAAAAACCTGAAAGCACTTGAGGAAATGTTTATAATGAAAATGAAAACATTTGTCTTACCAAGAATTTTCATGGTAACAAAAACATTTCCTGAGCTGTTCAAAGATTTGTAAATCCATTAAGTTATCAAAAACTTCATCAAACTTACCTTTTGTGGACAAGGCATTGATTGGAGAAATGGGCTATAATTTGTTGAATATGTGCTGTTTGTTATGATGAACTGTTAGTCAGCTTTGGCACTGAATAAAAAGACTCCTAACACACCTGAATATTTATTGACTTACTGATTTCTAACTTTCATAATTTGCCAAATAATTCTCATAGTAATTTTTAAGGCAACCAGGTTTGTTTGTTGGTTTTAAATAAATACTGGATGAATAAACCTGAGACAAGCTGTGATGAATAAGCAACAACATGTGAAAGCAACAGGCTTACCCCTCTGCTTTTCCCTTGTTTGGTTTGTTCCCTTTCTAACTTGCTCTGAATTTTCCCATAAGTCTCAATCATGTTTGATTGAGGGACTGCTGCTAACTCCACTGAGACCTTCTGTCTGAACTCTACACCAAAGCTATCAGTTATGTTGGCACAGGTGAAGGATGACCATCTTCGAAGGACCACTGTGGGAGTTTCTGATTTCTTTGTGGTTGCTATTTTTGTTCATTTGAAATACTGCTGTGAACTGAGGCTAGAGTCAAAGAGGTGTTGAAGAGCTGTCATTTTGAACTGTCAAAGAGAAAATGTTTTTTAAATTTCAAAACTGTATCCTAATTTTTCCAATTTTAAAAAAAATCAGTTTCATTATTCTAGTTTAGGTTCAGCTTTATTCCAAGTGTATTTATTAATGAAAGGGATGAAAGGAACCTCAAGAGGTCTTTAGTCCATCCTGCTTCAATGCAGTTACAGCTGTGAGAGAATCCTTATAAAGACACATGGGCAAAAAGGGAAAAGGTTTTCATTTTAAATGTGTTTGTTACATCACTGTTATATATGGAACTGGGTTATATCCAGTGATAGTGAATTAGAGTATCTTCAGATATTAGCTTTACATCAGAAGTCTGGATAGTTATAGGAAGTTTGTTAGGCTAGAAATCTGATGAGAATTTTTTTGGCAAGTTTCTAGTTTTCACTTTCAATTGTATTCATGCTAGTTTCTCAGTTTCCGGTTGAAACCAGAAAGTATGGCCAAGAAAGCAGACAGACATTTAGAAAAATGAAAGAAACATTCAGTCAGCCTGACACACCATGTTTGCAAAGAATTTGCACAGAAATTCAGATTCCATTCTTATTTCATCTGCCTGAGTAAGAGCTGCAAGCTTGTACTCTTGCCTACATTTGCCCAGCAAGTATTAATGCAAATACTTTAATTTAAACTCTGCTTACTCTTAGAATAATGGATAAAAATTTAAAAAGAAAAACTATTTTAAAAAATCATCAAGGCCAATACATTAAACTAGGAGACAGCGGATCTATGGCTGTTATAACGTAATTGATATTTATTATATTAAACATCAAAGCCTTGCTGCTACCTTGTGATCTTGAAATATACTTATTGTATCCACTTCTTATATTATATTTGTACAAATGTATAGCTTTTCAACACAGGAGCCATTTTTTTTTCTTTAGCTGCCCATACAGAGCCTAGCACAATGATGTCCTAGACTGCAGTCCTATATAATACATAAACCAAACCAAACCAAACAGAATAATGATAAATAAAAGAGAGTTACAGACATTATGCTTTAGGCAAGTTCTCCCACCCTCTTCTCATTTTACGTGGGACAGCAACAATTTTTATAGAAATAGAATACAGTATATGGATATAAGAATTGAAATTAAGTTCCTTTTAGCCTTACAAGTCTAGAGAGTTTTGTATTTTTTGAGAGAGAGAGAGAGGAAGGAGATGAAGAGGATGAAGTAAGAGATAAATGTTAGTTTTTGCCAGGAGTTTTTCTCAAACTATCTAGTTATTACTATACAGATTTATGTCAGAGCCTACTTCCACATCAAATATACCATAGATTTTGCTTGGGTTGGTCAGCCCACTAGAACAAAAAAAGATGTGGCTGGGGGGCTCTCTAGGATTCTATATCCTTAAAAAGGCATTTATTCAGTATATTAAATCAGTTTTCCACTCAGGATGCTTTTTTATGTTTAGTGTTACTCTCACTTAATTGATTTGGAATCAATGCCTGATCTTATGTCTCTTATAGCTTACCTTCAGAATCTTCTCCTTAAGAAAATTATGCATGGAAATTCCTTTTTTACGAGTTTTTAGTGAAACCACAAGTCTGTATCTGAAATATATACTGCTGCAAATTTTGCCCAAAGCTTTGTCTTGGCTATATAAAGAAATTATAGGTGTGGACCAATTTTTGAATTAGCATGAAAACTCCTTTTATGTGCATATGAGAAATGCCTTTGAAACATCTTGCCAAGGGCTTTTTCGTCTTCTGGTTGTTATAAGAAAACATGGTCACCCAAAAGAAAAAAAACCTGATCGTGGTTCCACCTTAATCAGATTCACAATCGTGTCCTAATGCAATTTGTCCTAATCCATTTCTCAAGAAGACAACCATTTATGATTCAGGGAGACATGTAGGAATAAATGTGGCTATATGGAAATCCCCTGAGTCCTTTATGTACTATATTTTACCAGTTCATAAAAAAACTAATTACATTTCTGAGAAGAAGCATTCTGGATGCAATGTATATTCTAATACAAAAATCTCTGCCCAGGTGTCCTATAGTAATATTGTGCTCACTTTGTAATATGCACATTGCATTTCATATCTCTCAATAACTGGTTTTAGAATAATGATTCTGTACTTTATATACTTAACACTCATCTCAGATTTCAGATCTGACAAAAAATGACTGAAAATGTCACTTTACTTGTTTTGCTTGGTAAAAGATTGCTGTTGGTTTAACATGATAGCAAATTGCCTCTCTGTAAAATAGACAACTAGTTGGCTTTCCAGAAATAAATAAATAATGCATATACATACATCTATATCCAAACACATCTAAGATTCTCGTCTTACAATCATTTGAGCTGAAGCTTAACTGTCCGCACGTGAGTACCACCATTGGAACTGCACAAGTAAAGTTAAGTACGTAAATGAGGAGAGCAAATGGAAAAAGCTCTAAGCTTATTTACACTGAGTTTCTTTTATGCACAACTTTCCTCCCCCTCCACCAACATTAAAATGTTATTATAAAAGAAAATATTGCTATAAACAGAATTGACTGTAATAGATGACATACAACTGGGACAGGTCAGCAGAGTAAATAATCAGAGCCTCTCTATTTATCCATTTATAATAATCAGGAGACTGTGTAGCTCATGAAATCATCGTTAGCCAACATTTCATCATTTATTTTTTATTTTAAAGATTTGGGAGGGATTGTTTTTCTTTGGCATGTGCAATGGGTTATGCTTTTGCTGCTGTAAATTTAGGGCTTGATTCAAGGCCCAGTCAACTTCAGAAGATTTTCTATTGGTCCTTTTGTTTCATGCATTGAAGGATGACTTTGATATTCACATGGGAAGAAAGATTTTTTTGCATGTATATAATAAAAGTACTTTAATTCCTTAGTTTGGAGAATTAGACATATGATAAGGAAGAAAGTTCCATTTCAAAATCTGGATTCCTTCTAAATTGGAGCAATTCCCCCAAATTTTAAAATTGTCTGGGAAGAAAACTTCCAATCTGCTTACATTTTAATCTGTTCAAAATCTTTGATTTTGGTTTCACTGGTCTTTTTAAAAATGTATTACTTATATATTATATCATGGTGAGTATATAATGTAAGTTAAAAAAAAGTTGTATTCTGAAAAAGTGAAAGCAGGATAGTTTCACATTGTCAGAACTCTTCTTTATTTTAAAAACAAATCAAATCCTCAAGAAATCACCCCAATTTTGTGAAATATTTCTGTTTTAATAATGACTGTTCCAATGGAAAAGGGTTCAAGCAAATTCTTTAACCAGAGTTAGTAAAAATCAGTACAATAAAGTATTAGCTCCTTGGTAAAAAGTCAAATTTGAACACCTTAGTGTGAAATGTAATTTCCCTGAGGAGTATTCCTTCAGTGATTCCCTATGTGACATACAGATAAGCAAATTGGGTGACAAATTTCATCTTTCACTGTGAAGTATGCACTCATTAGCACTGCCCAAATGCAAGTCATTTGGTGTTAAGAAAACTCAGTGTGTGGACAACTATTCCAATGATGAGACATTCAGGACTGGTTTAGGAGGGCATGTTACAGCAATTGGCCTTATTTCTGTCAGCCTCCCACAAGAAAGGGCAATGAGGCCAAAAGGTTCGTTAATGGATAGGCACCACCTTAGAATGACTCATAATGACTCTTCAATGTTTATATCCCAAGGATGTGAAAAACCTTTAGAAACAAAAATAATTAATGTAAAATGAACTGTATTGGTGCAGTTCATGAATGCTCTTTTCTAAACTGAACTTTGCACTTAATGTGTCAAACTAGATTGAAGGACAAGGTATTTTACATCCAGAAAAGTAGAGGTTATGTGTGTACAGTATGGGGGAGAAAGAAAAATGAATGAAGTGGGTTTTTTTTTCCTTGATTCCTTGCATAGCTGCATTGTATTTTGCTATGCAACATTTTGCATTTATTTTAAGGTTTTCCAAATCACTCACTGAACTCTTGTAATTGTATTTATTTCTATATTTGTTCATTTGGTAGCTGTCATGCACTATCTAGGCAGAAACACAAATATTAAGACACACCAAATGATTGGACAAACAACAAGGCCGCATAAGCAAACAGTACTCCAGATCTCATTTTTTCAAAGACTTAAAATTAAAATGTGCTTCAAACTCTTTGAATTAATACATGGCAACCATTTAGAAGGATGGCTCAATTACTGGGTTTCCAATTCAAGACATCATAATGGAGCTCGCTGCCAGACTGCAGATATTCAGCACTTTCTGAAAAACATCTCTCTTTTAGATATCTCAAACGAAGTAGGCACCCAATATCCTTAGCCATTTTTTGAAAATCTGGAAGTCATGGATCTTTCCCAAGCAGCAAGCTCCAGACATAGATTTAAGAAACTTTCAAAAAAAGGGGGGGTGGGATTTTTTTTCTGTTGGGAAACTTACATTTCTCATCATTGTTACTCAATGAGCACAAGCACGTATTGCTTTGCAATAAAAAAGCTGAAGCCAACACATGTAACCACCATTAGAAACTGTGTATGTTGTGAAACTCACACCGACTCAAATCCTCCTAATGGCTTTCCACTGAAAATTCAACATCTGCCAACACCACACAAATCTTGATAACTGATGTCATCATGAACACATTAAGGCTTAGTTTCTGAACACCTTAGGAAAACAAAGGGTTTATGGAAGGCTGCTAACAGAAAAGTAAGTCCCATAGCCCATACTCAATGATCAGAATGTTTTCTGAATAAGGAATGAATAAGAGTGCTATAGGAATCGACTTAATGAAAACAAGTTTTTGGGCCACAGGCATGAGAGCATTAGCCAAATCATTAATGAAAATGACATAGTAAGACATAAAACATGTTACTGTAAAACACTGATGCTGGCACCTCTCACTGCCAAGCAGTACTTGGGAATATATGTCCTGCTGCACCAACTACTGGCTTTGACGTGTAACAGCTGCAATATTTAGGGAAAGGAAACCTTCAAGGGAAGGGAAAGCAATGGAAAAGTAGGGCTTTCCTCTTGAAATTCTGAAATTTCTCAGAAACCAGCCAAAGAAAGATATATACTCTTTAAGGCACTCAGACCAACATGTGATAAGGATGCATCCTTGAAGGATTACGCTAACCTTTTCATTGCTATGGAAAATGTGCAAACAATCACAGCTATAGGAAGCATTCATTCAGATTCATGAAGCATGGCAGAGCTGTTCACCGCAAAACAAATATGCCTACCTAGAACTTTTACAATCTTTTTTTCCTGTGCCTGAAAGCTTGCACATCAAGAATTTTTTTTGCAAAAATATAGTTGATCTAGTAAAAGAGATTACCTCTACCATGAGTTCTGATTCCTTTTGCCTCTAAACCCATACGGCTACAACCTGGATACCTAGAAGCTTGTTTTTTGTGCACACAAGTGGTTAATCAAAGTTACTGCATAAGAGGGGGTGAGGGGAGAGAGGCATTTAATTAGCGTGTCAGATACCCATGCCAAAGCTTATGCTAGATTAGGTTGAGACTGTAAAAAAATCTCCAAGAGGAGGGTAATTCTTAACACCTGTGGGCATTTTTATTAGCTGCTTGTATAGAATGGAAAACCGTATGTTAAAGTGTTTGTCTGTATTCTGCCAAGCTGACCTCACATGCTTCTTTACCTGAGTAAAACCATAAGCAGATTTAAAAGCAGGCTCAAAAGAGTTTGCAAATGGGCAACTTCTTTTTGGTAAATCCACTTGACTATATTTACTCTATGGATAGAAGCAACCATATACAGCCCTGTTTAAACAGATCTCCATCCAGATTAAGAAGTAAACACAGCTTTACTATTACAGACAGATTCACAGGGAAATATCAAGAAGAGTAATTTTTAAGTGGGAAAAACAGAAGAAACAATGTGTGTTTAAGACATGTTTGAAGAAGCATTCACTTAGTACTATGTTACTGGGCTCACAAGGTAAAAACCTGGCTCCATCAAAATCAGTAGCAAAATCTCCCCTTGATTTCAGTCAGGCCAAGATTGCACCCAAAGAACAGGAGCATGCTTGAAGTGTATTTCTGAAAATTTGTTTGTGTATCTAAATGCAGCCCTTTCTCTTGGCTGTACAGCATTTTACACAATAATGTGCAAATCTGGAATCATTGATACAATTTTTTTTAAAAAAGCAAGTAAACAAATTCAGTTAAATAGCTTGCACACTTTTCCCCAGAGGCAGCTATCTATATTAGTATTAGATGACATCATTCCTTATGAAAAGACAAGTGAATTATTTCCAAGTAAAAACTGATTTCACAAAGCTATATTTGTTATCTTTTGCACAAAACAGATTGTCTTCTAAAATCTACTTGGTGTTAAAATAAATTATGCAATTGAAAACAAAATGCAGTAGATTGGTTAATCATGAAACATTTTAAGGTATATCAGGCATTTAGCTGTGTTGCCTAGCTGTGATTGGTCAGCTAAATCATGTGGGAATACTTGTATGCCTCAAAATAATATATACATAAACAGTTCTAGCAGAATAATGACTCTGACACGTGACCATATGTAACTATATTTTTAGGAACATTTGCAACTATTAATGTGACCTTTTAAATACTTAAATAAGTCACCTCATCTCTTTGGACACTGACGGACATGAAAAAAACAAAACAAAACAGTGCTTTACCAAAGGTGGAAGTGCATTAGTTTGACCCAGCTTCCCACTGTCTGTAAAGATCATGCACTTCAGTGGGGCTTTTTAGCACTTTAATAGCTGATTGAATCAGCTATTAGATAGCCATCTTGACCTTAAATATGGTGATTGGCCTGATCCTGAGTGAAGGAGTGAGACCCTTGAACCAGGAACTTCTGGTTTATGTCCCAACAGAAACATTCACACACCAGTGCCTCTGATGATGGCTTAAAAAACCTTGGACACATATAACAGTGCCAGGGCTGGTGGAGCGAGGGAGGAATTTCCTCCCATTCCCATGCATGCAGCAACCAGCAAAGCCCAGATTCATAGGAAATACCCATAGCAGAACATAGGCATAGCTACACCTAGATCATCCCTGACCAGTGGCTGTCCAACATCCTCGTGTACCTGTCCAGTGATGGAGAGTCCACAACTGTCCTAGGCAAGCTATGTCACTGCTTCAGTGAAGAACTGCTAACTGCTTACAGTGAAGAAGCTTTTCTTAATATCAAATCTAAACCTACTTTGCTGTACTTCAAGCCACTGCTCTGTATTCTACTCTCTGCAGCAAGACAGAAAGGTGCTTTCCCTTTTCTTTCTGGCAGCATTTCGACTATTTGAAGACTGCCATCATGTCCCCTCATAAGCGTCTTTTCCACAGCTGAACATTACTAGCTCCTTCAGTCTCTCCTCATAGAACTTGCTTTCCAAGCCCTTTATCAATTCTTGTCACCCGCTTCTGGACTCTCTCTAACTTTTCCATGTTTTTTTTAAAATGCAGAGCCCAAACCAGCACACAACATTCTAGATGAGGCCCAACCAGTGCCAAATAAAGAGTTACTATTACCTCTCGCGTCTTGCACCTAATGTTTTTACTGATGCAAACCAAAACAACATTCACCATTTTTGCAGCTACATCACTCTGTAGACTCATTGAATCTGTGATCTACCTCTCCATAGTACTGCCATTCAGATGTCACCCATTTTGTTTTGTATTTTTAATTATTCTTCCCAAGTGGTAGCACCTTGCATTTGTCTGCCTTGAACTTCCTCCTGTTAGCTCCAGCCCAGCTTTCCAATCTATCAAGATCCTTCTGTATTGTGCTCCCATCATCCAACATGTTCACAATCCTTTCCAGTTTCATGTTGTCTGCAATCTTGCTCAAGACGTTTTCTGTGCCAGCATCCAAATCATTAATAAACATGTTGAACAGCATCAAACCCAGGGCAGATCCTCGTGGGACTCCACTTCAAATCTCCTGCCACTCTGGCCTGATTCATTAATTATTACTCTTTACTTGTGGTTATTGAGCCAATTATTTGTCCACCTTATAGTAGTTTTGTCCAACCCTAATTTCTCCAAATTTGTTTACGGTCAGGTGGGACCTTGTCAAAAATCTGGCTGAAGTCCAGATACGCTGTATCCACAGCATTCCCTCCCTATCCACTCAAGTCATTACTTTGTAAAGGAAGGAGATCAAGTTTGCTTGATATGATTTATTCTTCATCAATCCACGATGACTACTTGTGATCAGCCTTTCCTCCTCCAGATGGTTGAAAATGTCCTTCTTTAGGCTATGCCCCAGTAACTTCCAAGGCACTGAGGTGAGGCTACCTGATCTGTAGGTCCCTGGGTCCCCAGGTCTTCCTTTTTGCTTTTTTTGAAGACCACCCCTACATTGGCCCTTTTTCAGTTCTCTGTACTTGGCCCATCTCCCACAACTTCATGAAGATCATTGCCAAGGACTCCAAGATCTCCTCTGCCAGTTTTTTCTGCACCCTGGGATGATAGTTCATCAGACCATGATGACTTGAATTCATTCAGAGGTAACAAAAGCCCTCTGACAGTCTCTTTTGTTATGTCATCCCTCAGGTTGTCCCCTTTCCTTATCCAAATAATCCTTATTAGATGTCTGTCTGTAGTTAGTTTTGTTTTTTTTTATGAAGATTGAGGCAAAGTAGCTGTTGAGAAGCTCCGCCTTCTTTGCATATTCTGATAAGAGTTCCCCCTGCCTTGTTAAGTGGACCCACAGCTTCCTTGATCCTTTTTTTCTGGCCAACATATTGATAGAACCTCTTCTGGTGGTGTTTAACCTCCCTTGCTAGATGAAGCTCATTCTTTATCTTTGCTTTCCTGATTTTGTCCTGGCAAGTTCTTGCTATTTCCTGGTAAGCTTCCTTTTTCCATTGCCTGTGTGCTTTCCTTTTACATTTGAGGCATCCTAGAATCTCCTTGTGATGAACCTCCTATAGGACTCTTCCCATTCTTCTTTTCCTTCCATGGTGAACAGCTTCTTTTTGGCCTTTCAATACTGAAACCTTTAGAAGATCCCAGCCCTCCTGCATGCCTTTATCCTTCTGTCTGTCTTCCACTGCCACCATGCTTATTATCTGAGTCAGGTAAAAATCTGCCTTTTTGAAATCTAGCATCCTAGTTTTTCTGACTTCATGCTTTCCCCATCTCATAATCTGGAATTATATCATATCATGATCACTTCCTTTCAAGTTGTCCATTGCCTTCAGATCCTGCATCAGGCCTTTCCTATTGGTCAGGACAAATTCCAGGATGGATGCTCCCCTAGTTGTATCCTTAACCTTCTGGAACAGAAAGTTGTCCACCATACAAGTTAGGAACTGGTTTGACATATCTCTTATCTATTTAGATTACAAGGTTTTTGGAAGAAGATTTTCTCTTTATATATGCATGAGCATAAATGTATACTTGAAGGGCTGTGTGAAGTTTCAGTCCCTGATTCAATTCAGCAGAGATCCAGCCTGATTCAGTGGCTGAATCTTCAAATCTGAATCAAATCAGAGGACCCTTTAATTTTTCCAAATTGAATCTGAGCCCTCCAAATCTATTCGGGGAGATTTGGGAAGATTTGGCATTGGACATAGACACAGCTTTAAATGTTTTTTCTACATACCTCTAGGTAGCAGGGGCTTATAAGTGCTGGGGTGCATGGAGTGTCACACAGGAGCCTGGAGCACTCCCCAGTGTGTTCAGCAGCAGACCCGGAAGTGGACCAGAAGCAATTCTGGGTCCGCCGGGGAGCGCACTGAGGGCCCCCCCCCCAGATCAGTGACAGGTGCCTCCTGGGCCTGGGGGGGTGAGGGGGCACCCAGGGTTCCCCTGTAGCTGATTGCCAAACTGGGGAGGTGTGGGGGGTGGGCCCAGTGTGCTGCCCGGCAGACCCAGAAGTACTTCTGGTCCACTTCCAGGTTTGCTGCCAAGCACGTGAAGGGCCCCCCCACACACTCCTGTGGAATGCTCCATGCACCCCAGGATTGCAGCATTCACGAGCCATGCCTGCTACCTCAAGGTATGTAGAAAAAACTTTTAAAGCTGTGCCTGTATCCAGAGTGCTGATTCTCTGAATCAGCGTCGAAACTTCAGATTCGGATTCAGCTGAATCAAATCAGGGACAGTAATCCAAATCAATGAATCAAATCACTGTCCCTGATTCAGGTGGAATCTGAATCCAAATTGAATAGGATCCACTTCACACACCCCTAGTAATTAAGGCTCACATGAGTTGAGTAGTCCCTCACCCTGCAAGTCATCTTTTATCTCATATTTAGTTAATATTAAATTCGGATCACTTTTCTCCCTTCTCCTCACAGAGCTATTGACAATATTTGTTGCAGTCATTAGAACCTACCTCTTTAACTTTTTCTATTGTGTCTCTCAATCTCTTGATCTATGTATTATATATTTTTTAAAAGTGATGAAAATTAGTAGCCGTAGGAATTAAGTGTCAGATGTGTCAAGGTATCCAAAAGCCAACTTTCCTTTGGACAGCTCACCTTTGCTTTCTCTCAACATGTACGCACATCATACAAACATTGAATCACCCTAAATATTGATTAGTTGATAATCTTTTACATCAGGTGGTATAATTTATGGCACTTATAATCACTTCTTGTGCTGGCACTGTTGTATGCCATAAAAGGTTGTATGAGGTAATAAATATGGAGCCGTGCTAGTGTGCAGCCAATTCCCGTCATGAACAGTAATAGATATCAGACCCTAACATCATACTCCCTAACATGTTGAAGGTAGAAGCCTTCAGCAGCTTGTGACAGCAAATATTCACTTACGTAACAGTTCCAAGTATAAAAGGGAAGTCCTTCAGTGTGGATCTGTTGCAGCTTTGACTGACCCTTTCCCTCTTAATACTCAGAAAGAGCTGGGTGCAGCTTTAATTGTTTGACATTTTTTCCATACTATGCAATTGTTTGACATTGTTTCCATACTATGTTGGCTTTTACAAGGCAGAACAATACTTTTTAAAAGCTTCTTTTTAACCCAGGTGTGGACATTCACCTTGAGAATCAATGCTGGCTTCAGGAAGGAAGGGTAAAAATTAACTCATACCTGAAGGAGTTCTTGTTTCTCCATAATGGTATAATTGCTTTAACTACACAGCCCATTGCATCTGTGTCTTAGAATAACCAGTGAATGAATAATCCAGGGTTTTTCTTATCTGTCCCTCACTGTCTTCCACTTCAATCCTCAAACTGTTTTTTTGTTTGGATTTTTTGTGTTTATGAACAGACATGCAGAATGGATTTTCAGAGAGCAGGAGTACTACTAAATAGAAAGAACTAAAGTAATCTAAATATGAAAAACGGAAAGGAAGGGGAAGGTGGGTTGAAGAGGTCAAAAGAGATAAATAAAGTAAGTAACCCACTGAGGGATATAGGGGTTATAAAAGCCAGTCCTGGTAATGAGATAAGAATCCAGGTGCTCTAATGAGACCATACTTAACACACTCTAGTCCGCAAAAACGTATGCCTTTCCGAACGTAGAGACACAGCAAGGTCTTTCAGCTTCCTGGACAGAACAGGAGGGTTATGCCAACCGTTGGAGAGTGGGGAAACAGGGGAAGGGAGAAGAGGCCTTGTCATACCTGCCAAGGCTCCAGCTCTCTCTGCTCTACTGGCAATTCTACTGCTGCGGGTGGTGCTGTGACAGGGGGACAAGGTCACCAGGCAAAGGCTGCAACAGCCCTACGATGCAGGCTCACTGGGAGCTGTTCCTAGTGCCCCACTTGCTCCAGCCTAGATATGTTACTGAGAACAGGGTTGCTGCTGCCTAGCACAGGGCTGTTCTTGCTGTCATAGAGACTCTGCAGGGAGTGCCATTCCAATGCCTTTTCTGAGTCAGACCCAGAGCTAGTGTCCTGCTTGCCCCCCACCCCGCAAAATTATCCTGTCTAAACAAATCAATTTTTAAGGTGCTACTCTGCCCTGCTCCAGCCTGACTTCAGCCTAATATGGCTAATATGGCTAATTACCATATAAACTGAAAGAGATTTTTTTTTTTCATATGAAGTACTTCTGAATTAACGTGGGAGACTCACTTGTGAAAGATGCCAATTGAAAACATTTACCCCAGGCCTATATTTCTACAGAGTTAGGAATATGTACTGCTTTACAGACACTCCTCTGTAGTAACTGTTAGTACAGGTATACTTATTAAGGGGCACTCCAGTAAGTTTGTTGAGTAGCAAACCAAGTATGAATTTAAAAAAACAAAGCAAAAAATCCATATAATTTAACATAATTTACTGTGTTTCTCATGGAATTCACTCAGGATATAAATCCTACAGACATGGGCATGTTTAATTATGCCAGTGAATAATCTTGCTAATCTCAGTGGGGCCATTCATGGTAATGATGCTAAGTATGACAGTAAGTACCTGCAGGATGAAGATTATAATAATGAATACAAATCACTGAAAAAGAGCACCAGATAGCAATACATTTTTTCCATGGTGAACACCAGGCAAACCATACTTGTTAAATCAGTGCAAACTAGGTAAACCCAGTGTCAGATTGTATGACTGCAGTTTTTCCACAATATACTTAGACTATTCCCCCGGTCCTACCATTTGAATATGATTGTTTTTTAAATAGGCATTTTTCTCCCTTGAAACACCCAAAATAGAAAACCAAACTGAATGATATTTTTCCAGGAAAAAGGATATTAGCCAGTATTTTGTTTATAATATACATATTATACACATTGGGCTACCAGCTTTTAAAAGAAGAAATCCCCTTATGATCATCAATGAAAGATGGAGAAAGACTGTGTATTCTGAAAATTGTAGCAGACCTCACAAATTAATTTAAGCTTCAAGAAAATTGCTTTAGCATCTCTTTTGCATCAATATCATTAGAGATAAATGGATGCATCTTTGATATTGTGATGCACTCCACTAAAGCCAATGAAAAATAAATATCATAACACCAATGCTGAACCTACAAAGGGACAAGACTACTGATCAGTCTTAACTAATAGCATACCAAACTACTTAACTAGTTTTTCCACCAAACTACTTAACTACTTGCTCACTTTTCTGAGCCCCATTTGTATTATGAGCTCCCATTTCGTCACCAGAAATAGAAAAAAAAAAAGAGAGAGAGAGAGAGAGAAAACATCTCCCTCTGTACAGGTTTTTGTTCTAGGTTTTATAATTTTGTTATGTTGCATTTTGATTCTTTGTTCCTCTTTCTTTTTGGTGCTGTTTTATTATAGATGTCTATGAACATTTTACACAGATTCTGAAGACAGCTTTGCAAAGTTGAGATAAGTGAGGGGTCTGCTGTGTTGACGGGTTGAGATAAGTGAGGGGTCTACCAGGACCCCAGGTAAGGCTGCTGGGGCCAGCACAGTTGCTGGCCTCAGTCTTCCCTACCTGACCTGGGGTAACCTGCCGCACACCACAGCTTGCATAGCATGTGTGTTGGGGAAACAAACAGCTACAGTCATCTGGATGTGGCCTCCGGGTTTATCTTCTGAATCACCTGTAGGAGTTTGTACTCCTAACAGTGCTAATATTGCATGGCATACCACAACACTCTGAAAACGATCTTGCAGCATCTGGGTTGAGAATCACTGGATTAGATCATTCATGCAGTTATGGTATAAAAAAGATTTAAGAAACATCAGATTAGATCATGTTTGCTACAGCCAAGTCAATGCTTTCCAAGCTCACTTAAATAACACTGATGGACAACACACTTTGAAATGGTGGATTTGAAAAGGTGGTTCACATCAAAGGACCTATCTGCTAAAGTTCACACCCTCCCTCCTTTCTAAACTGATCAGTACACCTGTTAATAATTAAAGGCTGTGATTCATGGATCAATTATGGGTTGTCTCCCACCATCAGTCTTTACATAAACCCCCCATTCGCTTCACTGGCACTTCCAGATGAGAGTGTCCAAGTATCTGTAACTACAGTAATCAGAGAAAAGTTCCACCTTTTTTTCTCCTCTGCCTTCTCCTGAATCCTCCTACAATCCCATTTTATATTTGTGAAGCTAAATTGGAGATTAAAGATCAGGAAGCATTATGGGCTCAATTATTTTCTCAGTTCCTTGTGTGCCCTCTTGCCAATATCAGCATAGTCACATGGGTGATAGGAAACTTCACTGTCAAATTCTCATAAGTTCTAACAAGAATGCATCATATCCTATTTATTTCTTCCTTTTAAAACTGCAAGCCACATGCTTGTTGGGAGTAGGTGTTAGGGTAGCCACTGGATAGGTGAAAGCAGAGCCTTGTATTCATGCAGAGCCAGTTTCCAGAGAAGATCTAAATATGCTAGAAAAGCTTCTGATTTCTAGACATTTTCTGAGTCTGTTTTGCAAACCACTGCATCAAGCACTCAATGGACCTGTGTCCTAAATCACAAAAAAATGGCACTAATCTAAAGTGCTACCCCAACGGCACATTGCCTCAGCTACACCTTAATAGGATAAATATTGCCCTTCTGCCTGTGCTTCTTCATTTCTGAGGGGCAATCCTACATGATTTACTTTAAAAACTAATAATTTGAGGAAGCTTATTTCCTTCCTTTGTTGAAGCAGAATCCTGAGACCATAAGAATATAGACTTCCTCTCCCCGCCCCACCCCCCCACACTTTTTCCACCCCTTCTCTCCTACCCTTGGAAACATCCTGGTTAGCAGTGGGTTAAAAATCTGCTGCTAAGTGTAGGCCATTTTAAGGTGTATTCCTCTCCCCTGCTGATTTCCCCTTTGACCTTTTGGATGCCAGGGCAGTTGCAGGCTTCATTTTTACTCTATTTCCTGGTCTCTCTCCTGGCTGTGCACTCAATGTTTCCACAGCAGATTAATGACAGCTAATAATATCTGATATATCTGGACATTGCCACATAATGAGTTGCAGTCCCACTGGGTCCCTGAAGTGTCACTACTAACAAATTCACCAGAGCTGCACATAATTAGCATGTAAAGGGAGTGATCATGCAGTAAATCTGTAGGGGAAGATGGATAACCCAGGAGGGAAAAAAAATAAGGAAAAAATACTGTTCTTAACACTCATTGCTAAATGTATGTTTCTTGGCATGAATATTTTCTTGATAACAAACTGTGGACAGGTTACCTTTACAGTAACATTATTCCTTCCATGGCTGATAGGCAGAATTTCATTATGCCACTGCTAATGTTACAATATTTCTGCAAAATGTCACCGTATGTAAATTAGGAGAGGTTAGGGTTTTCTTCTTAGTTTTCTTTTGAGATGCGCTGTCCCTTCTTGCTGTGACCTGATTCCCTCTTTTGCTAGTTTACAGACATGCTAATATGGATCCAGTCCTTGGAAATAAAACTAAAACCAGATTAGACTGAAGAAATGCAGTAGACCATGCAGAAGAAAGGCACAAAGACCATGGTCCCATAAGGATAGAATTGTAAGCAGTGGGTTTTGGTTCAGGCTCTTCATTGTTAATACAAAGACTCTCATTGTTTTCAATAGGTTTTTTGGATTGGTCCCTAAATGGCCATACTTCTAAAAGTAAAAAAATATACATGCGTTTCCTCCTGGTGTACTGGCATTTCTATACCTGAGTATTTCACAAGCCAAACCTAACCTGAAAGTTTTTAAAGGCTTTAAATGTTGCATTGCAGGCTGGTTCCTTAAACCAGAATGGTAACTATTAGCAAACACTAACCTTTTAAGATTAAGAGGAAGAAGGTCCACATTGGGATTCTAAAGAACATGGATTAATTTCTGGAGTCAGGCACATACTTCCCGTGTGATGTTTGGGATGTCATTTAATGTACCCTAGCTGCATCTACATGAGACGCTGACTGCATAGTATACTACTGCACAGTACCATCGCGTGGCAGAAACTGTGATGTGACACTAGTGCATAGTAGGATCGGGCTACAGCACAGTAGCATCACAAAAAAGCCATTCATTGGTGCTACTGCTCAGTAACTTGGGTTACTGTACAGTCAGTGTCTCATGCAGATGTAGCCACTGAGTAGGAATCAATGGTGGTAAGGACTACACAGAAGTATATTGATAGTTAAAAAATCACAACCATTACAGGAAGTTTGATAGTCTTAAACTATTCCTCATTTACCAGAGTCCTTTATTTCAGTCTTTACAGCCCCACCACTAGACTTTGCTTCATTTAAATTTCTATCATTTATGGGAGTTTTTTGTGTATTTTACATTGGGGCTGGAATGCTTATGTTTAGTCTGGCAATTGGCCAATGAGTGGTTAATTCACATTTAGGGGGTTTTGTTTGCTTTGTTTTATTTTACCTTACTGCAAATAGACTTTTGAGCATCAAGGCTTAAATCCTTAAAATTATTATTGTTCATTGGTCATTTGGCTTTTGTTTGTGATGAAATATGGATAACAAAAGAGCTTGCTTTAGAAGAAAAAAAGAAAGAAAACTTCTTTACCGTAAAACTAATGTCCAGAATAATACATTAACTTCAAATTATCAAATTTAGATAGGTTTGTTCAAACATTTTCTTTAGCCTTTATTTGAAAAAACAGCTGTTCAACTATGAGGGTTTGCATTTCTGCATTTGAGCAATCACAGAATCACTCTGTTAAAACTGAGTTGTATCAGACTTCCTATGAATTGTACAGAATTTGGCTACAAACCAAGATATCTGTTCATATTCATACCCAATGCTCATAAACCTTTGCAAAGCTATCAAAACCTCTGAACCAGCAAAGCTTTTCATGAAATCTGCAACAAAACAGTGCAGGAACGCAGTCTGGCAATAACCACTGCTGTGTCTTCACATTGTTGAATTCCTATTTAAAGAAGCATTGGAAGCAAAACTGTGCAGGCACCTCTGAAATTAGATCTGCCTTTTTCAACATTGCTAGCTCTCACAGTTTCATGTCTTGTGATATTTGGTGTCTTTGTCAAAAGCCAGTTCCTGGAGTCATGCAGTTTCATAGGATTTCAGCCTTTTTTGTTTCATTTGGCACCTTGCAGGCTCAAAAATGCAGAAAATAATTAAAACAATTTCCAAATTTATTATTTAAAGTATCTTTTGAATCTTTTATGCATCTCTTAAATATTCTAAGTATTCTTATACAAGGGGTCTGGCCCCATGCTTCTTGAACACTCAGAACTGGCAATTCTACTTTTCCCCAAGCAGAAGAGAAATCCCAAAATCAATAAACTGCCACTTGACACACTACTAGCATTACATACAAAAGTATTTGCTCTGAGATACCTAGAAAAAGATTTTAACCTGTAGCTCTTAACTTTCTGAATGTAATTCAGTATTGTGGTGATGTTGTAGTCCTGATGGGCCAGGGAAAATGTGAGAAGAAAGAATATTTGTGGGTAATATCTTTTATTGAACCAACTGTATTTGGGAGGGACACAGACAAGCTTTCAGGTACCACTGTAGCAGAGTGCAAGACCTGAGGAAGGGTAAATGATACTCAAAAATTTGCCTATATCCCTACCAACTCTACAGTTTGTTCAGTAAAAGGCATCACGCACATTAATCCCTGCCTCTCAGTGCAACTCGGAGATGTAGCAGACTCACACATCACCTTCTGGCACTCACAAACATTTAACAGCAAAAAAGCCCTGATTTTTTAAATGATTTATTAAAGCAAAAAACAAAAAGTCAAAGGATTCCTGACTCTCACAAAATCCGTGTTAAACAAGCACCCTTAATGATAATTAACTGACAGTGAGCGATAGGTAATACTGATAGTAGAATCAACAACTTGCGCTGTTCAATGCAATTCACTTTCTATTCTTCTGTTTTTGCTGATTTGTATGTATCTCTTAAATAATGTAAAAAGCATTATTCATTCCAAGTTGAATACTGAATTATGTAATTATCTGAAATGTATTTGCACCAAAAAGTAAATCACTTTGTTAAATGAGATTTTTCTTAATTCCTCATCTTCACACAGTCACATTTTATTTTACTTTGGTCCCTGAAACATCTAAAAAGTACACCAATGTTTTATTTTTTGGGGGGGGGGGTTCCCCTAGGCAAAGCCATCCCCTTTGAAACCTACCCAATAAATAGTTTGGACATTTAAAATTAAAAATAGGTGAGCTTTTGAAAATTGGAAACAAAAAAGGGGACACAGGATCTTTTCAAATTCATATCAAAATGAGAAAATACAAATCTTAAACACCTTACACATTTTGGTGTTAGTATTTTACCTATCTCTAGCAGCAACATATTAAATGCATTGCACTATTTTACAGTAAAAATAATCTTTTCAGAATAAAATCTGGTGTCCAACCTTGTTCTTGTTAATCTTTTAACATCTTATGCATAGTCAGAAACTGCCAGATTTTGTACTGTATTCTACAAATCTGCACATGTTCAATGTTTTTCCATTTATTTTTAGATAATTTTTGGCATCGGGCTTTAAGTTTTGTACTTGTCACTGTTTTTAAAGCTCTCTAGATAGATCTATTGCTTTATCAGGAAAATGGTCCAAGTTGAAATATGTGTTACACAAAAGCCTCATGTTTTGGATTTGTTCCTGTGACAGGTGAGCTCTCTTTTATATTTTATCTCTTGTTACATTGAAGTTACTTTATATCAACCAATTTTCTGAACATCTCTTCATTTTGTTGGTTTAAAGAAATGAAAGTCCTCTTTTTAGGCATGCAGCATTTCTTAAACAGCTTCACTGCCTTTTCTGTGATGCCATTTTATTTAGCAAAATGAGCCTCCCTTGAGGCCTGAGGCATATCACCATACTTATTCTCTGGCTGACTGTTTCCCACCACTTGGCAAAATAAGGGCAAATGAGGTGACACCACTGATCTCCCAAGAGACATCTCACTGATTTTTCTTACAAGTCTTTTGGATGAAGAAGCTAGTCACCAATTCAATTTTGTAACTTCTGGCAGGCTTTTTCATGTCAGACAGAGATTGTGGTGAATCTACACCAACAGGAGCCTGGAGCAACCTGCAATTTTCCCCTATCTTTATGCTCTTCTCCATGAAAGATGCATATCAAGTCAAACATCTTATGTTCAAGGATTCTGTTTTAAGTCAGTCATTATTTTCTCCCTGGAAAACCAGCTAATGCTACCTTTGAAATCTACTATCAACAACCCTGAATCATCCGTCTGGGTGGCTGTTCAGTGACAAGAGGCACTTCTGCAACCCAGAGGCTGAGACCTGCCTCTGAGATACTCCTTCAAGTGAAATCAGTGATAATATCACAGACAGAGGACTTGTATGATTATTAGACCCATAATCCTCTCTCATGATGAAAGTATCAGCTAATGGCTCCAAGCCATGTAATTTTAAACAGCAGAGGCCACAAGAGTAAGGACATATATGAATCTATGCTTGCCTATTTTTTTTAAAGACAACAGACTCCTAAAGAATAAGATCCTCTCTGGTGAAAGTTTTGGCCTTCATTGTTATGGACTGTGTGTGTTCTTTGTCCAAGGATGTGTAATTAATTGATTTGGGGGTTTGTTTGAATGCCAGGCCAAAATATTGAGGGGGAAAGTGGTTCATTTGGAAACAGATTTGAATGGTATTGTTTTTCTTGCCAAAATGCAAAAGCAGCATAAAAAGCATTGGGCCAGCCTCGTGAAACAGAACTAGAAGTAGTGCCTATGATGGCACCCTGGCTTCAAAGGCTGCCTAGGTGCACCCTTGACACATACCCCCAGAGTACTTCTAGACCTTGGTGTACCCTTCTGTCCCAAATTCCTCTCCACTGTATGCTGTTTGACCACTGAGAATGGATTGAGGTGTGTCAGAGGTCAACTCTTTGGCCTATGGTGCCTCAGCCCTCACTCACTCAGGCCTTGCGAGCTCTTAGCAGAGGTGATTTGATCAGCAAGGTATCCGGAGTGCACACACATACTGAGCACTGCTCAGCTATGAGGTTACCATGGCTGCTGACCCTGGTGGGGCCCAACCCAATGAACTATATGGTAAATGGTTAGTGTTTTGGCTTTGATCTAATATCATGCATAGCAGTCATGGTGCTGCTCAAAAGTGTGTTTATGGAGTACCTCAAACCTGCTAAAATTTGCAGCAGTCTCAGAAAAGTAAAAGGTATTCATTCCAGATGAACTAAGTCTATGGGTACCAAATGCAAACGGCTACAGCTATCTTTATTTCAAGGTCAGTTTTTTGAATTTGCCCCTTATTTTCATGTGCTCACGGAGAGTAGGGTCTGGCAGTCAGGAGGGGAGGGAAGGGGCTGTAGGAATAAGATGCTGAAGGGGACAGAAAGCAAAGGGGCTACCTGACCCCTCAGATTTATTTTCTCTGCTGTAGAAGTTGGAGGGGGACAAATTCAAGACAAACCTCCAATAATTACATTCTATACCTGGAAGATGATATCAAATTTATAAATTTTCCACATATGGAATCTAATTACCGAGTGGCTGTCTTATAATCAGGACTGTAGTATAGTCAAGTAAATGCAGTAGTATAAAAACAAGAGCAATCAGTGCCCCTATGTTGAGACACAAACAGATATGTAAAAGTAAACAAACAGAAGAAAATATCAGAACAATAACCTGTCTTCATCTTGCATCTTAAATCCAAGGATTTTCTTGCCAAAATGAATTTTGGATTTTCTTGGATTTTCTTAAATCCAAGGATTTAAGATGCTTCAAGTTGCTTTAAAAGCCAGCGGCCTCCAGCATTTCCCTGTGCCCAGGAAAACTCATGACAATGCAATGCTCTTGAGGAAGGGTTTAAATACAGCTGCATGGGGCTTTCACTATGCTAGTAACTTCCTGTCCCCTCTTCCCCTACTCCAAGGAGCACGTTTACCAGACAACCTGCTTTTCAGATGTGTAGATTCCTTAAAACAACATACTCTCTCTCTGCCATGACAGTTTGACTAGCCAGGTGTCAAACTTCTGGCCCCTCTTTTACAATGTAAATTTATCACTATCTGGCCAGACCCTGGCTTCCTGTGTCTCAGAGCTGGTCTGCCTAGACAAGGATTCGGCAACCCAGGTCAAATGTTAAATTCTCAACCTTTGTCTCTTCTAAGTGCAAACAGGTCAGGGTCACTCAAGTGTATCACTGCCTTCCTGACACAACTTTGGCTGTAATATAAAGATACGTCAAAATTACTTTTATATGAAATATATAAATATAATATATTTATAATTAAATATAGCACATACAGATCTAAGAACAATAAAACTAAGCAAAGCTTTGCACTATCTACAATTAGAAACTTAACATAACAAGATTAAATCTAATTTGGGACAATATCTATACCTGCCACATAGTGAACCCCCAGAAATAGCTTTGCTTTGGGATGAACCTACGACAGTGCTCCCTTTTATTCAATACCTAATGGTTTGGACAGTAATATGGTAAGCAGAACACCCGTGTGCAATATCCTCGTCTGCCATCTTCTAACCAGCATCTCCCACCTCCCAAAAGAGTACCATAATCCCCTGCTGTAAATCATTCTGGGGTGTCCTGAAGCTATTCCACTTCGTACACTTTGTTCTGGGACCAAGGAGAGATGCAGGGAGGTAAGCAGCACTGGGACTGAAGGGAGATGCATCTGGGAGACACAGCAGCAGGGTTGATGGGATGAGGAAGCTCTTTGTCCCCAGTCCAGTGCTGTGGGGAGAGAGAACTCCCCGTCCCAGCACTACTCAGCTTCTGGCTCCTGGGGACAGAGGGCTCCCTTCTCTCCTCAGCAAAAAAAAGCAAGGGTAGAAATCAGGGTGCTGCTGCCACTTGGTCATGGGGTAGCATCCCAAGCCAGTGTCATAAAGCCAGGCTACAATCCCAAGCTCAAGCTCCTAACTGAAGCTGCAGGAAGCTCCATCCCCTGTGGCCCCTGTGCATTAGTTTAGTCTAATGTTCAGTAAAGCACCTCATGTAGACATGCCCCCTGAAACTGAGGTGTCTCATGTCCCAGGTGAACACCCAAACAACCAAACTCAAATCACTCAACATTTAAGTGTTTAATACAAAGTGAGAGTTCCAACAGATGGGCTTGAAGGAATCTCAGTCTAATGGCAGTGAGGTTATGTGGGTTCATATCCCATTAGACATTGTAGAACATTGAACTACTCATTCTGGGCTCTTAGATTAAAAGGTAATATACCACCACCACTTATTTTAACAAATCCCACCCCGTCCAAGACTTTTTCCAGTCGAAACTATTCATGAATAGTTTTAATAATCCAAAGACTATTATTCAGTGAATTTACTATCTATCAAAGAAATCCCCTCTGGCTCTAAATTTACACAAACACATAATGAATACAATACAGACGTAAATGTCACAGGCATTTTTAAAGGAATGATTAAAATGATATATAAATTATTGTGTCAGGAAAACATCTTACGATGATAGGCTGAGAGACATGGGACTCTTTAGCCTGGAAAAG
>NW_017728886.1:151847985-151875263 GCF_001723895.1 Crocodylus porosus
GAGGTGGTTCAAGCACCTACATTGAACACTTTCAAGAGTAAATTGGATGCTTATCTTGCTGGGATCCTGTGACCCCAGCTGACTTCCTGCCCTTTGGGCAGGGGGCTGGACTTAATGATCTCCCGAGGTCAGCCCTGATGTCTATGAAATCTATGTGTCTAAAAATATTCTTACCACATTCTGGATGGGAAATGGATTGTATACAGAACTGAGATCAAGATACTTCTTTTAACACAGGTGTTTGCTTTAAAAAAAAAGTCTGAGTTGGCTCCATAAGCACTTGACTTTGATTATGTAGAGTCCATAGTCTCAGTCCTAAATCATCATTTGGTGTTCCATCATGAGCTGATAATTGGAACTGAAGACTTCCAAGTCTACCTGAAATGCTTACACTGATGGGACTATCTTTGTGCTTTGAATATGTTTCCATGTTTCAGTGTCCTCAGCAGCCAAATTTCTTTTTAGCTTTACCTAGGGGCAAGCTTTTGTTGAAGCCCAAGAGCAAAATATAGTCCACTGCCTTGGGGGAGAAGGGGCATAATGTGACAATGCAGGGCTCTGATCACCACTGCATTTGGCACATGGGATCCAAACAATGAGACCATCCTGAGAGCCTGCAAAATAAATTATTGGTACTCCAAGACAATGAGGTGCCTCATGGACCAGACGCAATCAGATGCTCACGGGACATTAACAAATAGCACATTACTAGTCACTGTCAATAGGAAGAGAGTCAACCAAGAACACCTGGCCAAAGTAAAAATGGGGGAAATACTGATAGAGACACCTGCCTTCTACTCTAGACTTCAATAAAAGCTGCACACATTACAGTTTGTACTTTACCCCTGACAAATGTAAAACACATGTTAAATGTACTGTCTAAAAGTTCCTTACCATCTTTCAGCTGTGCAGCAGGAAGGCTACTGTGCACAGGGTCCCCTATTTCTCATAATTATACTATACTATATAAAATTTCAATTAACTCAGTGTCAAATAATTTGACAGGGGAATAATATAAAAACGGTGATTTTGCTTTGAAAATTGATGATGCACAAATGGAACTAGACCTGCTCCCTGCATATATTCAGAGTCATAGCTACTGACTTTATTGACAGAAACAAGTTTTTAGTGTTCTGATCTTCCACTAAACTACCACCAAGAAATGAGAGAAAGATGGAACTGTATCTTATTATCATTTGTGCATCATCATGTTCTATTAACCATTATTCGTTGATGAACAGACACCATAAATCATCATGTTAAATGAACATTTTCAAACTTAGATACCTAATAGATACCTAAATAAAGTTGAAGTCAGTCAACTCTTTAGATGTTCAAAGAACGCCTGAGAAAAATGTGGCCCTTAGTAGCAAATCGGTATATATTCAGGTCCCCAGATTCAGACATTCAAGTCTAAAGAATTTGATCAGATTTTTTGGCCTAAGTTTTTACCTCTGGAACCCACTGAGATTGCATAGGTGGCAGTTAGTCTCAGTCCGTGATCAGGCTGAGGAAGACTGGAGGGAATAACAGAATCTCATGATAACATGAGGGGCCTTTTTAAAACAGACTTACATATTTAAATTGTCCATCCTCCACTCTTTCCATCTTCCTGTCTTCACACAAACTTGAAATAGAACTCCCATATTGCAACTGGGATTCTAGTAGTAGAGTTGTAAGCATGCTTTCCCTAATCAGAAAGGAGAAGATTTATTTCTCAGAAGCAGTCTACTTCTCTTGGAAGTTTATGGTACAGTTTTCCAACACTTTGAATATTCTTCCTAGCAAAAGAACACAACCCATCTATGATCAGCAAGTTATCTATACTAGAATTGTGCTGTTATCAATGGTTTGTGTTCCCATTCAATGGTTTGCAAATGCACTTCTGTTCCCATTGTGGACAGAAGTCCCATTGTGTCAGAGTAATCTCTTGCTGGGCCCAAATCCTCAGACTAATGGAACTACATCCTCAGCTCTTCCTCCAGCAATTTTAATCCTACATCATGATGCTATCTCTCTGCAGAGGGAAAATAATAACACATAATAAAGTTGTTAGTTCACCCAGAGAAGTTTTGTTCCATGTAAAGAACAATTTGTACCAGTCTGTGTCCCAATTACATTGGACAAATCTGCCATGATTTGTAATTACATTATTATTTTAAATGAATCCATCCATGAATTAAAGTTGTCTTTTGTTTATTCACTGTAGTCTACAGACTGGTTTAAAAAATGAGCTAGGCTTTCAGCCATTTATAATAAAAGCTGAATGACTAAAAAGACCTACTTTTTTTTTAGTTTGCATTAATGAGTTCATCCCAAAATATATATGCAATAATATAGGAAATTAAGTTATAAATGTAGGGATGTGCTTCAAGTCACCATGAAAATCTGCATGCAAATGCATAATAATCACAAATCTACATTATTACAATATTAAAAAATACCTACAATTAAATTATCATGTGGAAATAATCATAATGTTATTGGAAACTCAATTATTGTGGCAACCCTTGTCGGGGAATTAGCAGGCTATGGCAAAGGCAAGTCAGACCTGAATTCATCAAATATATATTATCACAATATTACATGTTCACTTCGATTCCATGCAAAGACAAACATCCTCACTCACTAGTATCTGCTCAATGCATTTGTATTATTCATGAACAACTCTGTGATCTATTATACATACAAAACTGATTGTACACTGCTTGCCTCAGGCTACAATGCAGAGACACAGAATTAATTTTATTATATACACATGCATGATAATTGTGTAGGATTCGGTCAAATATCAAATCCTGCTCCTGTGCTCCATTATTTTACTTTCCAAAAAGAGGGCTAAGGTCAGCAGCAATTTCTCTTTGACGACAGTGAAACTCTTTGTCATTTAGAGTAGAAAGTTCCTGGGTACTAATGAGCCTGGAGCTGTGATGAATGGTCACACATTCCGTTTCCTTTCCAACCCCCACCCGTCAAAGGAAAAATATAACTTTTATTGAGACTGTCAACAATTCCTTGCCTCTCATGCACATATAAGTTACTCTAGACTATGGATTTAGAGACTCAAGTTTCTGAGGGAAAGCTTTTCTTTTTGGGGACCTCTTTAAGCAGATGGCTGATATATTCAGGGAAACTTCTTTCTAGCTAATCAAGGTTTTACCTCTTGAGATTTGACTCTAGGAACTATTGTTATTTCTTTTAGAGGTATTTACATGGGGTCATTAACAAGTTCTCATTAAGAAAAAGACAACACTAGTGGTGAAAGTGACTGATGGAAAGCCTTCTCTTTAAAATGCTTCCATCATATCATCATTCATAATCTCCCTATTTCTGGTAAAACTAGTAGTTTCATAACTACTTGCAGAGGCAAAGAAAGAGTTGTTTTTGTGTGGGAGAATTAATCCTGGTTCAAAGGGGACCTGAAGCAGGTCCTATGTATCTCTTGAAAGTCCTGGTCCAAAGTACACTGAAAACAATGTGGCTTGACTTCCATCAGGGAGTAGAACAAAGTACTCAGGGGGAGCGTCTATACAAGATGCTTAATGTGCAGTAGAATAATTCTACTGTACATTACAGCATCACAAGAAAAGCTGTGCTAATTTGCTAATGCACAGTAGAATTAGTTTACTGCACATTAAGGATCATGTAAAGACTGTGTGACTTTGCTATTGTGCAGTAGTGCTGGCTATTGAGCATTTATGTAGTAACTCATATTAAAGGTACTAAACTTAATGCACAGTAGCAAAGTCACATTAATGCATGTGTAGACGTGTCCAGTGGGTGCGTTTACATGAGATGCTTTACTGTATTTTAGATAATCTAATGCACCATAAAGCATCACCATTTACACATACACAGCAATTACTACACAGTGTATTAGTCTAATGTGTCTTTTTCTAGTACCTGTAGATACAGGTACTAGAAAATGGATCATTAATGTGCCATACTGTACATGTAGGCACTGACCAGGAGCAAATTGCTCCTGTTCAGCCTAGGCAGCAAGGGACCACAGGGGGTGGGGAATGCTGTCTCAGCTGCCAGGCAGCTGTCTGCCAGCCATGTGGAAATTGGTATCCATCCTGATCTCCACATCATTGGCAGGTAGCTGCCCGGCAGTTGAGACAGTCCCTCCCCTCCCCTCCCCTCTGCCCTTTGGAGATTAGGGCTTAGCCCCTGTGCCCCTGCCAGCCGAGGACTGGAACCTGGGGAGCCTGGCGTGTCCTCTGGCTGCTGCAGGGGAGCAGAGCAGAGCAAGAGTAGCCCTGGACTGGGTTACTCCTGTCAGGCTTAATTTGCTCCTCACAGGAGTGCATGTGTAGACATGCATTGGGAAGTACTTTAATGAACCTGAATTTTCAGGTGCATTAATTATATATGCAGGCATGGCCAATGCAAAATTTAAGGGAGATGTGGTAGGCCTTCAAAATAGGGCCTTCACCTCAATAAACTGATTCATAGATGTGCCTTTTGTAGCAATCATGAAGTTTCAGCTGCTGAATCAACTGCTGAAACTTCCTTAGCCTGATGAAGGGTTTTTGAACCCATAAGCTTGCTTAAAAATTGTTCTCCAGCTATTTAAGTTGGTCTAATAAAAGATATCAGATTCACCCAAAGAACCTTGACATCAAAAATATTACACTTAAATCAAAGGAGGAACTAATTCTTTTTATGCACTCTCCCCCATCCCCAAAATGCCTCTATTATTTTTGTCTGTACTTTTAACTCTATTTTTCATTACTGCTTTCCATATGCCAACCAAAGTTTTGAATATTTTTCTACTATCTGAACATCTGAACTTTGAAAATACACAACTATGACTGATGTAAAGAAAACCCTATCCCAGGAACATTGTGAGTAGAGGATCCTCCATGTATCATTCTGAAAAGCTCCCTTGCCGTTCAGTGCCATTCCTACCTTTCACATTTCTTTGGTGCAGTTAGTTCCAGAAAGAAATCTCAAAGGTCATAATAAAAAGCTGCACTCCAGAATCATTTACATTGCAGACACATATAAATGGGGAAAAGAGCCAAAGCAATGTGGAAAAAAATTCAAGCCCTATTGAAGTTGTGTACATTTTTATCATTACCTAACAACCATGGGTTTACTTCTTTGTATTATCATTATTTTCTTATTTTAGGATGGATAGATGAAATTTCAGTAATTCAAATTTAAATCTGTTGTTATTGCTAAAGACATGCAGTTCAAATTCAGAGAAGCATACAGAAGCTAAGATGCTGAATGTAATCCAAGGTAGTGAACCTCTTAATTATGCGAGTGGACTGAAAATCTTGGAAGGACACATTTTCCTGAGATATCTGAACCTTTCCTTTCCTAGTCTGTCTTGGACTTCAAGTCCAGAGCATAATTTATCCTGGAATTTCAGCATTTTCCCATTATCTAAAAGTGCAGACTTCCCATCCTCAGAAAAGACTGAATTCTGAAAAAAAAGATTAGCTTGGCTCTTAACTGACATAAACTCAAATGAATGAAAATCACAACAAAGTAAAAAGTTATTGCAATGACAATTTTTCTTGGTATTTCTTGATTAATATTTATTTAGTGAGTGTCTATAAAGGCAAGATAAACGTGCATAAACAAAGCAAGGCTTATCTTCATTTCCTTACAGTTGTCACATTGTATCTATTTTAAACAAATAAATATTATCTTATTTAATATATATATATATTGCAGAAGCATCCAACGGTGCCAGTTAAGATCAGGAAAGAATTGCGTTAGGTGCTGTACAAAAATGAAAGTCGACAAAATTCCCACCAAAAAACATTTACAATTGAACAATATGACAGTGAGCCAATTTACCTCATCCTGGGTTGTGTGATATGTAAAATGCATTGTTTAAAAGGTTTCACTAAACATCTACAGGCACACCAATTTAAAACATTTTTAATGAAAGGCACCAATAGAAAGGCAAGTATATATAGTGCACAGTAATAAAGTATTACCAAGGCTTCTTTAATAATGGTACATGCAGACACTCCCAGGACCTGAACTATGATCATGTGGCTTACTTTAAGCTGTGTGATCATAGATCAGGTCCCACTTGTGCAGATGTTTACCAGTGCTGGGAGCTTCACCTGGATTGTGCTCGAAATAAGTAGGGGTGGAGGAGAGGTGAGTGGCATGGCGGCGGGGCGTGGCAGGAAGGCAGTGGGGGTTTTTGGTGGGTCTGGGGATGTTTGATGGGATCAGGGGGGTGCCAGGTCTTCACAGGGTGGGGGGGTTGTCCATCTGGAGGTGGGGGATTGTGAGGCTAAAAATAGCCCAGTCAGGATTTAGTGCGGGGGGCTGGGGAGGAGGGTTGGAAAAGTGCAGCCCCATGGCTGGAGCAGGAAGCTTGGCTTTCTCAGTCCTGGGGCTGCACTTCAAACATGTACAGATGTTCAGTAGATTCAGGTAACCAGTTCCTGATCTAACTAAGTATACCTCCTCCGGCTAACTATGTTAGATTGGGCTGGCCATTTTTTACCCAGTCTAATTTACCTGAACATCTGTACAGACCAGTATTTAGAGCAACCTAACTCTAGTTAGGTCAATCTAAGTGTGATGTCTGCACATACCCTAAAGCTGCTGATGCTCCAGTGCATCTTAATAGAGATTGCAATACCCTTTGTTACAGCAAATGCAGGACACATATCAACACATATCAGCAGCCATTTGATCACTGACGTAAACTGACCATTAGGGCTGGGAAAAATTGGGGGGGCAAGTAAGCCAACCTGCTGAAAAATAGAATTTCAGGTCACCTGAATCTCATCTGAATGGTTTTCTACAGGGAAAAAAAAGATCAGGAAAAAACAAAATCAATTTTGTCACATCAATGTTTTCTGAATGAGACAATTTGACATTTTATTTCAAATTGTAGAACTGTAGCTACATTAATTAAAAAAAACCAAAAACAGTTGAACAACCTTGTACATTTAATTTATTTAATTACAGCTCAGGCAAAATGTTCCATTCAATGCAAAATGGTACTTTTGGTTAGTCTTGGCAGGAAAGGCCAACAATTTTTAGTGACTTAAAAATAATTTTTTTTCCCAGACTTTTAATTTAGGCGTCCAGTTGAAAAAGCTAATATTTGCATTCCCCAAATGGGCACTATCACCTTTTTCCTTACAAGCTGGGCACCTCTACATGGTACATTTACTGCAAACCTGCCTAATTAGCTCTACAGTAAATATCTCAGTATCTATACATGCGCCCCTATTAGGGCACAGGAAACTAATAGACCCCACTGCAGGTTAGTACTTTAAAATACTGTGTCAGTGTTTGAATTAACAAGTACTATCCTGTAACAGTTTTTTTAGTGCACAGCAACATGTGTGTAAATGCTGGCAGGGCTGGCTGACACAGAAGGGCACATCAGTGCGGAGGCTGTCTGTCTGCTAGCCCTGCACTGGACCCCCTTGTGCTCCAGCCATCCCCTCCGTAGCACACTAAACTAGGTTGCAGCAGCCCCAGTTTGGTATACCAGTTGACCTCCCCAGGCCTCCTGCCAGCTGAGGCTTCTCCAACCCGGCTCAATGTGCTGTGGTCCCCGGTGCACGTTCAAATGTGGTGCCCAGGAGCAATAAATTCCTATGTGATATGTATCAGAGCTTATTGTTTCGAATTAATTGCATGTGTAGACATGCCCACTGCGTTAGAAAAGTGTTGTATACTTATAAGGAGTGGCGGGTATTTAAAACAGAAGTAGCCTTATTCAGGAAAGCTGATCCATAGAGGTGGAGGGAGTTTCCCCAACACTGCTCAGAGTGAGAAGCAGGACAGGATTAGAATTTAAGAGGTTGTGGCCTCCTGTCCTGCACTCTCCACTCTCCTGCCTCGGAAACCAGGAACCTAAATTAAACTAGATTAAATTAAGTCTTGCTAAGGCTTCGTCAAGGCCCTGTGTACTACCAAAGTTCTAAAATAAGGCTGTGTAGGATGTCTCTGCAAACACCTACTGGATGCCAAGGAAGTTTCCTCAACAGCTTTGCATAGGATGGTGTGTAAAGAGGTTATAGGAATAGCTACAATTAAGCAGATCCAGAGGGCTAGAAACCTTTGTTTTAAAGCAGCAGCAGTAGTTATTCTAGTCTAAAAGCTGGAATAACAATTATGGCTGGTCTGTACTGTATTTCCATAGCCTGCTTACAGATAGATTCTTCCATTCAAAAATCTTTTCAGACATTGGATTTAAGGGTTCATCCTTTCTGTTTCTTCCATAGCAAATCAGGGTTGACCTCTTGTGTGAATAAGTTTTATATATATATAAATCCTTGAATTTATATATATATAAAAGGATATATATATCCCTGAACAAGGCCTTGAGGAGTTTCCCATATCTGTCAGGAGCTCACGAGGATAATGGTATGCCCTTTTAGGAAAAGCGTCCCCTCTCTGTGCAGAAAATTTGAGGGTGCTCCTATGAAAACATTTACCAGCATTACCAGGAATGCAAAAGTTGGGAGAAGGTGGTATGATTAGGAAGCCCTATCTGGAGGAAATAATTTATTGTAGAGATCTATTTTAGACACTAAGCAAGGAAGTGTCATGATTTCTCCCATTTTTCTTTCATCATTTCAGTTTCAAACTTGACAAGAGCAAGCCTATCTACTCAATTTTCTAATGGAAGTGGAGTAACAAAGGATTCATTTTGCTTATTTTTAAAACAAAATCATGTGTTTATTTCCTTCTCCCTGAATTTGTTTGTAGAATTCAGAATTCCTTCAAGGATCTCACACTCACAGTCTGAGAAAAGTTCCCTATGGTTTTCTTTGCATCTGATGCACTTGGAGAAAAAACACTGTCACAAACTCCCTATTAGTGACAATTAGAACTAAGGCACAAAATATGTTCAATTTGCAGCAGCTGGTTTCACTAGAAGCTAATGGAGGAATCATAACTGTATGCAACTAAGAACATAAGAGAACATAAGTAGTGCCATACCAGGCCATAAAAATGGCCCATCTAGCCTAGTATCCTGTCTCCAGCAGTGGCAGGAGTAGATGCTTTAGAGGGAGAGCATTGCACTGGGTATATCTGGAGTGATCTATCCTTTCCCTCTTCATTACCTTCCCTGGCATTGATCACCACTGGTTTAAGAAATGCTGCAAGCTATAACTATAAGTGTTCTGAATTTCAAACACAATGTTTTTGTTTTATGTAAATACACATGATACCTTTCAAGAATATGGATATTCTGAAGATAAACTAACAAGAGTTCGATTAAAACTGTGAGAAATATTATTGAAAGTACATGGAAAAACTTCTGCATTGCACGATCTGTGGGCAACATCCATGGAATCTGATTCTTTTTTAAGACCAGCTTTGAAAGATCTGTGGAAGCTTAGGTTCTTACTTCTTGAGAACCGTAAGCCCTAAGCATTCCTAGAAATGTCCATGTTTGGAGCCGTGGATTTTGGCGTTTGCAGGCACAGAGTAAACTTCCTGAATTTTTATAAAGAATAATACTATTTAATGTTGTTCCAAATTCATTTCAGAAGTCAACGTTCAAACGTTATTTTGTCTCCTTCACTAGTAGCACAGCCTTGGCCTCATCTGTCCGAATTATAATGCCATCCATGTCCACTAATTTGCTCTTAGCTTTGGTGATATAACATAGCTTATCTCTGCATGCGGCAACAAGATTATGGTGAGGGTGAGGGTGAGGTTGAGCGAATGTGTTTCAACACTTCTTTCTTGGTACTTATTACCATACCATAACATTCCTGCAGCCTGGCTTGCTGCTGCTCCAGCTGCTTATGCAAACTTCTAATGGAGCGCAGCAGCAGAAGCCTCCGATACATAGCTAGCTGAAGTCGGTATCTCTCCTTTTCTTCCTGCTTTTGTTTTTCAATGGTCTCTGTTACTTTCATAGTTTTCATCCAAATAGTCTGACTCAGGCTACAGGGGGTCCAAACTTTCAATGGGCCTTCCAAAGTTAGCTCTGTTTTGGAGTTCCATGTGCGACAGCAGCTGAACCCACTTACTAGCAGCGAAGCAAGATTTTGGGGGAGAGCAGACTCTTTAGCAGCACCTGAAAGCTGTGACTCTTCAGATTTCTGATTGGAGTTCCAGAGAAGGCTTTCTGAACAGGGAGAAGAGATGTCTACTGGCATCAGCTTACAAATCGCCACAGGATAAGATGAGGCAGCTAATGGCATATTTGCATCTGTTGAATGATACTCTGTGAACCCAGGGGCTATGTTTTGTACCTTGTTATGAGCAATGAACTGGTGTCCAATGAGGGTTTTTTCACATGCTATGGCCTTGCCAGAAAGAACAGACAATCTTGCTGGCACTATTGACCTTTCCCTCTCTTCATTAGAGCTACCTTGCAAAGGCTCTGTAGAGCAGCAGTCAGCTGTTGTTAGGGCGTGACAAGTCTGAAATGAATCTTCACCATCATTAATTTGTGTCTCCTCTTCATCTCCAGACATCAAACCTACCTCCTCAGCCATTTGCTGTATGAACTACAGAACGAGTCTGTGAACAAAGTGGAAGCAAGAGGATTTCATTTCCACAAAAAAACTAATGCCCAGTGACATTTGAAGAAAGAATATCTCTTTATGTTTAAGCAATGAAACTATTACTTTTCTAATAAAGCACAACCTCTGGGTCACTTCAGGCCATTTCTCATGATTTGCATTAGATGTTCTTTGAGACACAACATTAATCCAATAATAATTAAAATGATATACTGTACTATTAACATTCTCAAATCTTTAAAGCAAAGTGATCTATGCCTGCAGCACTGCCTGTGCTGACTAATTAAACAGAATACAGTTGTAAATGGCTATTGTAAGCACTTCCCCCTTTTAAAAATATAGCTTAGGAAAGTGTAGTTTATAGTGATAGAAGAGTTATCAGTACTGATCAGATTTAAACAGAGGCCAATGTACCAGAAACAGCAGGTTTTATTTACATATCCCCCCCCAGCCCCCAGTGAATTCTGTCTCCTAACACTTTGCTTATGGTGTTGTTTCTTTTCCCTATTAATTCTCTTCAGTACAGCTATATGCCAGGTACTCAGAAAAAGGAAAAGAACACTTACCGAGACTGGTAGGGGAAAAAGACTTACAGTGCTCTATGCCCGGGCATCATGTTTTCTCGTATATGAGTCAGCACAATCTGGAACAGGAACTCATCCCAATGCAGAAGCAGCAACAGCAGCAACATTAGCCTGTTCCACCCAGCAACAACAGATCCTTGTAAGTGAGCTCCAATAGCCACAGGAGTAGAGCTGTTTTCCTTTAAGGATATTGTGCTCTTAATATCCCTGTTGAATTGTGTGCACGGATTTGAGCATCCAACTAAAAAAATCAGTCACTTCAAACAGCCTTCCTTTTCACTCTTCCTCCTCTGTAATTGTCTGATTCTAACATGAATCTGGAAGTCTGCACCTGCGAGTCTCTGTGTGAGAGCTAGCAGTGTATACCTAGCTCAGCACAAAAGAGGGTGAGGCATTCTAAACTCCTGTACATACAAATCATTTCCCTTTCAAGAATATAAACAGCAATTAACTTTTAGGAACCAAATCTAAAAACAAAACCAAGGGAAAATGTCAAGTCAGTGAGCATCCCTGAAAATCAGGCATGGATGCTTAACACAAACACGAGCAGACTCTCCCTATGCCTAAAGAAGGGTGTTTGTACCCAAAAGCTTGCAAAGAACAATTTTTCCAACCAGGTAGTTTGTCTAATAAAAGATGCCACATTTACAAAGGTCTGCCTTTTGGGTCCAAGGTGTCTGACTTTTGGCACCTGAGTTTGAAAATGCTGGCCCTAATATTTAAGAGTAAGATTAGTGGTCTGTACTTAACCAGACCACATCATGTAGTATATCTCCCTTTGTTGGTTTGATTGCATGAGAACCACCTTTTTTTCCAATTTGTAAAGCAATGATCTAATTCATCCTTTCACACAATTGCATTTATTTCAGTGAGTTTACATAAGGGATGAATCTACCTCATGCCTTCTTTAACTACATGCTGCCATCTTCATTATAGTAATAAGAATAAAATAAAAGAGCAACCTCAGTTACCATCTAGACCTCAGAGTAAACATTTTTAGACTTGAAAACAAAACTGTAGTTGGATCCTATCTCTACATCTCCACATTGTCTGTAATTTCAACTATACATATCTTCAGAATATCCATATTCTTGAAAGGTATCACACATATTTTGTAATGCAGATAGTATAGTGTTGTGGTTGCTCTGTTAAGCAGGATACAGCCAAACCTTGAACAGTGAACTCCAAGTAACAAATTCAGATATTTACCCAAAGGTCTGACCTGAGCACAATTTTTCCTGTGCAGACACTATTATGCTCTGAAGTTGTAAAATAACAAAATGTGTTTATGTGCCAGATCCTCATCTCATGTAAATATATGCAGCTATAGTGATTTCAATGAAACTTCACCAGTTTACAATGGCTGACAATTTAGCATATAAATCCTAGTGGGAAAAAGATACAGAGTTTTTAAGCAATACTGGAGAAATATTTAAGTGGGTGCCATAGCTCTCTAGGGTGCCCTGAGATCTTTTCAAGGGTGCTGGGGGGGGGGGGGGCACACAATGTTAGTACTTTTAGGTTTACAAACATAATTCATAGATTTCATAGACATTCAGGTTGGAAGGGACCCCAGTGGGTCGAGTCCAGCCCCCCACCCCAGGAGCAGGAAGTCAGCAAGGATCATAGGATCCCAGCAAGATAAGCATCCAAATGTGTCTTGAAGGCATTCAAAGCGGGTGCTTGAACCACCTCTGGCGGCAGTCTATTCCAAACCTTGGGGGCGTGGACAGTGAAGTAGTTCTTTCTTATGTCCAGCCTGAACCAGTCACAGGGGAGTATGTGACCGTTCAATCTTGTCCTCCCTTGGGGCACTCTGGTGAACAGTTGTTCCCCCAGATCCTGATGAGCATCCTGATAAGCTTATAGGTGGCCACCAGATCACCCCTGAGCCTGCGCTTTTCCAGGCTGAATAGCTTCATAGATCTCAGTCTCTCATCATAAGGTCTGTTTTCCTGACCTGTGATCATGTGCGTGGCTCTCGTCTGCACCCTCTCAAGCTTCTCCACATCCCTTTTGAATTGTGGAGCCCAGAACTGGGCGCAGTACTTCAGCTGTGGCCTCATCAAGACTGAGTACAATGGGAGAATGATGTCCCGGGATCTGCTTGAGAAGCATCTATGGATGCAAGCCAGCGTTTTGGTCGCTTTACTAGTCGCAGTGTCACATTCCAGGCTCATGTTCATCTTGTGGTCAACCATGACCCCCAAGTCCCTTTCACCTGTAGTGCTAATCAGCATAGAACTACTGAGCCTATAAGCATGGTGCAGGTTTTTCCTTCCAAGGTGCAGAACCTTGCATTTTTCGATGTTAAACACCATCAGGTTCTCGTCCGCCCATTTCCTGAGCCTGTCAAGATCTGCCTGGATCACCCTCCTGTCCTCAGGTGTGGATGCTTTACCCCAGAGTTTGATGTCATCGGTGAACTTGGCCAGTCCACTTCTGACACCAATGTCAACATCATTGATGAAGATGTTAAACAGTATAGGCCCTAGGACAGAGCCTTGTGGGACCCACTGGTCACAGCGCACCAAGAAGATTGACTCCCATTGACCAACACCCTCTGGGTCCTACCGCAGAGCCAGTTCCCCAGGCAGTGAATTGTGGTGACGTCAAGGCCGCAGTTAGCCAGTTTAATCAAGAGGTGATCATGGGATACCAGATCAAAGGCTTTTTTATTAAAGTCAAAGTATACAACGTCAATCTCTTCCCCTATTCACAACATAAACTTAGAGATTTCAAATAGAAATCCATAGCTGTGATCCTTCTGAGTTCTTTGCAACAGAAAAACTGCTCTATTCTTTTTCTGTAGGCAAAAAAGAGTGGCATTTTCTAAGGACTGCTTCAAGTCCATCCAGGGATGCCCCAAGTCTAAAAAGGTTAAGAACCACTGCCCTAAAAGCTTAAATCCAAGTGACTCCTATTTATCTGGATCCTCAGTTACCAAAATGACTGCAATGGAAAGCTGTAGAATTCAGATAATAGGGATTTTATTGTATGACACAAAAAATGTTACAGTTTAGTTTTATTTATTATTTTACCTTTTGGCTGCTCTCAAACACCTCTGCAGGGCATGATTTTCAGCTACATGTGGATAGATATATGTAGATGGGTTAGTAGGTTTCAAGTATCAAATATTTTCAGATTGTTGTGTCAATATTTTTCTGTCATTTATAATGTCCTGTGCACCTTTTCTGCCTTTGTAAAGACTTGCTGGAAAATAACTATAATTGCTGTGCAGACAAAAATTGCCTCCTCTGGAGCTTTGCTTTGTGGGCAAAATTTTGCAGATAAGTTTGCTGTTTTGGAGGCGGTGTACAATGGAAAACCTATTTCACATACATAAAAAATACTTTTTATGAAAAATGGTATAATGATTTTTTTTATACATACATACATATACGTGTGTGTGTGTGTGACAACGTAAAATGAGTGTCAGCTGATAAATCAGCCAACCCAGACTGCTCCAATAAAAACCCAAACTCATTGACCAAGATGGCTTTTCATAGAACATTATAATGACTTCAGTTGTAATCCATGAAGCTTAATTGCAAAAATATTCAGTCCAATGGATTTATAGACTCAGCACATTACATAAATACAGATAGAAATGCATATTTTTTACTGCTGAAACACTAGTGACATCTGTAGCAAAAGTTGTATACCTGTTCCTGTTATCATCCCATTTTAGTTGTTCACAACCTTCTAAAATTTTACCTTACAATATTAAACCGAAATGTTCTATATATGGCCTCTGCCTAAAGGTGATTTTCCCTTCAAATTTTTTAACCAAAAATATTTAACTATTTTTGAGAATAAAAGGAAGGAAAATAGATATTCCGTTAATTATAAAATAAACCTGTGACCTTTTTTAAAAACATTTTTTTGAAGAACATTAGTTCTATAATGACCAGGAGTGAATGTGTCAGGAAATACCTTGAACAAGGAATAAGATTTATACTTTAAGTGTTCTGATAAACAATGCTTCTGAATTACACTCAGCACTTCCAGGTAGGGTATGGTTCTTAGAGTATTAGACATATTTGCCTAAGGCTTTGCTACCTTCTTACTGTACTGGCCAATGCAGAATTTGGTGGTATGAGAGCTATAGAAAGTCTGGTATATAATGTTGTCATTTATTAGAGTTCAAAAGTTCAAGATCTTAAGGAAAAGAATGGAAGAGAGCAACAAAATAAAGACAATGAACTTCAGAAAAGCGGACTTAACAAACACCAGGAACTGGTCAGTAAGAGCCCCTGTAAGGCAACTCTAAGGGGAAAAGGGTTCCAGGAAAACTGGCTGTAGTTAAAGAAGGTCATATCAAGGGTGCAAATATAAATAATCTCAATGGGCTTGTCTACACATGCAATTCATTCTATATGGTTTTACTGTGCAGAAATTTACTGCACATTAAACCTGCCCTGGGCAAATATCTACATGTGCTGCCATTGGGGAGTAGATTTCCTCCTCATGGCACTAGACTACTCCAGGCCTCTTCTGGTGCTAAACTGCCCCTGTGCAGCAGCCAGGGGGACCTGGAGACTTTGGCCACAGCTGTCTGGGGCCGGAGGAACTTTTTACAACCCCCTGGCCACCTGCATTTTTGGCCTAAAGCAACCTGCAGCAGGCTGGCACAGCCTTCTCCAACACTATTGACAGAGCCTGTGCCCACCGTGTAATAGCTGCTCCACCCCTAGGCCCCAGGAATGAGAACCCATGCCCCGGGCTCCTGATTTCCACCCTCCTCACCATGCTTCACTGCTGCAGAGACCGCTACCTGGCCCAGGTACTGTACTGTGCAGCAGGTGGCCAGGCTCACAGTGGCATCTGAGGTCCTCTGCCTCTGCACTGACACTGCCCAGCCCTTAGGCTGCCACTTAGACCCCAGCAGGGGTGCTGACAAAGCACATGTGCACACTGCCACCTGTGTCATCCATGAGCTCCTGGGGCTCCAACTCCATTCCCTGTGGGCCCATTCAGCCAGCCAGGACTGGTGGTTGCACATTGTCCAGCACACCTGGGATGACGAGCAGTGGCTAGACTTGTTTCAGATGACCCAGGCCATCTTGCAGGAGCTCCATGACCAGCTCTGCCTGCACCTGGAATGGAAGGCTACCATCATGTGTCTTTCCTTCCCCATGAAGACCCATGCTGAAGCTGGCCATGCCTGCCAGCCTGAACTACATTCAGCATGGGCAAGACAACCACCAGGGAGGCCATTATGGAGGTCTGTGCTGTCCTCCAGGATGTTCTAGGGTACACTGTTCTCTGAATCCATGACCCACTGCAGGTGGGGTTCCATGCCCTGGGTTTTCTGCAGTGCACTGAGGCACTGGATGGGATTCACATTCCCATCACCTACCCACTCTGCAGTGACTGCCCCTACTACAGCTGGCGCAGCTTTCATTCCATCATGCTGCAGGCTGTTGTCAACCATAGAGACACCTTTACCAACATGAGTGCTGGCTGAGCTGGCAGCACCCACAATGCCCTGGGTGGCCCTGACACAGTGGCTCTGGGCCAGCTGGCAGTGGGTGCCAGGGCACCAAGTGTGTGAGGTGCTGGCGGACCACCTTCTCCTGCAACTCCCACTGTAGGCTACATGGACAGATTACCATGGAGCCCAGTCCCACCATGCACCCCCCAGAACCATGCTCACTGTAGACAGGTTTCTGGAAAGCACCTTATTCCCCTCCAAAAACACAGACACCATTCTCCCCTCCCTCTTGAACAGACCTCATCCCCTCCCAAACCCCAGAGCTGCTCCCCCTTCCCCCCTGAACCACAGAACCCCACAAGCAACCACCCACCACCAATCAAGCACCCTCTTCCCTGTGCAAACTATGTACAGTGAGTGCTCTAAGTGCCCTCCCAGGGGAGAACACTGGGGTGGAGGTACCTGGTGGACAGTGGGATGGAGGTGCCTATGGGGCAGAGTCCAGGGACAAACACCCAGCACCCAGGCCTCTGACCATAACACCATGGCTGTACACACCGCAGCAAGGCCAGCAGTCAGGGGGACCACCTAAGGTACAGGCAGCCACTGCTGTCTCAGCATGGCCAGCTTTCCCTCCTGCAGCCTGAGGCCTGCACATGGTGCTGAACCTGCTGTGAGGAGCTCCTGCTCCAGTGCTGCATGAAGCTGGGACATGTGGTGGGAGGGGGGAGGGCAGCTTGCAGGGGACTCAGGGTGGATGCTGAAGCAGGAGGACCTGGCCACTGGAGGTGCTGTGCACCTTAGGCCAAGTCCACAGGCATGGCTAGGGCCAGAGGCAGGAAAGCAGGTGGCACAAAGGTGACCTGGCAGTCCTCTTTCATGGTCACCACTGTCCCTGGCCACCACGGTGGCCTGGTTCTAGGCTTCCACCATCCTCTCAAGGGGGGTGATGTGCCTCTCCTCAAGGGCCAGGAGCCTCTCCCAGAATGCCCAGTCTGCCTGGTCCCTCTCCAGCTCACACATGACCCTTTTCCACATGATGTCCTCTCTACACCAGTCTCATGAGTCCACCAGCTGTTCCTCTACCACAGTGACTAGGTGGTGCAGCAGCAGGGCCCAGTCCTGGGTCCACCACTGCCAGAGCCAGTGCACATGGAGAGCTCAGACCAAGTTTGGCAGTGACCATATCCGAACCTCTGAAACAGCATCAAAACTCCAAAACAGATTTGGCTGAATCAAAATGGAACAGTGTTCTGAAACACCAAAACAAATCACTGTCCTCCAAAATGGCTGAATCTGAAACCAAAATGAAACATAATAATAATATCTTGGAGCTGTGTTAAACGGCTATTATAATTCTGTTTCAAATACTAAACAAAAACCCTGTGTGTCACACATGGGGTAGGGCACTTGAATAGAATCCTTGAGGAATGAATCATGACATATTGTATGGTTATACAACATTAAGAATACACTTGGTGATCAGTCAATAATATAAAAACAAGCTTATGCACTAGGAATAAATAGTTACATTCAGGATGTAATCAGAGATTCAAGATGGCTAGGGCCATAGCTAGGACTATGACCAAAATATGTTCTAGAATTTGATTAAAGCTCAGTGGGTGCATCTATATGTGCACTTTAATGAGCAGTAGACTATTGTACTGCACATTAAAGCATCACATAATAAACCATGGCATTACGCTAATGCACCCAATAAAATAGTTACTGCGCATTGAGCATCACTAAAAAAGCAGGCAAGTGCACTACTGTGCATTAGTGCAGGCTATTGTTCATTAATTTAGTACTTCAGGGTGCCTGTACATGAGTGTGGAGGCTGTTCTGATGCACTGTAATTACAGTGCATCAGAGGAGACTCAATTAATCAAGTTTGCTGGAGCATTGTAATTATCATGCTCCAGCAGCCTCCCACATCTCATGTATCAGTGTGCCTATGCCTCAAAATGGTGGTGAGAGTGCTTGAAATAATGTACATTCAATGAGCATTAGTTCAAGTACCTCCAACACCATTTTGAAGTGTGGGGGCTCTGATACACAAGATAGTATGGTACTTTAATTAGAATGGCTCTTGAAGCTGCTCTAATTAAAGCGCTTCTCTCTCCCACCTCCAGAGCACGTGTAAAAGTCCTCTCACATTGGAGGTACTAAATTTAATGCACATTAGAAAAGGCACGTTAATGCACATGCAGATGAACCCACTGGGGAGAATTCTTAATCCATAACATTTTAAAAGTGTAGGTCTTATAAAAAAAGAAAGAACTTAAATTCTTTTAAGATACAGTGATGATGTCAGTAAACCACAAATGAAAGTATTTAGGCTTGGTGACTTGTTTAGAGAAACAGCCATTGGAAAAACAAAGATGCTCTTTCAAGTAATAATTTACAAATCTACATTTGAAAACCAAGAACATTAGTCTTTATGCTTAATTTGTAAGACTGCCACTTCTAGGCAGTTTGTAAAACAGAATTCTGGGCCTTCCTAAAGGTCCTCAGAATGGCAGACTGGATTTAACAACATGACATAGAAAGTGGAAGGGGAGAAGGGTGGGGAAACAGAGGGTCTGGGGGCAGGCAGGTATTACTGGGGGGAACAAGTGCCGGGGGGGGCAGCACAGGCAGGAGGGCAAGAGGTAGGAGGGCAGAGAGCAAGGGTGTAAGGGTGTGCAAAGTGGGCCCTATTCAATTCAGATTCGGTCTGAATCAGGGACAGTGATTCGATTCATTGATTTGGATCACTGTCCCTGATTTGATTCGGTTGAATATGAAACTGAAGATTCGATGCTGATTTGGAGAATCAGTGATTCAGACACAGACACAGCTTTATATGTTTTTTCTACACACCTCGAGGCACCAGCATGGCTTGTGAAAGCTGCGATGTTGGGGCGGATGGAGTGTCCCACAGGAGTGTGGGACGGGGGGGCCTCCATATGCTCAGCAGTGAACCCGGAAGTGGACTGGAAGTATTTCCAGTCCACTTCCATGTCCACCAGGGAGAGCACGAGAGGGGGTCCCACGCTCCCCTGGCTCACCAATCAGCTGCAGGGGGACCCCAGGTGCTTCCCCAAAACCAGGAGGCACCAGTCACTAAGCTGGGGGGGGCCACAGGGGGACCCCCCCCACATGCTCCCTGGAAGACCTGGAAGTGGACCCAGAAGTGCTTCTGGTCCACTGCCGGGTCTGCTGCCGAGCGCCCTGAGGAGCCCCCTGTGCTTCTGTGGGATGCTTCATGAGCCCCAGCATTGCAGCATTAACGAGCTGCCTGATACATAGAAGTATGTAGAAAAAACATTTAAAGCTGTGTTTATGTTCGAATCTTTGAATCTTTCTGAATCTCTCCAAACCAATTTGGAGGGTTCGGATTTGATTTGGAGAGATTAAAGGGTCCTCTGATTCGATTTGGATTTGGAGATTCAGCCACCGAATCAGGACAAATCTCCACTGAATTGAATCAGCAACCAAAGCTTCACACAGCCCTACAAGGGAGCATCTATAGGGGACAGGCAATGGGAGGACTGCGGGGGGCAAGTTGCAGGGGGCAGGTACAGGCACTGAGGGGCAATGGATGGAGGTAGGCAAGGAGGGCAAGAGGCAGGAGGGTAGACACTGGTGGGGATAGGCATCAGGGGGTCAGGCACAAGCACAACAGGGCAAGGGCAATGGGGGCAGGGAGGGAGGGAGAGAAAGGGGAAGGGGGTGGAAGGGGTAGAGTTCTATTCCCTCACCTCCTGCTGCTGCTTTCCCTACCACAGCAGTGGGGTGGAGTGTAAATTTAAGACAATAATCAGATTCTATACAAGAAAAATTATAACAAATTTATAATTTTCCATGTATACTATCTAATTATTGGGTGGTTGTCTTAAATAGGAAGTCATCTTAGTTCTAGGTAAAATGAAACGTTTACATTGCACTGGTATAGAGGACTGCAGTAAATGCAAGATAATAGAAAATCAGGTCATCCTACCTTGCAAACTTTTGCTTTGCAGAACTGGAGTCCATGAGCTCAGTCCTGCCAGGTGCTGAATACACTGTTATGGTTCTGAGGCTTCACTTCAATGACCACAGACTTCAGGGATACTTAACAGAGCTCATGACTTCCCAGGATTACTCTGAAGTTAACTTTAAGAAATGTCTTTGGAGAATCCTCCATATCAATTGACAGGACCGAGGAACAAACACCAACATTCTGGTTCAAGAAAATACTATCACTCAAGCCACATTTATATGGCACCAGCTCCATTGAACAGGACATGTTCTAAGGATGCTTAGCAATCAGGTCCCAAAACAGGTCCTATATGCTGAACTCACTAGTGGTCATTCTTCTAAAAGTGGGCAAAAGAAGAAATTCAAAGACACCTTGAAGGCCAATCTGGAGAAATGCAATATTAACAGCAATACCTGCTGTGATATATGACAAGGCATTGACCATATTGAGCAAAGTTGCTTCACTATGGAGGGCAACAGACAACACAGACAGAGGGAAAGAGCTGTGACCCACCATCACCTTCCTCCTGGAATTATCTGCCATGAAGATGAGCCTCCTTAGTCATCTACAGACTCGCCAATGGCTTCCCTATTTACTGGAAGACTGTCATCCTTGTATAAAGGACTGCCGCCAAGGACACTGAATCATTACAGTACATTACAATATGTTACAGTGAAACACTAAACAGTAAAAAGAGAGGATGAATACATAAGAATCACTACATTTTTTTTCTTTTTCAATTACAATACCACTCTGGGGGTTTTTTGAGAAAGAAAAAGGGGATGGGGCAGATGGGACTTTCTTTTTTTTTTTTTTTAATACAAACATTTTAATGAAAAGTATAAGATAACAGTCAAATGTATCTAAAATAGTAAAGCAAAGAAATTGATGGAGAAAAGGGTATAACAATACCGAGATCTGGAAAGTTATGTTTTCTGGGTTAGGGGAGTGCTTTTAAGTTGAACAGTATAGTGAAAAATATCCTACCAGTCTGTACTACAATCCCATATTTTATATTAATTGCTCATAAAGATCAAAGACATAGTCTATTGCTTAATGTACCCACTCACATGGCTCCCAATGAGAGCCATATGTGTTGTAGCTCAGGAATGAATTTTTCCCTAAAGATTTTTTAAATCTTTTTACTGAGCAGTACATCATAAATGAAAAAAAAAATCAGTCATTTCCTCCATGAAATAGCCAGGAGCTACTAGGGGCTGCTCTAAAGTATGCTGGTTGGAAACAGGTCCTAAAAGACCATCCACTACCAAGGACTGCCTTAGCTCACTGTATTCTGAACATCCCCCTCCACATTCAGTGACACCTTTGCACCACCAACATGTCATAAAGGCTAGCTACTAGGTTCTGATCCATTCCTCTTTGTTAGGCAGTGTTCTAGAGTTTTCAACCATGAGCAGAAGCACCTTGAGATATTTGAAATACTTTTCATCTCTTGGCAAAAATAAATGTGTGCTTTTAACAAAAGAGCAGTATGGATGGAGAATTATTCCCCTCTGACAAGATTTTACCATCTAATAAAAAGTTTGGTGGTTCCAAACCAGCTCCAAGTACAGCAGTTCTGACATGAAAAATGCATCAACCAAACAACCTCCCCCTCCCCTTCCCCCCCTGCCCACCATCACAATTGACACTAGTTAGTTCCTTCACTGAAGCCAATTTCAAAAATCACAAGTCACTTCTGCTCAAGGTTGAAAACTCAGCTGTTATGCCAGGTATTGATTTCACATGGATTTCAGAGGATATGCAAACCCCAAAAGGCTTGGGTACAAATTGTAGTGGGATAGTAATGCAGAAATTACTACAAATAGGGCTTGAAAGAACCTCAGGACATCATCTTGTCCAACCTTCAGCTCAAGGCATTTAAAAACATCTGGTGATGGAGAGTCCATAATCTTTCTATATAGTCTGTCTCAATGCTTAACTACCCTCCCAGTCAAAATTTCCTCCTAATGTCCCACCTAAATTTCCCTTGTTGTGCTCCAACTTTCACATTTACAAAAATGAACTAGAACTTTGTGAAAACAGGTGGGTTTTTGTTGCTAATACCTGGTACAAGCTATACAGAGACCTAACAGGGCAACTCTGCAACGTGGGCAACAGCAGTTACCATGCTACTGGCAACAGCAAATCTAGCTATATTTTGTGCCTCCACCCTGCCAAAGGGCAGCACTCAGGGCTGAAACCAGGATTGCCCTTCAGTTTTGCTCCTGCTCCTGTATGGACCAGACTGCACAACTGGGGATTCATGTAATGTTAGTGGTTGAATGGGGAGAGGAAATTAAAAATTAAAACTAAAAGAACTTTTGAAACATAAATAGCCTGATCTATATTTGGATCCATTTGGGGACAAAAGTTTAAACTGAGTCTTGATGATTGACATCCTTTCATCTGCAAGAGATGGTGGATATTGCAACCTATGGTGTAGATGATTTGCAGTGTCTCATGTGACTGAATAGTTCAATCTGAGATTTGCATGATCTGTGGTAGTGGTTGCAAGTGTATGTGTCATGATTGGGTGATCTGGGAACTGCTTGCTTCCTGTGTACTCTCTTCTGTTCAAGCTGTTGGAGCCAATTTCTGTCATGGACTCTAATGCCCTGGTGGAGATGATGACACCACTTGTTCTGATTACTTGCCAAGATTTCCCATTGGTCAGGGTTAATTCCAAATGCCTTCATATCTCGCTTCTATGTGTCTTTGTAGTGAAGCTTGGGATGTTCTGTTGTTCTTGTTCCCTCTGAGAGTTCCCCATATAGCATATCCTTGGGTGTATGTCCATTCTAATCTGTTGAGATGGCCTCATCAGCAGTTGTCTCTGAATACAGCTGCCACACTTGGTAAATTTGCCCTTTGAAGAACATCTGTGTTTGAAGAACATCTTGCCTTTTGATGTTGAGTATGTAGAGTAAACAGCGCAGGTGGAAGCTGTTTAACCTCTTCTCTTGATGTGCATAAGTTGTCTATGTTTTCCCACCATACATAAGTGCTGAGTATACAAGCTTTGTATATTAACATTTTGGTCTTGATGGCAAGCTTTGAGTTGTTCCATGCTCGTTTAGTTAGTGTGCTGAAGGAGTAAAATGGGGTGGCTACACTACTACTGCTTCTGCTATAACAGTTCTGTGGATCAAAAGAGGATGGATGCAAATCTTACTTTTAACTTCAATAGGTTTTTGGATCTCTAGGGCTGTCCCTTGACTCATGTCAAACCAAAACTCATTACTTCCATCACACACATGTAGGAAAGGTAGCACATTAATCTAAATTTACAAATAACAATTATTTTTTTCCCCTGGAGTGAAGGCTTGTACTTTATGGATAGCAAAAGTAAATATGAGCTTTGTATCAGGGTCCCTACCTGATTACTAGAGAGATTGGTGTGTTCAGGGCTTTCCTTTACTACTGCACTCTTCCCCTTTTCCCTCATTTCCCCAAAGGTGATTTCCTATGCTTACTCCTTATATATGCACTTACCCTCCAGCTCCCTCCAGCTCCCCCTCTAGCTCGCTCTCTCTTCACACATACACACCCTCTCTTACCATCCCCACAGGGCATGGGCTTACCACAGATCACCATCAGGCTGCCAGGATAGGAACAAGAAGGCCACCAGGTGCAGATGCTGGCAGCCCTGGAGGACCCAGGGTGGAAGTCTAAGGGTCAGGTGATTCATGCTTACAATAAGTGAGCCAGGTCCTGGATTGAGACTGAGAGAAGACCCAGGACTGCAGAGAAGATGAGAGGGAGCAGAAGCAGAACCAGAGCAAGCAGGCTCAGATGGCAGTCACATGAAGGATGGTGGTGGTGCTGCACTGAGAAGCCAGATAAGTTTCAGGGTGCAGTCTCTTTCTTTTCTTTTTTTTTGGACTTGAGGAGAGTGGTCCAGGGTGAAGACAACCTACAGCAAGTTATTCTATTGGCTTTGAGTTGAGCTGATGTCCATGATGGGTGGTTCTCAACCCAGTGGATCAAGATGTGGCTAAGTGGGGCAGGGAGAGACCATGGAAAGGGGGCACCCAAGCAGTATCCCAAACCTTAAGCACACATGAGAAGCAGAGGAATAGAGACTGAGGGATTGACTGTGAGCTCAGCTGGTAAAAGCCATTTGAGATGGAAGAGAAATGAGAGACTGTCTGTAAATTCAGCAGAGAGGGGCTCACTGAGACAGAGAGGGGACAGCCCGACCTGGGACTGATAGCCTTCAGCCAAGGTGCATCCTGCTGTGATAGAAACCTGGGATCCTGGATAGTGGATCCAGAGCTAACCAGGTGCAGCTAGAGTAAACTTGTGTTCTGCTCCGGTGACCCAACCAGATAAGGACACCATGCCTGACAAGCCTTTCCCCTTTGAAAGGCTGAACCCCTGTCGAGACATGGCAGGTGAGGTTGCTGACAGGATGACCCAGAGGAAAGGGATAATTGACAGAGGGAAAATATTCAGGAGGACAAATATGCCATGCCCCATCTCAGGAAGGAAGACAACTTTCACTGGTGTGATCATCCTGTTTCATTGATTTTTTAGTTTAAACTTACTGTGTGACTATCATTTTGTTCAATGAGAAGGAAAACGGGGTAGGGAAATGGAAAATAGTTTGAAGAATACAAATCAAATAGGCCTAGTTGTTTTTATAGCTTTCTTATGGACAGGAAACCAAGGAGTCCCCCCAACTCTCTCCCCCTCCCTGCATAGTAGGTTGAGAACTGCAACCTTCTTGAATGATCTCTCACATTAAAATACTTAAATATACTGTTCAAATAGTAGCCCTATACCTACCAAATTAGAACTTGAAAAGGCAGTTTTCCCAACTGCCTAGTGACCAAATCTAGGGTGTGAAATATAATCTGGAGACAACTCACATGTCTCATTACTGTTCACATCCGGTATGTGTTGAGAGAGAAATCCTTCCTGGTAAGTAATTTGCAAACAAATTACATAAGTTTTGATAATTCAGTTTTATGTTTCCTTTCACTCTGACTCTCAATCTCAATTGACTAGCTGATGCAAAGATGAGGAAATATTATATCCATTAAGAATAATAAACAATATATTGTGCAAGATTGTAAAAAGAAAAATATGAAGGAAAAAACTCAGGAAGTAAGGCTAAACCAGACATGGACAAACAAATTCAGATAAAACAAGAAATAATTGGAAGCTTTACCAGAACTTAAAATGAGTTTCATAGACCTTATTGTAAAAGAAATCAACTTTTTTGAAAATTTTTGTTGTATGGTATTCATTTTCTGCTTTGGCTCAATAAATCATCATGGCACAAGGAAGTATATTTTCCTAATATTTCTGACTTAGCCTATGGGTCTTATATAAAGAACACTAAAGACAATAGGAGCTATTCTCTTTGTTTTACTGGGTGTCGGGTCAAATTACATATAAGAAATTGTAGGGGGAAAGAGCATTTAATTGAAAAATATTTCAGATCAAGTGCCTAATGAAAGAAGTTTGAATGAATTCAAAAACCATTTCTAAACCAGACCACAGCTAAAAACATATTGAGTCACTCATCAATAGTTAATCTCTTCAAATCAGCATAATTGGGGACAGGAAAGTTTCTCTGATCAGAGGTCATGGGGAAGAAACCAAGGACTTTTGTCCCAACAGAAAAAGGCTGATACTAGCATTATACATGAACGATTTCCCATACTAAAATAATTAGCCTAGAAACAATGACATTTATTATTATACTAACTGCATCCTGAGGCTTTGCCTAATGTGCTGGAATTTACATACTACCCCTCACTCAGACAGTGTGTGAACATAATTCATACAAACACCTTTGGTCTCCCACTTCCAATAGCCAATCTAGGCAGTAGTATAAATGGGGTGGGAGGGGAACGGCAAGCAGGACATTACCCAGGCTTAGGAGATGGACAAGCACAACCCTGTGCCCAGTAGTGTATCTGGGAGGGAGGGGGCTGGAATGACACCCCCTCCCCAGGGGGGTTTTCCAGGGGAGGTGCAGCCCTGTGCCCAGGGTGGGAGTGAACAGTGCACCAGGAATGGCCCACAGACAGCCTATGCTGCTGCCTGTCTCCTAGTGACTACAGCCTGAGAACAGGACGCTACAGCAGTAGCAGCTGCTGCCCTAGTGAAGAGAGGCCTGGAAAGTAAAACTTCTCTCCCACTCCCCTCTTCCCTACTCTCCTCTTCCTTGCCCTTGTTCCCAATGATCAGTATAATTATCCCTCCACCCCTGCCACCAGGCACTGTTCCTCTGGACTAGTATAAAAGGTTAGAAATCCTGCAGCCTTTGAGGCAAGGAACCCAGTCCTCCAGTTCAGACACTTACTCTTTTATATCTAGAGGTCCCATGTTCTGTCTCTGCCAATTTCTAATACCTATTACCTGGCCCAAAGACTTATTTTTACAAGGACTTATTTTAAGGAAGATTGGAAGTACCTAATGGAGGAAAAACTACATATGCTTAATGATGAACACCTCTGAAAAAGCTTAGTGATTCATTTTAAATAAACATCCATAACTACAGAGTTAAGTCTAAGTCTATGTCTAAGTCTGAAATCTAACCTTGATTTAGGTTAGAGAAGCAGAAGACAAAATAAGAAAGAAGGAATACAGATTGTGTTGATAAATGAGGTAGATTTGGGCTCTACATAGTTTCATAGTTGGTAGGGTTGGAAGGGACCTGAGCAGATCATCAAGTCCAATCCCCTGCCATGGCAGGAAAGAATACTGGGGTCAAATGACCCCAGCAAGGTGTTCATCTAACCTCCTCTTAA
>NW_017728886.1:151875901-151889340 GCF_001723895.1 Crocodylus porosus
GGAACCCCACTGCCCACATCCCTCCAGGCTGAAAATGACCCATCCACCACCACTCTCTGGGTGCGGCCCTCCAGCCAGTTGGCGACACATTTGACTGTGTGGGTGTCGACACCACAGTCCCCCAGTTTTTTTAATGAAAACGGAGTGAGAGACAGTGTCAAGGGCCTTCCTAAAGTCCAGGAAGACTATGTCCACTGCTACCGCTGCATCTAAGGATTAGGTGACCTGGTCATAGAAGGCCACCAGGTTGGTCTGACAGGACCTGCCTCTAATGAACCTGTGTTGGTTGCCCCTAAGCATGATCTTCCCTGCTGGCCCCTCGTGGACATGTGCCAGAATAATTTTCTCAAAAAGCTTACCCAGGATCGAGGTAAGACTAACTGGCCTATAGTTTCCCGGGTCCTCCTTTCTCCCTTTTTTGAAGATGAGAACCACACTGGCCCTCTTCCCATTTTCTGACACCACACCAGAGCACCACGAGTGCTCATAAAGCCATACCAGGGGTCCCGCAGTAACCTCAGCTAATTCCCTCAGCACTCTGGGGTGGAGATCATCCAGACCAGCTGATTTAAATTGTGCCACTTGGGGCAAAATAACCCTTCCTGGCTCCTCCTGGATCTGCAGCCAGGGAGAACTAAAGCCTGGGGCCAGCATCTGTGCTGTCCCCAGCAGTAAAAAAACCTGCCCTGTCCTGGCCTCAGCAGTACAAAAACTTTCCCTGTCAAGTAGCTCAGGGCTACTCACTCTCAGGAGCTTCTGGAGCCCAGCAAATTGGTACCTTGGGACACTACCCCTTGTGCCAGCTGGACTGCTGAAGCAGCCCTGAGAGTTCCCTGCACCTTCTACCCACTGCAGCAGTCTGGCAGTGGGGGCTGCTGCCTGGCTGTGACCTGCTGTGCACCTGCCACACCCAGATGAGGCAGCTTCCCTTCTGGACCAGCTGCCAGTGGGCTCTGGCTGCAGAGTTGGCCTTTGTACGGCAGTACTGCCATGTGTGCCCTCTACCTGGCCATCTGGGCAACTATTGCCTGGAAAATGTTGCCAGTGTGGTGGCCTGCTTTGACCTGTCAAAGCATGTCCGCCTGGCCTCATAGGGGCTAACAGAGGCCACAGCCCCCCCACAGGAGTTACAGCCCCCCACAGGGGCTACAGTCCACCCCCTACAGAGCCTACATGGCTTGCCTCACCCCCACTTGCTTCCCAGCCCCCCCAGATTGCTTCCCCACCCAGCCCCATCTCCCACTTGCACCCCCAGCCCCCCATGGCTGCCCCCCCTACCCCAGCCTAGAGCAATGGGGAACAGCAGAGACTGGGCTGGGGCTGCTGGGGCTGTCACCCAGTTCCACACTGTGCGGGCAAGGCCCCAGTGACCTTGACGGCAGCTCAAGCTGCCAGTAAGTGCTGGGGGTTTTTGGTTGCTTGTTAGTTCCCCCCCCCCCCACACGATGCTGGGGTGGGGAGGAAGGAATAGGGGGGTCCCAAGGGCTGTGGGGGCATGAGGCTGGGCAGGGAAGGGATTGGGGGATTGAGGAGTGGGTGGGGCCAGTAGGGGTGTCCCCCCCCATGGTCCCCTCCTCCAGTTCCCTGACCCCTTACTTACTGGCAGTGGCGCCTGGGTCCAGCATGCTTCAGCACCAGGGCGAGGGCTAACCATAGAGATGCTCTGGCAGACAGAGAACAGAATGATGTAACAGAAAAATGCTGTTCTGTCATTCTAAATGGGTAGCAGGACCCAGCTTCTGGTTGCCTCAGGGCTTGATCCTGCCCCACTTTTTTTCTCTGCGGGGTTTTTTGACCCCTGGATATCCAGTGGTTTATTTTTCCCCCGCACTGCCATGGGGAACATTTTCTCATTTTTGCTCGTGCCTCTTGCAGCATCTCAAACCCATTTGAGATGCTGCAAGAGGCACGTGTGGGGTCATCTGGACATGCCCATAAGGTGCACTGCCAGGCATCAATTTGATGGTTCAAAACTTTTTCTTTCTCTTCTACACCTGATACTCAAAATGAATGTGCTACAGCACCCAGGTTGGTCACTCCAGGACAGGCCTTTGCACTTTTTGGAGAGTAAATTATGTCCTAGTTAAGAGTTTGAGCAGCAGCTGTAAGAACACAATGGATGAACTCAGATTAGGAAAATTTACTCATGGTTCCCTACTTTCTTTCACTGAAAATGTAGCAGATAGTAACAATGGCTAGCAGGGATATAGAGAAATGGGTATTTAAAAAAATAAAATGCATATGTTCACTCCATTTCCTTGGGCAAAAATAATAAGAAAAGAGCCAAATGAGTGAAAAAATCTGCTTCTTTTTGCTTACGAACAGTAGTTATATATATTAATGTGCAAGAAATCTTGGGAGATAACATCTTCAGTGAAGGCTGTTCTGTCATCACTTATACACCATCTAGATCAGATTACAATGCTATTCATTAAAGAGAGTTACATTAATCACTAAGGAGAGTTTCACAAAAAAATGCTGTTCTGTCATTCAAAAAGGGTAGCAGATTTCTGGTATTTTGGTTAGCTCATAGCTTAATGAAAAAGGCACAGCAGAATCCTAAGAAAGGAAAAATTGAGCCAAAAAGTGATAGATTTCCCCTCAATGGCAGAATAGGCAACATGAAAATATAATTCTCTTGGAAAAAAACAAGTAGAAGAACCCATCATATAATGTAACTATGAATATCACAACACAGAGAGCAGTTAAAGAATTACTTGATTTCTCAGAAGAGTAAACTATCCCTTTAAATATAATACCACAAAATTATGTATACACAGCCAGCTACAAACTTTTAATAGAAAATGCAAGTTATAAGAATAATGTGTGCCCTATACAATTGATTAAAAAACAGCTGTTAGATATGAATATGAAATATGCAAAAAAAATCCTATATTATATGCACAAAGTGTGAAACGTCAGTTTTAAAATACACAGAATAAAACTAGTTACTATATACAGTATAAAACAATATTGTGAGAAAATACTTAGGACATACAACTTTAGTCTCCCTGCATATATTATGTGTGCATGCGTACATGTATGCTTACATAATGATAGCCAAATTCTACCATTTTTACCACTGCAGGCTAAGTATCCTTAATATAGAACACTAATGAAATTACAGGAGACATCCTTTCAAAAGTTTGGCAGAACTGGATGCTACCACTCCCTTCAATATTTTTTGTGCCATTATATCTTATATAGGTATAAGATATTGTAGGTATAATGACTTCAGGATGTGGGTGTTAATAAAAAACACTTCTTTCTTCTGCTCCTGTGTCATAAAAACATACAACATAAAGAACTATGCTTTCATGTTTAATAATCTCAAATTCCATGAGTCATTTGATAATGCTCCCTTAAAATAATAGCTGCCAATGGGACTAGGTGTTATATTTTTATGCAGCAGTGTGTATTTAATACACTGGTGCTCGACCTACAGACTGTGGGCCAGATCCAGGCTATAGAGCCATGTCATCTGGCTCACAGGTCTCCCCACATATCAGGAAATTTGGTGGAAGGAGAGTGATCACACCGTTATGTTCCATGGCTCCCACAGCTGCAGGGTCATGCTGTGGCTAGATTTAGCACATAAGTTGGGTTGGCTCTGCAGCTGTGTCCAGCACACAGGGACAGACTGGTGTGCCCTATAGCATCTGTGGACCAACACTATGGACCAACCCCACACTGGATCAGGCCCACAGATCAACCCCGTGTGTGGAATCCAGCTTATGGACCAACCCCACATCACTCACCCAGCCCACAGAGTGAGGTAAATTGAGCACTACTGATTTAATACATCGTTTCCATTTTCCAAGGGACTTTATATAACAGGTTTCCAAACTGCTTGATTTATCAGAACATGATGAGAGACTGTGGATTCAAGCAATGTTTCAAGAGCATGACTTTCTGCAGTAAAAAACAGTATGCCAGTGAGACATAACAAAGTCAGGCATACACTGCAGTAATGTGATGCACATGTCATCTTTAAGGAAGCCTTCCCTGCTCAGATGCCATCAGCACAAGGACACATAAGCATGGTGGATTACCAGAGCAAGTGGTTTAGTGTGCAAAGTGATGCAATGTATTTTAACAACAATTGTTTCTGGATGTTTGTTGTGTGAGTTGGGTTTGACAAGGTCAACTGTAAGCATAATGAACAGGAAGCTTTGCATTGCTCTGCAGAGGCTTCTTATGCAACCAAATGTTTAAAGCAAGCAAAGTCATTTCCAAGATTCAGTGAGATGTATGTGCCAGAAAAGTCAGTAGATGCCTGAAGTAACTGGAACTAACAGCTACACCTAAAATTTTCAAAACAAATGTGGACTTTTCTTTATTAAACTAACCATTATACATGCCGACTAGCATTTCAACCGTAGTATAATGTTCATATTGAATAAAATTCACCCACTGAGAGTGAGGTTCTCTCAAACTGTAGAGACAGAGACCAGCACTCAGGTCCACTCAGGGCTGCTCTGAGTTATATATGCATATGCCCTGAGCAGGAAAGAATGGGTGGGCCACAGAGGCAGCACCAACAGGGGCCACACACCACAAGGGTTGCAGCAGTGGGAGCCATGCCCCCCCATCTCCCTGACTACAAACTCCCCCTAGCCCTGCATGGGCAGGTAGCTTTCCTCCACCACTGTACTGTGCAGCTGGGCAGTCCCCTCATTGCTGCACTATGCTAGGGGAATGTCCCCCTCCAGTCCTTGGCTGAGGGCTCCTCCATTGCACCATACTGAAGTCTCCTCAAGAAGTGAAAGTCAGAGAAGGGACAGGGAGACTGGAGACCCAGGCTGCAAGAGCAGTCAGAGGACTGAGAAGAGTGATGGCCACAGGTTGGCCCTTTGTGAGTGTTAGACAGCCCTGATGTATTTCATCATCACCAGCACCTAAGAGCCCTATACAAAGACAAGGTCTCCATTTCTCAAAAGCCTTGATTTCTATTGGAGTTAGGCATTTAGATAACTCTGGGCTTTGAGTCCCTTCACATTAAGCCCAGGACAAAAATATGGTCTTTGCTCTAAACTATTTATACTCTGTGCCTTACTCTTGGCACATCACGACTGATACTGTCACAAAATAAATTTGATATTCGTTCAGCTAGCAATGTATTTGATCCACTTGTGTTGGTCTATGGGACATGGTCTCAGACTTCCATTCATAGGGTGCATCTACGTGCACACTTTACTGCAGTTGACTAACTAGCTCCTCAGTAAAGCATCACCATCTACATGTGTACCCCTATTTGGGCATGGTAAATTAAATAACTCTGGCATAGGATAGTACTGCCCAGGACAAGTACTATCCTATGGTGGAGTCATTTAGTGTAATAAAGTGCACGTGTAGATGATGACTGGGGATAGCTAGGACATGAGGGTGCTACAGTGTGGGGGCTGCCTGCTACTTAGCCCCACACTGTAGCACCCTTGTGCCCCAGCCAGCCTCTTTGCCACGTGATGCCACCACTCAGAGCCTGGTAATGCCCCCCTGAGCCCCTTGCCAGCCTTTGGCTGCTCTACCCTAGAGCACACATGAATACACTGTACCCAGAAGCAGCTGATTCTGGCACAAACTGCATGAGAGTTTATTCATTTGGGGTAATTGCACGTGTAGATGTACCCACCATCTGCCCACAACCAAACTATGCTTGCAAAAAAAAAAGGAGGAAAGGTCTCAAAGGTTACGGAGTTGTTAAGTAAAATATTATGCAGTATTAACTGCATAAATGTACTGAGGTTAATCTTCTAGAAACGTTCCACATTCAAAGAAAATCCATTAAGGACATAGCAACCTGTTTGTGAAATGGCCAGACAGGTTCTGAGGAGTAATCTGGAAAGATTTCTCCAAGCAAATACTGAACTGCTAAGCAATGAACTGGTCTTATAACTTGTGCAGTGGACCTTGGCTACTGATCAAGAATATTATGCACATAAGCATATTCTTTCACAATATTACATAGGTTCTTTTGAGCCTTGGCTGATAGCAAAGCTTGTGTACTAACAGTCTAAGGAGAAGTTTTGAGGAAATGCAACAATGCCTTTGAAATACAACATATCTAGTGTTTATGCCCATGAAATACTTTTGAGACAAAACATATTAGCAAGCACCCAACTTCAGCTGCATCTTGAGAATGTACTTCCTGTTAATAATTATGCAGAAAGAACCCATAGAGCATATTGGAACAATGAATTCAAAGAACCCAGACAGAAGCATTTGTCAGGTGGCTGCACTATACTGGTAACAGTCTATTAATATTCACCTAAAGAAAACCAGTTTGTTGACCTAAAGTGCAACTACTACTTATTCTTTTCTTGTGAAATTATTTAGGTCCTGTGGGATAACTGTACTGAGCTTTCAACGCAAATATTAAAATTCTATTTAGATGTACAATGTTTTAATGCAAATTTTTACCATAAAACCAAATGCTCCATTCAGTTAAATTAATAGAATTACAAAAAGATGTAATGATAGCAATTAAGTCTTGAAAATGCAAATTTTATAGTCAAGGACAATTACCTCATTTATAGTATACTGGAATGATGCCAGATGAAGGTAATTTAGATCCCCTTAGCTCACAGTTATATCATGAAGGATATCTTAATTTCATTAGTACAACAAAGATGGGTAAGAAGTTAGACAATGCAAGAAAAAGAAAGGGGGGAGAGTTGAGTGAGAAAATTTGACCTTTCTTGTTTCATTGCAGCTAGAATGCATACATCTTACTAAAGTATTAGCAATATTTCTTTCTACTCCCGTCTCTGGAAAAAAATGCTTTTTTTATTAGCAGCTATGGAACATTAGTATGTAAAAGGTCAGCTTCATTCAAACACTGGCAGTCACTGCTTATGCCACAATAGTTAAGGGCCATTCGTTATTTCACTTGTAAAGATACAAACTGAGCTGGAACTTGGCATGCCAGATCTCAGGCCTTTGCTGAGGAGCTAATTTTGAGCCAAACTTCATTTAAAAGAGCCTTGCAACATTCTATGCATTCACATGCAAGTTAACCAAAAGAGAGAGAGAGCAAGAAAATATCATTCATGTATTTATCATTATCATGGTAAAGGATCAGTGAGTAGATACGGGCCATGTTCTCAACTTACCTGGACTTGCCTCTTACTGTGTTGAGTTGTCACCATCTCCATCAGATTTTCACTTATGATCAGATAATAGAAGCCCAAATATGCTTCCTGTATAGGTGCAGCAGTGTCGTTCCATGCCTGGGCAGCTGCACAGTGCCTGGGGCAGCAGGAACTCCTGCCATGCCAATTGTGGTGCTGGGATCAGCCACTGCTACAGCAATGACCACTTTTGTGCATCCTGCCCCACTTCCAATAAAGGCAGCACCTGGGACCATTAGGGACTTCAAACAAAGTCTCTGACAGTTGCTGCCATGACAGTCTGCCAATGGTGGGGAAAAGGGATAGAAGTGGGCTGTGAGCATCCCTGTGATGCTAGTTGCATCTCCCACACCCCATTTTTTAATTTCTGGATCCATCTATGCAGGGAATCCTTGTCCCTTGCTTTCCCTGGCATTCCTGTATGTAATGCTCTTACTGCAAATGACAGGAAAATCTGAATTTCATTGTCAGGCTGAGTTCTGACTCTTAATATGTTTTTTAGCATATTGGGGTCCACTTAGAGTCCTGGCTGGGCAGTGTATGTAGGAGTGAGCCCAGATTGGGTACATTTATGTCAGATTACACAACATTGCTTAAAAACATGCTGTGGCTTTCTTACAAAGCAACAATGTACCAAGCTGAAAGTGTGTGAAACCAGCTACACTGCTATTGCAAGGAGAAAAATACTGTCCTGACAGTTCTTAGCATGCCTCAGCTGTAAAAAAACCCAGGCTGCGATCATAATAGGATATTGATTAATCTGGATCCCATACAGAGCAGAACTAGCTTCACTGGTGGACCACTAAAGGTCATATTATTTGATTGTTCCATGACTTCTACGATACAAAAAATATTGAACCAAATCCTGCTTCAATTTATACCCATGTTATCTGTCTGAGGCCAGTGGGTTTAACTGAAGGCAAAAATCTCACCCATGATGTTAAAAGTGTGGCTGATTCTTGGCATTTTATTTATAATTTGCAGGTTCTGTCTATGCTGATTGATAGTCAAGTTGGGCTAATTAATCAAGTACAAATGCTTTTAGTCCACTGTTTGGTTTCATTTGAGCTAAACTGGTCAATTACCATTTAATTTAGTCTTTTTTTGTGTGTTTATTTTTTGAGAAAATTATTTTGGTTTCAGAACCAGCTTACACAGCAACAGATCTATCCCTACCATTCACACCTTGTATATCTTGTATAGACTGTATCACAGTTTTCAAAATCCCTGGTCTGCTCTGATTATAACAATGATCTTGCACTTGACATTAAACTGATGGCTTGCTCATAAGCAAGATGAATCACAACAGTATTTGGTGGTCAGCAAAACATATGAGAGCCAGGACAAAAATATACCCAACTTGGTAATCATACCCATCTATTACTAACTCCATTGCAGGGATTGGGTTGATTTGTATGAATGAAATACAAATGAAGGAAGCATTTTTGGAAGCTGCCCCAACATTTGGCCCAGGCTAGCTTCTTCCAGCGAATTCAGAAAAATCACTGGAGGGTTTTTTTAGGGAATGGGGGGGAGAGGGGGGGAGTTAAACAAATTCAGAATTTTAATAACCCACATTTTGTTTGATGTCACAAGTGCAAATAAAAAAGGCTGCTGCTTCCATTGAAGGGAAAGATTTTCTAAGATCAAAAAAGTGTATATATAAAGTAGTAAAAATTACTTTACCACCCACTCCATGGATTTGGACTGATTTCACTTTATCCTAATTCCTCACTAATTCCAGCACGTGATATATATTTTATATCAAATATATATGAAATTAAGGTCCTCTCCTCAGTACCCTTACCACCTAAATTTGGTGGCCTAAAAAATAACTTGCTTATCAAATAATCATTCCTGTAGTTCTGCAATATATTTTCGGCAAGTTAAAAACACCGTGCAAAATTATATTGTGGCTGTCAGTGGTGATGTGGAATGCAGTATACTCCTTTCTTCATGACCTGTATCCATTGTGGAGCCTACCTGAATAGCACCATCTCTTCTCTGTCTTCTTTCTTTCTTCAACAAAAGTCTGAAAAAAGGATAACATTTCTGGTTTCTTTTCTATTTTCTCTGTAATGGAGAAAGAGCCTTCCGAAGCATTACCCTTCTGAAAAATAAGAGCTTGTTTATATGAAAACTATATTTCCCCTTTTCCTTCTGTATGGAAAAAAAGAAAGAGTTCAATATTTATATAGCTGAGATATATGTATTTCTGAGTTGTGTGTGGCAATTAAAAATAAAAATTATCAAATGAAAAAGAAAAAAAGGAACATAGTTTTATATAGCAAGAGAATATAGTTTTTATATAGTATGAAAACACAGCTTGACAACTTACAAGAAAATATAGGTACCATGTTCAAATCCAGAACAAAAACAAGGCAAAGGAATGAAGAATACAATTCCATAGTGCTTTTGTCAAAAAAGATTGCAAATGTACTGAATGTATCCTCTCCATGGTGGCACATCAAGTAATACCATAAAAGAAGCTTTTAATTTTCTCATTTGAAATTCTTTAATAAAGCATCTAAATAGTAACAATACAGTACCTTGTGAAGGCTTTCTTATGCTTTCCAATATAGTTTTCTGATTGGAAGTATTCGCTGATGCAGCAGAATAAATAAGGAAATGTCTCGATTACTGCGATTCCCAAAGGTCGTTTTTATGAAAAGATCAGGAAATATGTTCCATTGAAATTAAAAATAAAACCATATCAAGTTTAATAACATTGTTACTATAATGACATAAAATTCAGCTAGATGGTGTAATGTTTAATACTTGGCTGTCAAGTCTTCCCAATGAAGTTCAGATGCGTGGAAGCTTTTAAACTTGCTAAACACCATTTTCTCTCTATTTTATTACTGTTTCATTATCCTTTTCCCATTTTTTCTTCTTTTATCATAATGCTCATTGTTTCTTATTTGTAACTGATGTTATTAGTAGAGTACAGCACGTATATACAGGGAACAAGAGCCGTGTTCCCAATAAGGCAGGGTGCAAAACAGCTTGATAATTGGTCTAAAAAAATTTACATTATGGTATAAAGCTAGTTTTGCTGGGTCAGTATCCTTTTAGCTGCCCCAACAAGGTATATGCTATGCATGACAAAGAGAAGTAGAGTCACCAGAGCAGAACTGAACCCCAGCTATACCCAGATGTCAAATGGTCCCTGAGTTGTTTTAATTTGTGCCAGAAGCCAAAGTAATCTTCGGTTGCCCTAGGGGGATGGCATAAAAATAGTTTTGCCCAGCTCTGTCCCCCATGCTTTCCTGTTGAAATAATTCTGACCCAAGGATCGGGGCCCAGTGACTTCAAGGTTAAAATGTTCTATTGATGCATGCTGAAATTATAGTCACTGTTGTGATCAAAGTAAAAGCTTACAGTTCCGCTTTCCTCTACAAAATATGGGTCTTCAGATAGCTAACTCCTGCACATTTGAGATAGCAGGTACCCAAGATGGGTGTGGTTTCACTCAAAGTAAGTTTGTGTAGATCAGGTCAAAACTTGTTCAGATTCTTCTGCTTGGAAAATAGAGGTTTGGCAGGAAATTACAGAGTTGTGTCATCCATTAGCTGGAATAGCTAATTAATAAAAGATATACAGCCATTCTATCTGCAAGAGGTTTTACAAATGTCTCAGCTAAAACCAAAGCTCCAACAGTAAGATCCTGGATGTAGAAACATCAGATGCAATCCCTGGAGGATTGTTGGTAAATGACTAGATGAATTATACAGACCTCTGTATCATAAGCAGTTTCTGAACTTGGTAATGTGGCAAAGCAGAGAAGGTGGCCTATCAGATTGTCTGTTCCCATGCACCTGTGTCAGCCCTGCTACTGAATACAGCATCTTGGAGGCTGCTCTAAATTGCACCATTTGACAATACCTCCTAAGGGACTATCTGACAAGTGGAGATAACTGAAGCGCATTGTGCTCTGATAATCATTCCTCTGTCTTGCTCTGAAGTGCATCCTTTCTACCTTTCCCTACTCCTGTTTCTATGGCATAAAATGCTGGAAGAAGCTAGCTATGCTGATACACTGATTAGGGAGTTCCTTATAAAAAGTTACTTTAGAACTACTGCTAAGGGACATCACCTGTCTGTAATACAATTATTTATAGCTCTTATATACTGTTTTTAAACCAAAGCCACAAAGTACTTTAAGTTTTTACAGATGGAAAAACTGAAGCAGAAAAGTTAAGTAACTGATCCAAGTTTCATTAGCAGGCTAATGGCAGAGGTTGGTATGGAATACAGTCCTCTAGAGCAGAGTTTTTCATCCCATGGGTCACAATCCAAAAGCAGGTGGCAAGAATATATGAAAGAGTCATGAACAAACTTTAAAAAGGGATCCTCCTTTAAAGGAGAAACACATTGGAAACCGTGGCTTTTTCCTTGCAGGCTGTCAGAGTTCTAGCCTGCAAGGGGCTGCTTGGGCCCCCCCATATCCCATGTACACCCACCCCCTGCCCACACACTGGGGGACTGGGGACTGGGTGTGGGGGGACAGTAGGGTAGGAATGAGGGCCACAGGGTTGGGACTGGCCATCAATGTTTACAAATGGGTCCTGGTATAAAAAAACTTGAGAACCACTGTTCTGTATCAGTGTTTCTCAACCAATGGGTTGAGACCCAACAGTAAGTCACAAGAATCTATGAAAATGGATTCTCTTTTAAAGGATAAAAATATCCTTGCAGGATGACAGAGTTTCAGCCTGCAAGGGGCTGCTTAGGGTTGTGGAGGAGCAGGAGGAAGGTGATCAGGCAGGGGGGTGCCACGTGCATATGTGCGCTCACACATGCATGTGGCAGCCAGGTAGCATGACAGCAGGTCCTGCAGATCTCCAGGTAGGTCTATGGGGCAGGAGGGAAGCATAAACAATGCATTGGAGGGGGCATGGGAGTATAGTCTATGTATTGAGGGGTATGGGGGGCATGTGTTCCCCAGGATTTGTGGTCCCACAGTGGGCATGGGGCTTCAGCCTCACCAGACTGCCACAGGTAAAACCTCCATGGCTCAATGGGCAGGATCCAGCATGGAAGGGTAAAGTGGGGCAGCAGTGTAAGGTGTAACAGATGGGGCATGGAACATGCTGTCCTCACCTCCTCCCACTGCCATCTGCTTGTATGCTGGGCCGTGGCTCCACCCTGCCACCATGGCCCAGCCACCACTGCTGCTCCCCTCAGGCCATGGCTCTACCCTGGAGGGGAAGTGTGGTGGTGAGTACCATGGGGAAATGGTGGCATGAGGGGAGTGGGGGCAGCAGACAAGCTATGGTGGCTTGGTAGAGCCATAGCTTGGTGTACAAGCAACTAGCAGCAGGAGGAAGTGAAGGCAGTGTGGCACCTCCTCCCCATCCATTACTCCTCATGCTGCTGGCATGGTGGTTTTGCCAGCAGCAACAGCAGCAAGTCTTGCACCCCTCTCCACCCTTCCATGCTAGGCCCCACCTGCTGGGCTTCAGAGGTGGCTCCATGCCACGCTGGTCCAGTCAGGCTGCAGCCCCATGCTTGCTGTGAGTACACAAATCTGGTACCCCCCTGCCCCATACACACTCCCCTGCCCCACACACTGTGGGGCTGGGGACAGTGGGCTGGTAAAGAGGGATACCAGCAGGGCTGGGGAGTGGGGGTCTGTAGGTTGGGAGTGAGGGGCACTAGCAGGGCCTGGGGGGCTGTTTTGTACTTAAATTATTTACTGGGTCAGGACTGGCCATCAATGTTTATGGATGGGCCCTGGTACAAAAATAGTTGAGAACCACTGCTCTAGAGTCCTTGTCCAGTGCTCTTTCTGTGAGGTGACACTGCCTTTTACCCTCTCAGATGATGTGAGGGAAGCAGAAATCTGGTCATTCTAGTTTTTCTTTTTGTCCAGTACTACCCATACTCTCAGCAGCCAACAACTTCTAAGTAATAGTCTACTAATTAATACACCTCACACCACAGTAACTGGTTAAGACACTTTCTATTGCAAAATGGATTTGATGATTCTGCCCAACAAAATATTTATATTGCAGTTTACAAGATCCTGCCATACTTTCTTATTACCTTCGAAACTTTATTTTGAGCCTAGTTTCATATGCAGTATTAAGACAATCAACATTGTTCTAATACATAGAAATATACATTGGACATAGTGGGAATTACGGAAATGTGGTGGGACGAAACGCATGATTGGGCGGTCAATGTCAAGGGCTATAGGCTGTACAGGAGGGACAGGATAGGAAAGAGAGGTGGGGGCGTGGTGCTCTATATTAAGGAGGAATACACATCCTCGTTAATTAGCAAGGAGTCAGGGGAGGAGCACTC
>NW_017728886.1:151889440-151953452 GCF_001723895.1 Crocodylus porosus
GCGGAAAGGGATCTGGGGGTCATCATTGACTCCAAGATGAACATGGGCCGGCAGTGTGGAGAGGCAGTTAGGAAGGCCAACCGCACCTTGGCATGCATGCCCTTTCGACCCTAGAAACTATGAAACTATCTCAACAGGGTATGCTTAAAAGTTCTGTCATTCATTATTTGCCCAAATTTCTCTCTATCCCACATGAGTCTGTGTTTAGTATTTGAGCTGTACAGATGTTTCATAGCGAAACCTAAAAATGTGAGATATTTAGATGTTTGCATATAATGATGAGATTAGACAAGTTTGACGCAAAAAAATTCTGTAGAAAGAAAAAGATTTTAAATGAAATTTATATCCATTTCTCAACAGCACAAAAGAAAGGTAAAAATGGCAATGTATTTCATACAGTCTGGGACAAATGCTGCTCTGATGCTGCTCTTCACACCATTTCTATGGTTGAAATCGCTTGCTCATCTCTGTCTTCGTGAACTGAAGCAAGCAGACTGAAAAGAGGGCTTGATTATTTATTTATTAATTCCTTTATTTTTAGTTTTGCTTTGCTTTTAGAAATAACACATTGTTAGTATAATGTTTGTAAGGCTCATGTATGTAAAGCCTGTTAAGTGCAGCATATTCCCCGTATGGAAAATCTTAATAAATGTTATATTAATAAATTGACTTCCTACCCACTTTGGCCTCCTAGATCACATCTGCATGTGCATATTAATGTAACACACTAAAGGCAGGTGCTTATCGTGGCAGAGTTAATTGCTCCCGGGCACCACATTTACACATGCACCCAGGACTGCAGCATGTTGAACTGGGTTGGAGTAGCCTCAACTGGCAGGAGACCTTGGGTACATTCTGCCTGTCTAGAGGTGCTCTGACCTGGCTCAATGTACTGCAGAGGAGCTGACTGGGGCACGAGAGTACTCCTGAGTGGGGCTAGTCAGCCAGCCACCCCTGCACTAAAGTACAATTGTGCCCCAGCCAATTGTGTTAGTATCTACATGTGCACTGCTGCACGGTAAAAAACTCCATAGCAGGTTAGTATTTACAAGTACTACCTTGCTGTGGCATTTATTAGTTTACTCCAGCCTAATAGCCCTGCACGTGTAGATGTTGAGATGTTTACTGCAGAGCTAATTAGTCTACTTCACAGCAAATATGTTGTGTAGATGCAGGGTGGTTTGATACATCTACATAACACATTCTTTATTAAATCATATTATATTAGATTGGGAAAATTCTGATTTCATTGAAGTCAGTGAGAGTTTTGCTATTGATTTAAGTGGAGTCAGGATTTCACCAAATAAGAGTTTAGATAAAACTCTTCTGTCCTTATCCTTATCAAATTCTACATTTCTTTTTCATAGGGGAATGATCTGGTATTACTGAGATCTAGGCCATAGTGATTTCATGGTTTTAGTTTCATGTTCCAGTTTCCAGTATAAGAACAGATGTAAGTTTAAAATAATATCCCAGGCAAAGAAATCTATATCTAAAGAATGAAGAGGAAAAATACGTAGCTGAAGGAGCAGGTTCCATATACCACACTAAATTCCCCAGAAGGAAGTAACTGATTTAAAAGACCACAATCAGTCTACAGCAATTGACAGCAGAGGCAACAAGTAGTTGTGTGTGGAAAGTTCTGTGTGCAGTGCATTACAGAGCTGTGGCTGGTGACATAGTGTCCCTCCAGGGGGTTATTGTTCAGGACTGCTTGTCTGGTCTCCATGAATGCTCCCTGCAGCCAGTCCAAGTATGGCTTCCAGAACACAGAAGCCATGCCCTGGCTCCTTCCCACTTTGAGACCTTGGCCTTTCAGCCCTGACTCTCCCTGGTTGTCCATGGCTCACAGAGTCATCCTGTTCTGCTCCTGAGAGGGGGACTTAATTTCTTGTTGAGGAGAACAAGTACAACCCAAAGTTCCAAGCAGCAATTAGGACACCCCCCTTCAATAAAAGCATTTACTGGGACAAAGGCCACCTAGCCAGAGGATCTCTGCCCCCTTAAAGGGTAGCACTCCTTCTGGCCACAGTCCAGTTCCCACATTCCTGACTACTCCAAAATTACTCAGCTGTTCTCTCTCTGGTCTGTCCAGCTAGGAGCCCCTAAAGCTGCTCTACTGGTTTCAGTCTTTTAACACTGCCCTCTTACCCTCCCTCACACCTTGCAACAAGCAGACACTCTATTAGTCCACCCAACTCTGTCCATTCAGCTTTCCTGGAGCATCCTGGGTGTCACCAGCAATCCCACTTTTGCTGATGTGAAAAAAGTGCTATTCAAGTCTCTGTGGATATTTTGAGTCTCTCTCTCTTAAAAGTAGCCCTCTTCACGTCACGGACCCTGTTAATTCTTTTTCCCCTTACAGGTAAAATACCATGTCTACATATGCACTCTAATGCATAGAAGGCTATTTTACTGTGCATTAAAGCATCACATAAAAAAAACCGTGACATTATGCTGATGCTCAGTAAAATAGTCTACTATGCATTAAGCGTCACTAAAAAAGCATGCAAATGCACTACTGCACATTAGCACAGTCTAATGTGCATTAATATAATACCTCACATTGGAGGTACTAAATTTAAGCACATTACAAAAGAAACATTAATGCACATGTAGATGCTCCCACAGAGGCATTAACCATCATAACAACATAACGCATAAGAGAGAAATCTTACAAATAAAACCCATAGTCCATCACACATGGTCTCAACTTCCAAGGAAACAAAGGTTAAAGATTGAGGCTGAGATGCTGATTTTGGTTCTTGCAACATTTCTGTGTAGCCTAATGATGCAGTGGTGTATACTGGGTAGAAAAAAGGAGCAACATATGTGTGATAGTAACAAAGCAGTATGCACACCACCAAACACTTCATTCTTCTGTTGCATAGGTTTCTTTCAGTCCTTTTTAGGGTGTACTGAGTAAACACATCAGCATATGTGTAAAAAACCTCTGATTGGTTGCTTGTTCCTGGTCAAGCCAAGCATTCAGAATGTGCTCATGCTCTCACACTGCTCTTTCTACCCATTCTACTTAGGGGTAACACTGGACCATACACTTTGTTACAAAAAGCACACATTAAATACTAAAGCCAAGGTCAACACAAGAAACAACATTCTGCATAAGCTTGCAAATTCCAAGGGGGGAGCACATCCATCCACCCTATGCACTACTGCCCTAGCACTTTATTTCTCTGTGGCTGAATATGCCTGTACCACCTGGGGATGCTCAAGTCACAGTAAACATATTGACAATGCCCTAAATGATACATGTAGAACTATAACAGGCTGCCTAAAATCCACCCCGGTCTCTGCCTATACGCACTATCAGAAGGAAAGTAGCAAGCAACATTGATGGGCTGGCACACAGGTCAGATGGTCAGACGACCACCACACACTATATGGACATCAACCAGTGCACCGTCATCTCTCATTAACAAATAGTTTTTTGTCCCCTACCATACTATTGACCACATCACCAGAATCAGCCAGTACTACCCTCTGGCAAAAGCTGTTAAATGGAGCCAGTGAGGAATTACCCTCAATGAGAAGTTAGCATCCGGCTCCAACTACAAATGGCATACACAGTGAAGCCTGAATAGATTGAGAGCGGTCTTGAAAAATGCAACTTTTTCAAGAAATCATGGGGCTTCTATGCAACTGACCAAGGTGTTTGTCAGGAGAAGCAAACCACAGATCATCTCCTGACATGCCCTCCAGCACCACAATGCACCCCACAAGCTCTGGGAATACCAGTGCCAGAAGCAGTGGCCTGTGCAGAATGTTGGGAACAAATCACATAGGAAGGGAGACACGATGAAAAAGACTCCTCCTCCCTCTCACGTGCCAAGAAGAGATTTTCAGAAAAGGGAAGGGAGAGAGAGTGTGGACAAGACCATTTCCACAAGAAAGGAGAGAGCAAAAAGTTGCATCAGCACTGGGCAGTTCTGCTCCCTTCTCACTGATTTAAAAGACCACAATCCTATGAAAAAGAGTTTGGTTCTCCTCTGTTTCTCTATCAACTGTCTTCTTCATGGGTCTTGGAAGTAAGGTGAGAGGATGAAGAACCTCTGGAAGAGATCCTTCTGCAGGCCTGGGAGCAAAATAGGAAAACTTCCATATCACCAGACAAAGGGGGAGAGTAGTGGGAGGGCAAACTGCAGGGTTTGAGTAGCTGTGAGTGTTTATGAACTGCAGAAGTAATTGTTTTGAGGTTTCAGGAACAAGAACTGTTTGGCAGTTGAGGGGCACAGAAACAGTATCTGAGCCTAATGGGCACAACATGTATTTAGGGTGGGGGACACAAAAGGTAACTGATGCAAGGCAGATAGGGACAGAAGAAAATAATGTGGGGATGGTGGTATCATAATTAACTGTTGCTGAGGTGAAATGGGAGCCATATTTACTTGATGTGAGTGGGGTTCAGAGACAAGTAGATATGGGGTATGAGGGACACAGATGTTTCAGGGACAAATGCAGCCCTTCATACCAACAGGACATGCAAACATATGTAATTTTCTATTAATATTTTCTTGCAAGTGTTAGCAGGTTTGATGATTATAGCACAAGAAAAGACAATAAACAAGCTTAACTCTTAGCTCATCACTGCCACCCTCCTCCTTCTATTTAATGTCCTACACCAGCTTAGGATGTGGTATATTGTCAGGAAGAGCACAATAAAAATAGGGGTAAGGAGGAGAGAAAAGCAAGGGAGTGGGGAGCTCTGATTTGGTTCTTACTCTGCACAGATGGCCTCGGGGTTTTTTTCTCCATCTCTCACCACTGTAGCATCTGTGCATGACAGTGGTCATAAATGTTCCATGCAGAACTGAAGGCTGAGCGAGACCAAAATTTGCATCAGCAATGAGTGTCAGCAATGTCAAAACCAAAAGTCATCATGGGTGTGGGCAATCTTTAGGAATGACTCAAAGCATTTTGCTGCTCATGTTAGCTAAGGCCTTGGCTATAAAATTGTGGGCTCCTGTGCTCTAGCTAAACACCTGGAGAGTGGGCGTGCAGCCACATGTAAAGAAAACCATCTGAGAAATCAGGGAGACAGAATGCTATTAAGGAGCAGTACTGAATGTTCTTGCTTCCTCCTGTTATAGTTTACATATAAAAAAGAATCTACCTCCTCCCCGTTGAATCTGTCAAGGCAAGACAATGTGAAAAAGCAAGCTGACATCAATTTTGTTTTTTCTAGTTCAAAAATATGAACCAGTTAACAAGGTGCTAAATTCTGGCCACTTATTGTCTCATTGTTTCCTTCTCCTGCTTCTCTGTATATGTCCACATTTCCCTTGTTTTATCCTAAGAATCAAAGATCTTTGGGGAAGAGCCTGTCTTTTTTGGCCAGTCTTAACATATACCAAATACATGAGAACAAAATGTTTCTCATGACTGCTGCAGCAGCCTGTGTTCAGACACCTTTGCTGAAGTAGCAGCAGCCCACCCTGTCACAGCTACAGCAAGCAAGTAAGTGCCCCCTTCTTCCACCCTTGTGCTGTCCACAGCATCAACATTTTAAATTATGCCTCTGAATTTAGTTACTTGTAGAAACTGAAGTGCCAAATGGATGCTTCATTTTCCCAAGGTCTGTCCAGAGCAATTCCAGTGTGAGCTGTAGCTCAGTACTCTGGGAAGACCCAGAGAACAAAACCATTCCCTCAAAGGAAAAAAGAAAATTCAGACTTGATTTAACTCATCTGGCTGTCTAGGTCTGCTTTAAGAAGAAAAAAGGCCATGTTGGCATTGAGGTCCAATAGGTGTTGCAGACAAGGAGAACTTGAGTGTAGATATGCTATTCAAATGCTTATCTGAAGGCCAGGAAGAAAGGCTATGGTAAGATGAGTGAACCAGAGAAAAAAAGAGTTCAATACTGGTGTGGAAACAGATGCTCAGATTAAATGAAAGCATAAGGATTGGTACCTGAGAAATAAACAGAAGCAAGAGTGGCTACAGGCCTCTCTGTGTGTTGAATAAAGTTTAGATCCTTAAAACTTTACCTGTTGCTAATGAAATGGGGGCCAGCTACTTTAGGAGGAAAGAGCAGAAAGATGCCAATCCATGGCTCTTCCTTCAAGGTAGTTCTACATTAAATAGAGTATGGAAAGAATTTTCAAATCTAAACCACTAAGTGCACTTATTGGTGTTGCTTTGCTTCCAAATCCTGTAACCAAAAGCCAAGTTTACTTTGCAGTAACACCTCAAACTAAATACTTAAGGGCTGCACAGCTCCCATCAGCAGCAATAGCATTTGGCTGCATGCCACATTAAGTATGCACAGTTTTCAGAAATCATAAGCTGCCCTTACGCAATTTGTATAACAGAGTGACTTACCAACTCCCCTTTTTTTCACCGGATACATAGAATGAGGCAACAGTACTAATATGGAGGCTTATTAACTGATGGATGTCTGTTTCTGGTCAGCTGATGCCTGAATTTAAAGGTGAATATAATTTCTTGGAAAAGACTGCGAGCTTGGATAGGATTCTCAAGGAGCTATACAGACAGAGCAGTTTTTGTTTTGTGATAGGGATATAAATGCATGATCAATGATGGGGAGGTCATTTGATAAACACTGGGTCCTGCTTTCATGTGAACATTAATGCAACTGGCTTTGAAGTACACATGTCGGTAACAATGGCTAAAACTCTGCTATGGCAGCCTCTTAACCAACATTATGGATCTGTACACAAAAGTGCTTCTAGATGGTACTGTAATACACATAGAAAAAATAAGAGATGTGGATGTCAGTGTGGCACCGAAGACTGCAAGTGGCATACACTGCTGAAAAACCATGTCGCTCTTTTTAAAATCTCGTTTAAGTCCTTCCCTCTTTATTAAGTAAAGAATTATATTCAATTAAAGGTGACTGATCAAAACAGTGGGGAATACATGCATAAGCAAATATGACAAATAGTGACATACCTTGTGATCAGAGTACACCAATTACACCATATACAGAAAGTAGTTATGGTTGATTGGAGCAATTAAATGTTTTCTTTAAGAAAAAATACCTCCAGTGAGAATATTTTAGAAAATGACTTTTTAATCATCTGTAGAACTGCTAAAATGACTGTCTCCTAATAGTTTTAAAGTGTGCCTTAGTTAGAAATAGCTGTAATCCCTTAGAAAAGCTGGGGAATACTTCCCTAGAAACCTGTTTACTTGAAACTTATTTTTAATCACAGAATCATATCCAGGATTACTCACACATTTCAAAGGCAATAACAGCAATTTTAAACACATTTCCTTGGCCTGGAGGGGAGCACAAACTCAAAGGGGTGTAACTTCTGCAACAAACAGAACAAGAACGGTAACCAATCTGGAAGAAGTGATGCACAGCTCAAGTGATTAACGAGGCTAGAGATTGAAACACCAGTGGTGAATAATGCAGAAGTCGCAAGCATTCATATATTTAGACAATAGGATACTTCACCTTTTGGGCCAGATCCTGATACTGTTATTCACTCTGAACAATACCCTACTCCATGAACGTAGCTCAGGCTTCCAAGAATCTCTCCTTTTCAGAAAAGGTAAAATAGTACAGCAATTCTGAGCCATAGTCTAAGTGAGTGTTGTCCAACTTCTGAGCAGCTGAAGGTCACGTGCCCCTCAGGCTACATACCAGCTAGACTGCACACTCCCATCATACCCCCAAGGGTGAGGCAAGACACAAAAGCTGGAGCAGGGAGGGAGAAGCCTGGAGACTCTACTGGTGGCAACAACAGAAGAGAGAGAATGCCTGGATCAGGAGTCTGGAGGCCACACATTAACCCCTCTTGGACCTCTTGCAGCCTACAAACCACCAGTTGGTAATTTATTAGTGAACATAACAATTCATTTGCTAATCTATCCTGGATGGTAAAGAGTGTAAGCTAAGTGGTTCTGACATCCTAAGTCTGGCCAAATTGGGATACCCTTACTTATACTGAGTAGCTCCTCATGAAGTTAGTAAGAACAAAAAAAAAATTGCAAAATTAGAAATACTACACAAGGTGTGATTAACAAATTCACTGTTTGACCCCTACTTAAGAAAAGGTGCTTATAGATTAATTTATAATGTTATAATTTAGTTTTTTCTTTAGAGCAGAAGCTGTGTTTACCCCTCAGAGTCAGTGGCTGAGCATAAGTAAATCATGAGGTAAATCTAACCAGGCTTAGGATTTAGTAAAAAATGAGACTATTTATCATGTAAATTTGTATGGAAAAAAAAAATATTCCTTTTCCTTTCCAAAAACACCCTGCAACACTAAGTAATATGACCAGCCTTAACCCTCTGCCTGTAAAAGGGAGATAATTATTTTTATCCGTATTTGTAAACTGCTTGAAGAACTCTGGGAGAGGGAGATATAAAAGTATTTTTCTTTTGCTGCTTCCTCCTAAAATCCTTGGAAATTCCTTCATAACTAGGGATCATTTCCAAGCCCCTTTGAAATCAGTGAGAGCTGGCTTATGTCCTGGTAAAGAAGCTTTAATACAAGATTTAATACTAAATATTTGTTCCCCTAAACTTATCATGTTACCATTGCTGGGATAATACCCAGCTGGTATAAACATAACTTTTCCTATGTCATGAGAGAAATGTTTCCAAATTCAATTTCTCTCTTAAAAAAAAAAAACAAATGACAAAAGGAAGAATTAATGTTGACAATCTAACCACAGAGATCAGCATATATAAATAGTTTTGTAGAGTATCAGAGCTCAGCCTGAAGACATAAAAGGAGAGAAACCTTACCTATTTCTTCTAGAATATTAGATATATTTCTTGTTTCCTTCTCCCTATTTTATTCTTGCTTAGGACTGAAGTTTCGAATAACAATAATTTTTAACAATTAACATAAGTAACTCAAATGACAGGACAGTTCTAATTCCCAGCCTAGTTTATGGCAGTAGCTTCCTATGCCACTGAAAGAATAAGCTCTACACCCATTCTGACAGCAGGCTGAATCTTGTAAGGTGCAGAGTGTCCTTAGGTTTCAAGGAAGCTAATGAGAGTAGAAAGTATTCAGATTCTTCCAAGATCTGCCTATTAAAAGGGAGGCTGGCTCTCCGGTGAAGAGGTATGTTCTTTATATTGTACTGTAGAGGGTTAATGTTCTCAACTGGCAAACCTTGGCAGAGAGAGCCGATACTGCATGTTCTCTAGTTCAAGGCATACCATTCTGGAATGCAGTACAGATTCATAGAATGAAATATATTTTCCATTACAGGTCCTCAAGGAATGTTGAAAGGAGTCAAGTAACAACATGAGAGTTTAAAGCATGATCAATAGAAATAAAAAACGCCCCCCAAAACCTGTACATACACACAACATAGAGCCCCAAAACCAACCAACCACAGACCCTGGATTGTAGTAGTATTAAGGCTTGTGGAGTCTTTGTAACCTCAGAGTCCCCAAGTCAGCAATCAGTGTGGAAGAAATGGCAACCTTATGTGTGGGGAGGGCTTTGGAAAAAGAAAATTTATTATTGCCAGTGCACTGATGAATGGAAGCATTAGAATAGCCAGATGTAGAGTATAAGGGGTTAGAAAGTGAAAAGCTAAGTGTCGCCTTAAAGCATCAGGAAACGGAGCCAGCATTGTGAAAACCATCGGCCTGCTTGTGCTGTGAATTCTTTAATGTACAATGAAGGGCTTTGATAGCTGATACCAAAAGCCCCCACATGGAAACACCCTGGAAATAAGTTTAGCAGCTAACATGTTGTGGAAGGTAGTAGTCCCAGGAAAGGAGAAAGGTGCTGAGACAGGCGTGCTGCATGCTAGAATTAGAGGTATGATATGGAGCCTGGGATTATTGCTTAGAGCATTGTGGACAGCTAGAAATAACCAGGAAGGATGCAGTCTTAACTCTATGGTAATGGATAATCCAGAAACAGCTGTTTCTGTTCCTCAAGCTTTTCTTTAAACTGCCACAGGAGACCTCTTTCCACTCTGAGCTCAGTTATTCTTCAGTGTTGACTTCTCAACACAGCACTTTGGCTTTCACAAGTAATCTGTTGGACAGGTTAGAAAACCAGTGCTGAATTCCCCAGTCAGCAATGCTTTGCTTAGGTTTGGAGAAGACTTGCCCCAAGACTAAACACACATATTGTTAACCATGATCTTTCCTTTACTTTACTGCACATCCCAGTAAATATAAAGAGTGCACGTGTTTGTGTGCATCTGTTAACCCAGCCAGGAACCATAGATCTGCACATCCCTGAAATGTTTGCAAAATTTGAGCTCTGCAACAAATTTGGATCTGTATTTTAGCTTTGTATTAATACTGTTACTTCATTTAAAGGTATGGCTGGATTGTTAAAGATATCTTATTTTAATGTTATCTTACTTTCATACCTCCTGTACATACAGAATCACAAAGACGTTTCAGCTACACAGATAGAACCGTATCTACTGTAATAGTAAAAACATGTTTCCCCTTGGAAATGTATGAGCTGTGGAAACTCAAAGCTGCAACATTAATATTTCTTCTTGTAGGGTTTTTTTCTGTGCTATTAATTCACTGTCATGTTTTTTGGGAACTTGACAAGTTTGTGAGAGTTTTTTTTTTTCTCCCTTTCCCCATATCTAGAAAATATGCACACATTTGAATTATGACTTTCCTACAGGAACTAACAGCTGTATGTGCAAATCATGCATATAAATCAATTACCAAGGCCTATGTACTATAAATGCACCCATTAATTAAGCAATGTCAGATGCTATGAACCATGAAGTTCATTACATCTTTAGCATTCAAACCAAGGATTATTTGAAGAAGCAATATTACGTTTACCTAATATTTAATGAAATTTAGCCGGGTTGTTGCCAACATTCTTATTTTATGCCTAATTCAGTGTTTAAATGTTTATGAATAAAACACTAACTGCTGAAAGCAGAAATGTTGAAATGTAATTACTGGTAAGTTATAATGCACTTGAGGACTCATTATACCAGACTTGGGAGTTTTAAGATCACCAGTGTAACACTCTCTCCAAAAACACAGAATTTTTATGGGCTAAAAGCTGGAAAGACATAAATGCTGTTGAATTTGTCCTGGCTGAGTGGAAATTTTGATGATCGTGGTACAATGATTTATGGGTATAACATTTTCCAGTCATTACGTGGTTGCATTTCAGCATTGTGACATGATTTGCATATGTGAATATCCCTGCAAATTAACTTCTGATGAGTGCTACATCTGCCTGGATAAAGAAGCTCCTATCTTAAAACTAATCCAGCTGCTACCACAAAGAGTCTACTTAAAGAAGAAATGATCTGCACTGTCATTATCTGTACAGTGTTATCTAAAACTATTTTCTGCTTTAATTTTAGGGTTAACTACATAAACTTTGCATAGAAGTATGGGTTACCTAGTTAGGAGTCTTTCTAGCAATTAATGGGCACTCAAAATTGCCCAAATTATGAATATCTGTGGCACATAGAACATTATACTTTTATTTCATTTATTTCTCTACATAGATGCATTCTTGAAAGCTCTTTGTGATACTACAGCAACCAAGGAATAATTCATTGTCTGTCAGGATGGTTCTTAACCAGATGATTAGAGAAAAGCATATGTAAAAGAAGACTTTTCTTTAAAAGTTATATACTGTATTGGATTAGAAGAGCACAAATTTACCAGGTTGGAGTTAGACTTTCAGGACTGCTGAACATCTGCCTCTTTTGCTGGCTCAGCATTTCTCAGGATCAGGCACATGAGCTGGATAAGATTTCATACACTGAACTGAACTTGGAAATCAACTTTGATTTCTACTGCAACCTGATTTCAGTCAAACCAGAAATGTCACCAAATTGATCTCCCTCATTACATATTTTCAAGATTACCCAAATGTTGTTACTATTAGCATTATCACCATATCTAAAAAAACCTGGCACAGACTATAACCCCCCTGAACTGGATGCTATGCAAATACAGATGAAAAAAAACGATCCTTGACTCAGAAAGGTTACAATGGTTATGTATATATGTTATAGTGGAGTGACATTCAGAGATAATCCAAGTTATCTCTGAATGAGATAGCTCAGGTACTGGAAGCACTCTATCCATATTAGCATGGTGCTCCAATTAACAAAGCCAAGAACTTAGATGAAGCAACAAACTAGTGCTTCTCTACTTGTTCTGGTAGTCAAGTTATCTTAAAGGAGAAAAGTGAGGTAACTTCGCAGAAGGGGCAGCAAGAGAGAAAGCTCAAAGTGGGTTGTGGAATGCAGATAGAGGTTGACCTCATGATACTGAAAGACAGATAGAGTTATGGTAGGGATAGGCTGTAAATAACCTTGAAAGTGAAAACAAGCAACTTATGCTTGATGCACCAGAGAAGGGGGTTGCAGAGGAGTGAGGCAAATTGAGGGGTGACAGGGTCAAAGTGATGGAAAGGTCAGAGGAAGGAATGTTGCCAAAACTGAGACATGAGATGATGAAACCCAAACAAGAGTTTTGGGTGTGTGGAGGGAAAGAAAAGTTAGAGATGCTATGCAGATTGTTTCTACATAATATCTGAATATAGCAGGTTGAGAAGAACAAAAGACAGCTCTGAGCTGAGGATGACATCCAGCTTATGGACTTGACTGACTGACAGGCTGGTGGGGAAGTGATTGTTCACAGTGATTGACACTGGGAAGGCTTTTCTGAGGGAAAAGGAAAGGAGATGAAGAGATATGCTTCAGTCATGTTGAGTTGGAACTGGTAATTAGACATCCACAAATAGATTTTTTTTTTTTTTTAAGTACCAAAACTTTGTCTTGGACAGGAAGAAATGGATTTGAAGGAGGTGAGTATTAGGGCTGTAAAAAATGGCACCGTTCTGTTTTGACTTGCATTTCAACGGAACAGCATTTCGTTTCGAATTTCATTTTGATTTGAAACCGCTGTTCCATTGAAACAGTATTGCTGTTTCAACGTTTCGCCCATAGGCTATAATAGGGAAGCCTGAAACAGCCTATAACTTTGTCATTTCTAGCCTGATTTGAATGAAACTTGCAGGAATGGTAGCCTCTTCTGAGATCATGAAGCCTACCAAGTTTCAAGGAGACAGATGCAGGGGTTTCAGGGAAACTGCACCTCAAAATTTTGAAAGCAAAACTCATGTCACATGTATGTGTTAAGTCACAGCAGGGTCAAAACTGCAGGCCTGCTGAGGCCACGAAGCCTGCCAGCTGTCGAGGAGATCGGTGCAGGGAGGTTCTGGGGCCCTGCAACTCTAACTATAGACAGGCAAAACTCATGACATGGGTGCTTGTGGGACTGTGTCTGTCTTGGGGTGCAGGGGGCTGAAAGCTGCAGGCCTGCTAGATCCTGCTGTGGCCATGAAGACAGCCTGCTGTCAAGGAGATCGGTGCAGGGGGAGTCTGGGTTCTGGGGCCCTGAACCCCTAGCTGCTGACAGGCAAAACTGGAAGACACAGCTCACTAACTGACACCAAGGCAGAAAGCAGGCAGTTCAAACTATGCTGCCTTTTATGCAGTTTTTCCATCCCTCCCCCAGAGCACTGGGATTGGAAGGGACCTCAGGGAAGGTGACAGTCACTGGCCAGCTGCACAGTCAATATGAGAGCACTCTTCTCCCCACTTCCCCCCTCTTCCCCTTCCCTCTCCTTTCTTTAGTTCCTGTTTCCCTGCAGGCAAGCCCAGTTTGAGCTTTAAAACTCAAAATGTTTTGAAAATTTTGAAACATCTTGACTCGCCTCATTTCATTTTGAGGCTGTTTCAAAGTTCTCTGTTTCATTTTGAAATCTCTGTTTTAAGCTTGAAACGAATCAAAACAGCATCAAAACAAAACTGCTGGCAAAATTTTGCACAGCCCAAGAGGGTGTATCTATGAGTAATTTGCAGAGATAGTAGCTGACTTTGTGTTACTGTATCAGATCACCAGAAATACGAGGCAAAAGCAGTGGGGACCAAGGACAGAGGTCTTTGTGATCCCCACAAAGGAAATGAAGTGGATTCTCTGAAGGATACGCTGAAAGAATTAGCAAAGGTAAGTGAGTGAAGAAAGGAAGGTATCACAAGGATGGAAAAGATTTCAAAAAGCAGAAGAGGCAGGAACACAAGCATAAAAAAGATGATTTTAGCTTTGGATGAGTTTTTGTTGAATAAACAGATCCAATATGCTCTATTTTTTTCAATCAATTTTGCCTACTTCTGGTACCAAATCTCTAAAGTTAGGAGTAGCTTTAAGTGCAGAAAATATTCTCTATTTTAAATCCCTGTTGTAAATCTACCTCTGTAACAAGATCAAAATTAAAAGGTTTTGCTGACTGAAATGAAATGCTAAGATTGTGACAACATCAACAAGTATCTAATAAATTTCAGTAGGAATGTGTGATGAAATCTTTGCCACATTGAACTCAGTGGTGAAACTTACTGACTGTGTTGAGGCTAGGATTGCATGCCAGAGGGTGACTGAAGTCCAGTTAGCAGATACACACTTGATCTCAACATGCCAAGGTTTCAAAGTACTGAAATGTAACCTCCCTTCTAAGCTACTTACTATAGAATTCAAAACAGAAGAAAAAGTCAGCTTGCAAATTTAAACACAGCCGTAAGTACCATAATAGTGGTAGCACAAAGCCAAAAAATATAAATGAGCTTCATAAAGCATGGTTAATAAAATATCTAAAGACAAAAGTGTGAATAAGACAGATTGCTGTGGTAAAAATTACAAGCAACATTCTCAGGTAGAGAAGTACATGGCTCTGTGGAGTGGAGGAGTGGTAGAATTTAATCCATATCATCTTTGCATTTTTTAAATCTTGCCACACCTGCTGAAGGCCTCAAAATCCACAAATTTCTCTGGCCCTAGTGCAACAAATCACGTAATCATTTTCTTACCTTGAAATTCATTATAATTCAGCACTACTGAATGAGGACCAGGATGCAAGTGGTGACAAGGGAAGAGGTGCTGTATTCTTAACCTTGCCAGCATCCGCTAAAGACAAAAACCAGGCACATTCATTGCAGGAAACACTTTCTAACCTCAGGCAAAAGGGAATCTTGGCTCTGTAACAGAGTTGAGTCTTAAGCTGAGGCACTGTTGAACAAACCGCTTCTGGAGGCCTGCTTACTCAGTCCCTCAGTCCTGAGGCCAACTCTCATGTTAGCTGCCATTTTGAGCTCCAGTGAGTTAGAGTTCCCATATTAGGTTTGAAATAATTTCCTGTCCCAGGTGTAAGCTTCTTGTTAATATAAAGAGATATGTTTAGCACATTTCCAGCTACATTTCCAACTAAAAGTTGCATTGATGACAGAAGTAAACTGTCAGAACAGGTGTATCTTTTTATTGTGTGCTATAGGAAACAACATAAAAAAAATGTACAATTTCCCCCACAGCTTAGGGTTGTTGGTTGTAGCCATTTTGGTCTAAGGACAAAGGCAGACAAGGCTCTTTGGGTAAATGTGATATTTTTTATTAGACCAACTAAATAGTTGGAAAAAATGTTCTTTGTAAGATTTCAGGCACAAACACCCCTCTTCAGACGTATCAAGAATCTGCTGGTGAATTGTGAGCTCTCCTGGGTAGAACAGAAGCCAAAATGCTAAATGCAGGCCTGTGAAAATGCACATGCCTGGCAGTGAAGATCAGAGGGATGGAAAACAATAGATGCGAGACAGAAAGGGAAGAAGGAATGTTGAACTGGTGATAGAAGAATGTAGCTGGTAAAATGAAGACAAGTTACCTGGGGTTATCAGAAGGCAGGCAGGTTATAATGTGCCATATAGCCAATGTCTATATTTAGTCCATGATTTGGGTGTTCATGCCCCAAATATTGCAAAGAACATTTTTTTCCAACTATTTGGTTGGTCTAATAAAAGACATCACATTTACCCAAAGAACCTCACCTCCTTAATTTCCCCCATGAAATACAGGTTAGAGTGCATACATTTGCAGATAATTAATAGTATGATGTCATGTGAAACAACAGTTTTCCCTCCCTCCAGATTAAAGAAGCAAATGACTGAATGAACTTATTCTCTTTCAGTCATACTGTTGCTGGTTCAGAACAGTCTGCTTGATGTTGCCTTCTCTGTTATTCACAAATGTACACATACAGGGAGTGTCTACACGTGCACCGTTACTGCAAGTAACATAGGTGCATCTACATATGTGTACCCGTACGGTGCAGTAACTATGGCAACTTATGCCAACTTGGGTATAAATTGCTACCTGCATGCCTGAATAGTTACTGTGCAGTAAGGCACGTGTAGACACCTTACTGCAAAGTAACCTTGTCTGTATGGACTGACTTGGGAGTCACTTTAGTCCCGAGTCAGTCCACACACAAAGTTACTGCACTGTAATCCCTGCACATGTAGACACTGGCGTGAAAGCCGATTACTGCACAGTAACATACCACACAGTAAATGCACATGTAGACACACCCACAGAGAGCTATCTGTAAGGTTACCAGGAGTATAGGAAGCTGCAGTAGCATAGAGGAAAACGTGATGGTAACATATCAGCTGTCACTGAGAAATGTCTTGATTGTGTTTCTTATGGCACCAAATCTTCCATTAAACATAGGATAATGCAAGACACTTTTGTATCATGGGAGGAATAAAAAGGGAAAGTGCATTTTAAAGCATCAGGTACTGATTAGAACTAGTAATTCAGAATTCTCAGAATTTTGGCATGGTAATTCAAACCTTTTTAATATACACAATTAGACAGGAAATCTCATGAAAACTGAATGTGAGCTTGCCAATCTTTCCTTTTTGCACTTGGACCAAGTGCCATCAAAATGGCCGTTCTTGAAATATTTTACACTCTCACCTTCATGTGCAATAAAGAACAAGAAAGTAGATATATGTATGTAGTAGTATTATTGTAGGTAAGATGGTCCTGAGACTAGGTGAGAAGCAGGATCTGTTTGGTGATAACTTTTATTAGATCTATTATATATTTAGGAGAGATATTAGACAAGTTATCAGGTACAAAATGCCTAGTGGTCTAACAAAAGATATTGCCAAAAAAACCCTTCTTGAAAATCTTGTGTTAGTTATCATTATTAAGCTTGTTTTTCTTTTTTCAAATCTAAGAAAGTAAGATTTCTCCTATAGACCAAAGCTGTGAAATTAAAAATACAAGGTAACTGAAGTTAGATATTGGTAGCATGATAAGAAGGCTGTAGATGTTAGTGTGATGCTGTAGATCAGGGTAGGGAAAAGTATGAACAAGAGATAATTATATTGAATAACATGGCAGGTGCCTAATTGCATGCTACAAGTCTAGGCCCACGATGTTGCCATAATGGCTTCAGGGAAAGCAGATGGCAGAGGAAGAGTAGGTTGTAGGTTGAAAGCACATCCTTTCCTGTGCACCCTGGACTGGCCATTAGGGAATCACCAGCCCTATTAGTACACTTCTTGCCCTCCCTGTTTATTATTCTCATGTGGCCCAGGAAAGAACCCCTTTTGTGGGAGTAGGAGTCTCATATGAAGCCCATCTTCTTCCCTGCCACCCCCCAATCTTCTCTATTAGCTGCTGTGAAGCCATATATATTAGAGCCCCTTTTAAGGTCTTTTAAGTTGAACATCCAAAAACGAGGCCCTTAGAATCACAAGTCCCATTTCTAAATGTGGACCAAAACATTTGTATATTATCAAGCTATATAGTTTAGCTTGTTTCTGAATTCAACAAGCATTATTTTGAAACTATCACTCAAAAATATGTTTGTGCCACCATACAATTATCTGGATAGGCAGACAAGGTTCTTTGGGTAAATCTTTTATTAGACCAACTAAATAGTTGGAAAAATTGTTCTTTGCAAGCTTTCAGGCACAAATGCCACAAACAACCTTGTCTGCCTATGTCCTTAGACCAACATGGCTACAACCAACATCCTCTATTTAATACAGTTGCTTCAGACACATCTATATATTGCAGATGTCAGCTGTGAGTTTTTTAGTAGACAAAATCCAGCCCAAGGACATGTTTATACTGTGGCAGCAGCCTGGTCCATTCAGAATATCCTTTTGCATGCCCCCTTACATTGTCCAGACCTAGAAATATGTTGGTGTGACCACTCAAGGATTGTCTTCAGGAGCGTTGCTCAAGGATGCCAGCAACTATGATCTTGAAAGCATCTGCAAAGGGATGTGGCAGGGAATCTTCACTGACATATTACTGAGTTTGAAGTCAGAGGGAGGCAAAGAATATACTTTTCCAGAGAAGTTTCCTATTTGCTTTAATTGAAATAAAGGTTTTGGTTATATAGTTAAGGTTTATTTAACTATATGGCATGAAGTGAGTCATGTCACTGCTGCCTCAGCCCCACCACTCTGTCCACTCATCTCAAGACTTCACTACTCACTGCTTTCTCTCTTCTCATAGATCCTGAGATTCCTGAGGTCATTTTTCTGGTGTCTAATAGGGCTGTGCAAAGCTTTGGTCTCTGATTCGATTTGGTGGAGATACGGCTCAATTCAGTGGCCAAATTTCCAAATCCAAATCAAATCAGAGAGATTCAGAAAGAGTTGGAGATTCAGGCAGAGAGACAGCTTTAAATATTTTGTCTACATATATCTAGGTAGCAGGGACTTGTGAATGCTGCAACGCAGGGGTGCATGGAGTGTCCCACAGAAGCATGGGGTAGGGGTCCCCTGTGTGCTCAGCAGCAGACCGAGAAGTGGACCACAAGCACTTCCTTTCCACTTCTGGGTCTGCCAGGGAATGCGTGGTTTCGTGATTGGTGCCTCCTGGGTCTGGGGGGGTGTTTGGGGTCCCCCTGTAGCTGATCACTGAGCCAGAGCGGTGCAGGGCTCCCCCCAGCATGCTCACCAGCAGACCCAAAAGTGGACCGGAAGTAGTTCCAGTCCACTTCCAGGTTCACCATCGAGAATGTGGAGCCTCCCCACCCCGCGCTCCTGTGGGACACTCCATTCACCCCAGCATTGCAGCAATCACAAGTTGCACCTGGTACCTCACGGTATGTAGGAAAAACTTTTAAACCTGTGTCTATGTCCGAATCACTGATTCTCTGAATCAGAATTGAAACTTCAGATTCAGCCCAGTCAAATTAGGGACAGTGATCTGAATCAACTAATCAAATCATTGTCGCTGATTTCGGCCGAATCCGAATTGAATAGGGCCCGCTTCACACACCCCTAGTGTCTAACACACATATAATATAATGCTGGTCACATCTCTGTAAGGGGGTGTTCCCTCTCTCTGAAAAGTACAGATAGGTAAACCACAAGACCCAAATCACTACCTATGATTATAACCCACAGTTAACTTGTTTTGTAGAAACCTGAATTCTTGAAAAACTGATTTCCTGAATATGTGTAATCTGTTTACAGAGTACATATAGTACAGGAAAAGCTTGAATCAAAAGCCCATTTGTGGGCTTTTCTGGAAAAACTGTACAAAAAGGCATAACAACTTAACAGGAATACTTATCACACTATGTCATGAAAAGCCTCATTAGTTTTCTTTGATAATTAGCTATAACTGTGTTAAAATTATTAGCTATAATGAAACAAAGGGACTTTTGAAAGAGAACCAGCATGATTACTTATTGTGAGTAAATTAAATTGAAAAAGTCTTGATTAAGCAATATACACCTAATTTCACATAAAAATGCTGATTTCTCCCTGAAGATTAACTGTGAACTCCATTAATGTGAGTAAAGTTTGATATGAATATCAATTAAAACACGAAAAAGTATAATTATATACTGTAAGGGGGAAAGGTTTGAATAAAAATCATGCCCCTGCTCAAACACAAAGGACAAAGAACTTTGGACCTAAGGCTTTAGCTGTGGCTTTGCAATACCTTCAGAGACCTAGATGTAGCACATGTATAATCATGTAGTGATTTAAGTCATAACACTTGAAACACTCAAACAGGAGAAAAACAAGGCATTACATCTAAATAAGCCTTAAGGAGGCCTGTTTTTCATGGTCTTATATATTGTGTAGGCATTTATATTCCTGGAAAATAAGTGGAAAATGCGAGAGAATCTAAATTCTCCATTCATAACATTAGACAGGGATAGTACATTCCTTTACCACACCTTAAACAAGGGACAAACAAGGGCAAGCAGGCCCATCTCCCTCCATACGCTTGTGGAATGGGGAATGTAGAGGAAGCTGAGCTGCCAGGACCCAGAGTCGGCAGCTGTTGGGACTGGGAGTCCCCTTAGTTGCGGGACTCTCAGTCTCAGCCAGGAATAGAGCACCCCTGCAGCTGCAATCCTTGGCAGCTGATGGGGCTCCCCGCTGCAGAGGAGACCCTGCTACACATGCAAATTAAAGCTTGTTAGCAACCAGCTCTAAAGTTAGTACACATCTTTGAGGTCTGACTTTACAGCTAGTTGGAGCTTTTTTATGGCGTGATAAGTACTTTGCATGTGTAGCTGGTCTCAAGGTAATTACATAATTAACCAGCTAGTTGTGTGATACCTGTGATGTGTAGAGGGGCCCTCAGTAACATATTTAGCTGTTTAAGGAATGAAGAACTGTACAATTTCAGGATCAGGTGCGTGGTGATGCAATACAGAGTTTGATACATGCTGGGCATTCACAGAGCGTGTGATGTACATACATGTTCTCAAGAGTGTTAATCAATGTAACAGGGATGTATTTGGTAGCTGTGTTGGTCTGAGACAAAAAGAAACGCAAAACTCTAGAACTCTTGGTTCAGAGATTATACCTTTTATTAGACGAACTAAGAAATCACAAAAAAAAATAAAATATTTTTCTTCAAGCTTTCGTGCTTACACACTCTTCATGTCTTTTGGCAATGAGGCCCTGCAATCTGTTCCTCTAGATGTTTGAACAGTGTCTCAGCCCTCCCAATCTCCCTGGCTGCTTCACCATTCATTGTTACATACAATCCAGTTCATAGACAGCATTTAAGATCTCTGGTTTCCTTAGCTGCACTTCTCTGGGACCATATGATAGTACAGCAATGAGACACGCTTAGCAAAGTTGCATACACTGTACTTCTAAAAAGCAAGAGAAATGTGCAGTTCTGTAGAAAATAGCAGGCTCCTGAAGGCAGTCCTCTTTAGTCTGATCTCTTCCTTGTGGGTCACTGGATTTGATCCAAATTCTTTAAGTAAGGCAAGGTACCTTGATGGTCATCTCCCTCTAGATTGGAGAAGCACACCTTTTAAATTAATCTCCCTCCCCCTGACCAGATGACAAGCTTCAGGAAAAAGCTTCCCTATCTAGACACACAAGTGGAGGCAAGGGTCGTACCCAAAACCCAAACCCTCCCTATCAAGATAGACCCCACTCAAAGACAAAGGGCTTACTGAAAGAAAAAAGAAAACTTCCACTTTTGAGAAGATAGGTACATTCAGTTTTGAGGGGTCCTTGATTCCTTTGCCTTGCAGGCAAAGTTCCCTTCAGTTTGCTAGTTTCCCACCACCAAATGGACCATCTAATTAACAAGGACTGTTACAAGTAGTACTCAAAAAACCAAGTGGCGATCATACACCTGAACACAGATGTGTGCCACAAACTGGCACACCATCAACAAGCCCATCTCTTTCCATTTACTGTTGCTGGCCCCTGGTGACAGCTGCTCTACTGTGGAGTCCCTAGACAGAAAGGGCAAACAAGGCATAATAGCTTAAGTGTGGGCAGTCCAGCCATGATGTTGGGAAGAGGATGTACGTATGTTAGGGTTCATGATTTCAAAGGTGTAGACCTGGTATTTTAATTTTGTTTTTATAATACAAATATATGTGAAAAGGTAAGGTAAAGGTTTAACAGCAAATATAATGTCATGTAAAAATAGAAGAAAAATAAATGAGAGCGCAAAAACTGCTTGAAAGTAGTTATACGATATTTCCTTTTTTCACATCTATAACTTAAAAAGAACACCATACTGTAGATTTTTGTTTTAATTGTTAACAATGTTCTCTCCCGCTCCAGAGCTTCTATTCCAAGTTTGAGCCTGGAGCAAATTTTTACAGTGGAATTTTAAACCCCTGAAAATAGAGGTTTATAATGGAAACTCTGGCATTGCCCTAACTAATGTTGCTATGCTATTGGGTGCTGCTATAATAATAAAAAGACTCTCTGAGACTGTATGTCAGGCAGAATGGCTAATAACACTCAGAAAAGAGGGGAAAACAGATGAAGCATCCATGGCACTGGCTTTCTTAAATATAACGAATCAGTCCTATGTTGTAAAGAATATAAACAAATAATTTGCCAAAACAGTGTATAAATATAGAAGATGAACCATTCTTTGGGAAAATGATGGGTTACTAAGGTATGGAATTTAATATCATTGTCAATCTATAAAACTTTTACAACCTAGTCTTATTTGCACAGAGATTACATCCCCAAAGCTCAGTGCCAAAGACACATGTTAATAAGCTCACAACTTTTAATTAAGCAATATGTATAAGTAGATTCCCATTAAGCTGTGATTTGTGGGCTAGTTCATTACAGTGGGTTCCAGCCACCAGACACATATTCAATACAAATCAAGCAGCCTGCATATTATCCAGCTTAATGTGAGCCTACGCGTGGTATTTTATCACCAGTTTAGACTAGTGGTTCAAAGAACTATATTTTTTCTAACATGGAGCCAGTGACCAGAACCTTGTAATAACCCCACGCTGTTTGCTTAATGACACTATCCCTCTGCATTGTTTGCTCCTAGCTGGTAATTATTCATATAGTTGATCACAGGTCTATAAAAAAAAAGATTTTTTTTCATATATGCTAAACTTTCAGTCAGGACTTATTTTCCTTAATCTGAATTTAAAAAATTTAAATAATAAAGTAAATATGGATTTCAAAGACATGGAACAATAAAAATAATAATTCACATCAAAGGGATTGTTGATAATATTTTCTAGATCTTTAACATGAATAAATCTCATTTGAATCCCTAAGTTATGATGAAATCCTGGTCATCATTTTGTACCATTGTCCATTTATTAAAAATATATTGGTTTCCTTAATCAGTGGCACAACATGGCATTATATGGAGTTCTCAACATTTCAACATTTCCATTGATTTCAATGGAACTGAAAATAAAACAAAAAAAATAAATAACTTGAAACCTGTGTGGACACACTGCTGTATTTCCTGCAGTTTTTGATACAGCATTTGGGCTTTATCGAGAACTTTAAGGTATGGACCCTTTGAATCAAAGTCTGAGAACAATTACCATTTTGTCAAAGTTCTGGAAAACAACTAGAAAATAAAACTTTACAATTATATTTTTGGTCCAAATAGTATTTCCTCAATCCTAATACCAGAAACATTGTACCTATTAATGACCATTATTCCTTCACTTATTACTTATTAATGCTTTATACAAATTTAAAAATATATAATTTTATCTATGGATTGGGTATCTCCACCAGCTAGTCTCTCTGCACTTGTATATATATAAAATATAAAATATTTATATATATATATATATATAATAACAACTTTAAGGTATCATTCTCCATCCGGTGTTTATTTTAAAGAAATGTTTTTTGTTTTAATCATCCTCAGCTTAACTGTAAGATCCTCCCAGCCTTCACAAATTTAATGATGTTTTGATATGCTTGTCAGTATTTACTTGGAAAGCAAAATTTGCCACAGTGCACTAAATGATTAGTCCATCAAATTTAGTATCTTGCTACCAGTAGAGGCTCCTACATGATGTTTAATAGAAGTTAATAGCAAGGGTGGAAGGGAATTCCATAAAAGGAGATTCTGGGCTGGCAGAAAAGAGTGAGTTCTTGTATAAGGAGGCTTGAACTACAAATCAAAAAGACAAGGAGGGAAGAAAGATCATAATTAGCTATAGCTTTAAATGTAACTAGAAGTTTTTTTCAATCAATATGGTAAGCTGCTTGTAGCCAATTAAAAGACTGTAAAGCAGGGACAATGCCATATGTAGATTAGGCTCATCTCATAAAAAGTGCCTTAAAGCAGTGTTCTATAGTTCATGAATTGATTTTGCTGGAAGGCTAGAGAAAAAGGAACTGCTATAATCCAGTCCAATGGTAACACATGAAGACATTGAAGGAAACTCTATATCCACGTGCATGCATTCAGAAGGGTTTCATCCACCACTTCATTCATCCAGATTTATACCAGAATAACTGGCTTCAGTAGAGGTATAACAAGACCATCATGCAGTATGCCAAATTCTACAATGCTCCAACTGCTTGATCAACTACTACTGAAATACAGTCAATACTTCTTTGCAGCAAATCTTTGTAAAAGCAACAACCTCTTATCAGCAACAATTCTGCTGAGAACATTTCAGTACCATGTATTCAGATGACACTCCCTATAAGAGTACTTATAGGCTACTTAGGAGCAACATAGCACCAGAACACTGGCAAGTTGCTATTAACAGGTGTTGACTCTAGTATTTATGGCAGACTACATTCTTTCCACACACATGACCTACTTTGCCTTGGGAATGCAACATTCCCTCTTTGGTTCTTCACCAAACGCTACAGTATTCTAAGGAATCAGAAAAGGCTACTCCAGACACAAACGAGTTAAAAACAGGCTCCTGCAGTCTGCAGAGAAAGCTGGAAGTCAAGAAAATCACCTAGACATTTAACTGTTGAGACAGGAGCAACATTACAACCATTAAAATCAAATGTCAAAGAAGGAACGGTGCCTATTAGCTTTGAGAAACCAAAAATGAACAGTTCAGCGTTATCAAACAAATGGGTTGCACTATCCAATTATTAACTTCTGATAAGAGCCGTGTCAGTTTTGAAATTGTACCATGTCTGTGGAAGAGGAAAAATAAATCTGTGTTATCCATATAACGAGGATAAAAGAAACCCAAACTATTATAATTCCAACCTAATTACCTAGAGAAACTGCTGCTATTTTAGAACCTTTGGAAAACTGGCAAAAATGCTGCAGACCTCTGCACAGATCACATCCCCATGTTTCTGTTCCTGATCGAACTCCAATCAATGTTAAGCCACAGTGCACTCCACTTCAGATTTCATCTACTCCAAATGCTGGAGAAGACTCCAAGTTAGGATTCCTCAGTCAAACCAGTGCTATTTGTGATACCTTTTTTTCTATTTTCACCTCACACCGAGATATAGCGGCTGAAAAAGGTCACAGTACAGAGGGCACGTCTAGACGAGATGTTATGTCACCCTAGTGATGAGTTATGGTGACACAGACATAATATTGGCAGGCGCTAACCATGATGCCGCCGCAGAGCTAATTGCTACTGAACAGTAGGGTTGAAAATGACACGTGTGCTACCGGGACGGCACAGTACCCATGGGTACTGCCTAGTCATTTAGCACTTGCACATGTAGACATGCCCAGAATAACCAAAATGCTTTTGCTGTTTGGAGAACTGCCAGCTGCCACTGCAGAGTGCATTCCTTTAGCCTGTGGCAATGTCATGGGGTAGGACTTTGTGTCAGCTCTACAGAGACTAATTCAGAAAAGGTATTGGGGGAAAGGCAGAGATTGACCACTGGAATCAACCACTGATGCAATCCAGCATCCATCAGAAGTATTCTGAGAGGATATAAGCAAGGTTTGCATCCTCTATTACAGTGCAGAGTCTTTGAAGAGTGGCAGGGCTACCTGCCACTGAAGAACATACAGACTTGTATAGGTTTCTTCCCCACCTCTTTCCTCACTCCCCAGTCCACAGTGCTTATCCTTGGGCTTCGAGGCTGGACTTTAATTCTCAATACAGACAGAAAAATAAATCACTAGGAAATCACGGCAACAAAATACATCAGCAAAATCATTAAAAAAAAACCCAAAAAAACCACCACACACAAAACATTCTCTTTTCCCCCACCTCTCTGTTCATGTTATTTTAATCTTTCTTCATATGTTCTTATCTGGCTTTCCAAAATCTGTATGGGCCAAGGGAAGTTAAATGATAAAGATACATGAAAACCACTGATTATTTAGTAATTTTACTACGGCCTCAAACAGGAGTTCACTTCAGATCTTTCTGGGAGAAGGAGCATTCAGCCTGTAGCCCCCTTCCCCTTTCCCCTGCTCTCCACATCTTCCCCAGACTCGGCTGATCCTAGTGTGGGAGAAGGTGAGGAGAAGTAGTTGCTCCATTCCTCCCAATCCCTGGAAGGGGTGGAGCAGTGGGGAAAAATTCTCCATGTCTCCCCCCTACTGGGAATCCCTGGCCTGGAGATTTGGCAGAAAAATTCCATGGCTGCTCCACTCCCCTCTCTGAGTGGTTTGGAAGGAGACTGGAGCAGGGGAGCAATGACATCTACCTGTTCCCCAGATTAAGAACCTAAATCTGGGGAGCGGGTGGAGAACACTGGGCAGTCACTCCACTCCTCCCTGAGAGTGACCACGGCAAGTCCCCTGACCTGTTCCTCCAATGGGAAAGTGCAAGGAGCATTACCCTGCTGCTCTCCTCTCCTCCCAGATTGGATTGGGAGGGAAGCATTCATTCTTGTGATAGAGTTTCTTTCACAGGGGAGATCTTTCAGGTGTTAATTTGAAAGAAGCTCATTGCTATGCGCAGTAGTATTGGCATCACGGTTTGTGCTCGCTGATGCTATGTCATTGTAGTTTATCACTATGGACACACAGCGTCTCGTGCAGATGCACCCACAGTAACTAAAGGGACCTTCATAGGTATTTGAAAAAGTTAAAGTACAAAGTGAAGTTGGAGACCTAATTAAGAGTAGGGAATGAAGTTAAGATAGGAAAGTGTGGGTGGAATGCTCGGAAATGCCAGAACATTACTGAGTATGAAATGGAAATGGTGGATGCCCAATCACTGAGTTGTTTAAAAGTGGACTGGACAAAGTACTGAAAAATGAACTGTATGAGACTCCTACACTAAACTCCAGGGAAAAAGTTTAAAGGCAGTTTAACTGTGACTTTCTATTGCTAATTTGAAAGGTTCTATGAAAAGTAGTTCATCTGTGCTATTCACAGATGCTTTTTATAGAAACCCTTTTTAATACACAATGGACATGTCTATATGAGATGCTACAGAACAGTGTATTTATTTAGTACTTGCTTATTACTGTGCATTTATATAGTACTTGCTTATATAAGCACTAAATAAATGCACAGTAACCAGAGTTACTGTCCAATGGCACCAGTGAATGCCTTTTTTGTGATGCCACTGCGCAGTAGTGTCTCATCATGGTTTTTGACATGAGACACTACTACGCAGGCATATTTGGCTGCCACGCAGTCAGCATCTCATGTAATCAAACCCAATATACATAAAAACTTATTTTTAAAGGGGAAAATGAAACATTAAAGATAATTGAAAGACAAACCACTGAAAGAATTCTCTCATTACAAGAAAGCTTTGGGAGCTACTGTTTTTGTGGGTGTAAACTACATTCTCCTTTGCTCAGACCACTATGCTCCATGTCACCATGCAAAACAACCCTGGAAGCCATAGCTCATTGAAGTAGGATTCTTGTATGAGCAGGAAAAAGAGTGTATAGACAATATCCCATGGGGTGGGATACAAAACATGCTGCATGAGTACCACAATAGGAACTGGAAAGAGAATGTTGTGCTAAAAGGCTGGGAGGAGTGGTCTACATGTAAGCACTGATTCTCTAAGCAAGCAATGATCACAATATGTTGTCTCCTTATTCTTTTTCTTATTGGTCCTAGGCCAGAATTTTCAGCACGTGAATCATCTCATTGACTTTAATGGAATAGGTCCCATGCATTAAATGCTAGCACAGTCATGACGTTGAACAATAGATTGCTACAGGAAAGAGAAGGAACAGGAGCTATGTCCCAGTATTTTCTATATTCATTCCATGTATTGAAATTTGGTACTTCTGCCATGAGATACTAAAGTGTTACCTGCGTAACAATACTCTTAATTATACTAGGAAGTATGTATGAAACTACTAGTTTGAAAGATGACATGGTCATCTGTTCACAACTGTTTAGCCAAGATAGCTGGAAAGGCAAGAATGCAAATACTGACATTGATAGAACATCCATAATATGTACCTATATTGCATGCACACTCTTATAATACATATTACATTTGCATACGTAATATTCGCAGACATGCACACATACACACACAGTTTCAGATGCAAAAATTACCAATTTAATAAACATGCTTCAAATTCATCTTCAGTTTGTTTCTGTTGTGTTTAGGGTTTTATTAAGATGCAATGTTGTCTAGGAACTATTATTTATTGATTTTTTTACTTATTCATTATTTGCTAGGAGGTATCCCATGGTTTGAATTTTTCTAGGATAATGTTATAAATATATGAAATTGTGAAAGCTTTGAAGATGAGGAAAAATTTCATTAACAAATAGCAAGATTTGTGCACACAGTCTTTAAAAAATGCCCTATTATGTCTAGTTAAGTCAGTCCCGTGTCGTTATTTCATATTAGTGTATGTGACAGGATTGGCATGACTGGACAAGATGTATCAGAACAATTACATGCTGGCCAGGAAAACTGGGCAAAAAGTGTTACATTTTGAAAACTAGGTTAAATCGTATTTTCTCCCAGTGTTTTAATTATCCCAATAGTTTTAATAAGTTGTACACTGCAGCCTTCAAGAAAATAGACCATATTATGCTAAGAGCTGAGCATGAGGATTTTGAATAAAGATCTTGTAAAACAAGAACAGCGAACTTCTGCATGCATATAATTATTTCCTTGCCAGCAAGAATGAAGATATCTAAAAAGAAGAACTGTAATATTTTAGGGAGCAGAACAGTGTTTTACTTCAGTGTTTTCAGTCATTATTCTAGAATGCTGAAAAGTCTTGCCCTAAAAAAAAGACACTTTAATTAAGAAAAAACTGGTTCTAAATTCTCTCTTATGCCTAATGAACCAATTTGGCACTGACACAGAAGTGGAAGGCCATTTGGAATAACAGAGTTCTTCCCAAATGTAAGGGTTCACAGTCAAACCAAGTCTCATGATTTTTATGAGTTTGGGAGTACCAAAGTGTTTTACAAAAACATTCAACTCCTGATTACCTGAAGTTCTCAGCTTGTTAACCTCCCAAAGCTGACAAGAACCACAATGTAAAAGAAGACATATACAGGAATTAATCTGCTAAGATTTATTTTTGTGCTTACCTCTGCTTGTAGTGACAGTTCAAAACAAATTATTTCTCAAACTTTGATAATTTTTATGCCAATCCCAACATTTTGGGGGCCTGACATGTGCATTTTAAATGCTAGGGAGCACATTTACACCTTAATTAATGCACTTTTGCTAATGTGCATTAAATTTAGTACTTCTAATGGGAGGTACCAAATAAGTGTCCATTAGGCTAACATAATACATAGTAGAAAAAGCACACCCTTTTTTAGTGATGCTTAATGCTCAGTAGCCTATTTTTACTGTGCATTACCTTATCAACACTGTTTTTGACGTGATGCTTCAGTGCACAGTAAAACAGGGTAATGCGCATTAAAGTGCATGTGTAGATGGGCCCAGGGTGTGGCAATTCAAGTACAATCAGTTACAAATTAAAGGTCTCCATCATCACCTATGTAAACTATTCCCAACAGTTCTAACACATGGACTTTTCCACTAGGTTGTTCTATGAGAAAGAGGGAGGTCTTTCTCTGCAGAGTGCTACAATTTCAGATGCCTAAACTGATCTCTGGATAGTTAAGGAGAACCTATGCCTCATGGCTTTCATGCTGTCCCTGGCCACCCATCAACATGCCTCTTACAAGAGCCATTTTCTGCTGGTGTTGCGAGTGAACATTATCCATCATCACCTAGCACTGTGGAGAAAGCAGCATTTTGAAAACTGGGTTAGAGTGGAAAGTGAGTATTTGGAGCCAGAACCAAACTTATACATACTTCCTTTTAGTCTTTGGACTTTACTGGACAATGCTAACCTTGCCACAAATGAGAACAAAAGAAAGGAGTATAGGAAAAGCGCTCATCACCGTGTTCAGTGCAAGATTAGAAGATTAAAGAAAGAATGCAGGACTATAAAGACAACAGTACAGAAAAGGACACATTAATGGGAAAAGAAAAAAAATGAGGAAACTACAGAAGATGGAAGGAAGCATTACAGAGATACTAGCTTTGTGGTAGAGGATCATACTTAGGCATTATTGAAGATTATTGTATTAAAATGAGGTATTTTCTCTTTTTCTTTCTCTCTCTCTCTTTTTCACATTTTAAATCTTTTTTATTATAATAGCAATATGCCTTCAACTGCTTTCTTAAGCATTAAGAGTTGATTTATTTAATAAAACTGAGGACTGTGCATCACTGGAAATACTGCTTCCAATGGAATACTCCCATGCTGTGATTGGTGAAGTGCTAAGTAATTTGCTTTTAATGCTAGCACATACCACTTAGCACTATATTTAACTGAATGATGAACATCACTCATTTTTCATCCACTTGCTTAACTGGTGCTCGGTGCAATCTATCTACTGTACTGTGAGCCTAGCACCAGATACATTTTAATAGACCTTCCTCTCCAATCTACAACAAGCATTTTAATTTTTAATTCATACTTATGCCTTTATCCTTTAATAGAACAGAACTACAGATGGGGGAGTATGTTTTAGATAATAAGAGCACAGTAGGTACCTAGGGAAACTACACCACTAAAAGGATTCTTTATTTACACTTTTCAGTAATGACTACATATATATAGCTACATGAGAGAAAATTGTTGTAAAGGAACGCTGCATAGGCACTGGCAGGCAATTACTATCTGACTATAACAGAGAGATACAGATGATGTTTTTCATAAGGGGCTTCAGAAAACAGTAAGTACATCATAAAGGCTAAATTTTACCCTATGCATGCTGACTGACATTGGTGGATCTAAATGTAAGTAAGGTCTGGTACTAAAGATTGCAGTCAAATGAATTTTAACAGGAATATCTATTTTTTAACGACTCAAATTTTAAGAACTTTGCATGTTGCAGCATTGTTATATTGCAAGTTGGAGTAAAACCAATGGAGTTACACCAGCATAAGTCATGGAAAACAGTGAAGAATGAGATCCTGCATATCTTAATTTAGAATTCAGGGCCACATCCTCAGCAGATGTAAATTGACTCCATGGGAGTCTCTGAAGCAGTGCTGATTTATATTAGTTAAGGACCTTGCCCTGTCTCCTGCCTAGTCCTGCTATCAGGCAAAAGAAGGCAGTCTGAAGTCAAAATTCCAGGGAGCCAGACCATGATGCACAGGTAATTCCATTGAATTTAATTAGGTAATTTGCATGATTAACTTCTCACCCATTAAGGGGGCCACAGTTTGGCACATGAATACTGCTGCTGTCCTGATGTACCAGTGTATACCGTGAACTGTTATTAGTGAAATAGGAATATATAATACTACTCAGCTCAAGCATAATAAACCCATAGAAAAGTCCCAGTACAAACTATTTTTTCTCCAATTTTCACCAAATAAAACAGAACCCACTCATATTAGCTCCCTCTTCAAAACTGCAAACCCTTATTTAAAATGTCTGAAGATTCACTGAAATAAACATGCAAATATAATTACTCTGATGACCGAGAGAAACCATCCAAACGCTATTTAATGTCATTTAAAACACTATTTACTTCACCATTTATAAGTATACATATGATTTTTAAACCATTTTTGTCTTTAACTGTATTTTAAAAAAAGCCAATTGGAAAAGGAAATAAACCAGAGTCATGGTGTACAAACCCAGCAACAAATTGCAGTATTAACACTTACACATAACGCATCTACCTAATGTCAGTTATGCTGTCTCAGACTTTCAAGAACCAAAGATTTAAATAAAAAAAATGGATTAACATATGTACAACATCAAGTACAAGAGAAAGTAAAATTCTATGAAACGTTTTCAGAGCACTGGTATACACATGGAAAAAAAACAGAATAGTGAAATTGCAAATCATAAATAAATAAAATAGTAAATTCATGCTACACAAATGGTTCAAGACACTTGGGGATTGAATCTTCCCTATACAACACCTGTGTTGTACCTCTTCAGGTTGTAAAGGGCATGTCTACAGTGTGTCCCTAATGGTCCTGGGAAAGACAACTTTGAAGCAGTCCCTCGCACTGGTTTACATGTACAGAACTCAGAAATGCAGTAAGGCAGATGCCCTGAGATCATCCCCTGTGGCCACTCTTGACATCTCCATCTCCAGCATGTATAAGAAAAGCCATAGGCCTCACCCTTCTAGATTTGGCATGCGTGAATGGGAGTGGGTGGGTAGGGTGTTCTTGTGAGCAGACCTCCCCAAGAGTGCAGTGACCACGTTGTAGATCAGCAGTGATTCTCAGCCAGGCTGGTGCAGCACCCTATGGTGCCATGAGATCCTTTTAAGGGTGCTACTTTGTACCACACAATATTCGCACCTCTAGGTAGGTGGAAACACCAACACATGATTCACAAGATAAACCCAGAGATTTCAAACAGAAATCCATAGTGTCAAAAAAAATCCTGGCCTGTTGTGCTATATCTCAGTTCTTTGCAACAGAAGAACTGCTGTACCTTTTTTCATAGTCAAAAACACAAGTGAAAGATAGCGGTGCCTAGAGTCTAAAAAGGCAAAGAACCAGTGATGCAGATGTACCCAAAAGGGACGCTAAAATAGCAAATAGGACATAAGGTTAGGGTCCGGAAGCTCTGTGTTTTGTTGCCACCTCTATCACTTCGTGATGACAGACAAGTAACTTTTCTCACTTCGTGATCATGGACAAGTAACTTTTCCTGACTGCTCCCGTGCTTTCCTTACTGTGCTATCTTTTGTCTGCCATGTCTAATGAAATTTTTATCTCTTTAACCACATAAGTTCCCATCTGAATGATGCCAAGCACCATGGGCCACTGACTGAGATGGTGACCTCTCAATTACATTATAGTAATAATAATAATAATAATAATAAACCTTCTTGCTGGCTGATGCAAAGCTGTTGCAGCTCCCATGGTTATAACTGTGGCATGCCTTTCATAGGGCTGTGCATCCCTGAAGCATTTGGAAGATGGTCACAGAACTGGGGTCATCTTTGGCGCATTTACAATAGAGATATTGCCATGCTTTAAACAATTACTATCAAATATGGGAATATTTTATTCATAAATATCAGAATGCAAATCAGCGAATCTCTTCCATCTTTACAATGTCAAAGACAACAAATAATGCTGACAAAAGTCTATAGACCAAATAGGAAAATCCCAATACTTGGGGAGAAAGATAGATACAATATTTATATTTGTGGATTGTACATATGAATTGATCCTCCAAGCATCTCACTCAGGAATGTTCGTAGAAATCAATGGAGGGGAAGTGCATAGACACCAGCACTATGAAGCATCCAACATATTATATACATATCAAGTAGACAACTCACTGAATACCAATAAAGACCATGGGTGCAAATTAGTGTTGTGAACTACACATTCCTCTTGCAGATGTAGCTCTTTCAGGAGACAAAATGATCTCCCAATGAAGTCAAAATAATTTATAATATAGTCCAAGAGTTGATATTGTACCGATTATTCTTTTCCGCCCCTCATCAAAAAGCAACCCATATAAACAAATAATCATACATTAAGTTCTATTATTTTTCCAAGTAAAAGTCCCTTTAAATCTTTTGGGAGTTATCTGAACCTTTTAAAAATTCCCCATCACAAACCAAGTTATGACAGGCCTGGTGATAACACAAAGCATTATTAGAGAAACTTTGTTCCATATAGTACATTGCAGTCTGCTGTTTAACATTCCTGTGCTTATTTGGGATCTCATTGAAATCTGTGGGACTCCCAGCAGGCCTAGAGATCTTGTGAATTCTGATGCAGGACTGAATAAATATATAGCTTACCTTAATAACCAGGTCTAAGAAAGTATTTAATTTTATAATTTCACATGATCCCACCCTTTGGTACAATTTTTTTACTGGCAGCTAGTTCAGTTACTATTTGGGTGACACAAAAATTAATCTGCTAAGATTTATGTGTTTGTTTATCTCTACCCACTATGAGTAGTTTAACATCTCAAGATGCATAAGATTAAATGTGAAATAAGTCTTTCCTGGATGGGGGCCACAGTATCTAAATGTACACACGCACACACACACACATGCACACACACACACACACACACACACAGACATGTGTGTGTGCTCAGTGTGTGTATATTTATCTAATTATAAGTAAACTAGCTGATTTATGTCCTCATCACAGTTTAAATGTTGACTCTAGTTCAAGATATATTGCTCTGAGTTGAATTACAGCTGTAATGAATTTCAGTATGGAAAGTGTTACAACCTTTGGTGTTCATCAGTGAAAGAATGACAGCTGTTCTCTCTGCATGACACTCACTTGTGATAGACTTAAGATACCATACTGAGGTGAACAGCAATTGGAAATGCCACTATACAAACTCCGTCAGAAATGACTGGGGCCTAGTCTTTCCAAGAGAAACTGCTTTGAATAATCAGTTTCCTTTTATAACTCATGCTGCTTTATATTTGCATGTTTGAGTCAGTTGCAGCCACTGAAAGTAATACCTTTCCACCTTGCTGTATTCTTTTTTCTTTCCCTCAGCTTGATAAGTGAAGAGGCTCCCAGCACGTTGTCTGATTCACTTACATGTTCCTGAATGGTTGTGCTCACTTCATTATATAAAAGAGTTACTCCACTAATATCACCAAATGCCTAAAAAATAGAATGTAAAATAGAGATGCATTAGCACTGCACAGTTCAGTGAAATATTAAGTTAGAATGAACAAATGTGAATTTGATTTCACCCCTTCCCTCTCCTCCTCCCCACACTTCTTGTTTTTAAAAGCTTAGAAGCCGTTTTGTGTGTGAAATTTTGTACTGTCATACTAATAACCCAGCTCAGCAGCAGTTTACAATTTGGGTTTCATGGTTCAGTTCCACTCCTGGACCTTCTAACAATTTTTATAACAGTGCTGCCAAAACATTATAGACTAAAAGTTATCATAAATATATTCACTAATACAGATACAGCAGTGAGATTAGCAATTTAAGTATATGTGAAATGTGAATTTCCCTAATTTTGCTCAGACTTTAAAATGCTAAGTACAACAATAGAACAGGATTTTTTCTGGTCACTTTTGATAATTTCTTCTTATGAGATTCTTGACACATGGAGAACATTTGACTTAATAAAGAACAGTTCTGAAAGTAGGAGGTAAATAAATCATGGCTGGTAATTGGATATAGGTCACCTATTCAAGTCCAGCCTGATCATCTGCAGCTACCATAAAACAGCCCAGGTTTTCATGTTGTGTTATTTGTACAGCACATCCCATAATGATTCAATGGTCCTGATTTGTTTGCTTTTATATAAGCATGCATAGAAAAGAAGCTTAGTTCCCATGAATGTGGATAGAAAGCTCATTTCAGACCTGTACTTCAGGCAGAAGGAATTTATACAGGTCAGGTAACCCAATCAGAAAACATGGCCAACTGTATTCTAACATTCTTCCCTGAAAAGCCAGGATTCAGAGTTCACGGAAAATTGTAAATACTTTCCCCCATTGTTTACCTATCACTGCTACCTGCCACTCAAATTCATGCAGTCCAGATATTTTGGGCCAAATCTTATTTTACCTTTATGTACCTCTGCAGTCAAGAAAGGCCCATTTTTTTTCATTTATACATATTTTAGATGCTATATCCACCGGCTCCTGAAAGCATGGTCGCAGAATAAAACATGATTAGGCACAGTTTGAAGTTGAAGGGAGGAGGCTTTCCCATCTTTTAGCCCAGTACTCTACTTGTAACAGCACTTCTCCAGGGACCAGATATCACTTAGGTATATAAAGGCAAAATATGGTTTTGGTTAAATAAGGAATACCCACATCCCTCAATACAGATGCAGTGTAATATAATTAATAGATCTGTAATGAATTGTGTTCTGGGAAGGGATAACTCACATGCAGAGAAAAAAATGTTACATTTACAAAACAAATGAACAAAACAAATAATATCTAGCTCTTACATAGCATTTTTCAATCATAGATTTTAGAGAATTTTATAAAAGAAGTGAGTATCCTTAGACCCATTTTACAGATGATAAAGCTGAGGTGCAGAAAGGTAAAATGATTTGTCTGCATTCCCAGCCCAGTGGCAGAGCCAGGAAGAAAACTAAGGCTGCTGAAATGCTATACCTTCTCTTGTAGCTTAACAAACAAACTGTTCTTGTTGACATTATTTTTTGGTACATTACTTTATTTTTTTGGTACAATAAAATCCCACCATGTTACTGTGGCTCAAGGTGCCTACAGTAAATTATATAACAGTTGTTTGGCAGGATAGTGAATAAATGATGAAAGGAGGAATTGTACCTGTTCCTACTTGTCTTTGGTACTAATACAGCCCATGTTAAAGCTGAAATATATTACTCCTAACATATTTATGCTCATAATGCCCTTAGGAAGTAAAGTAGACCTCTTATCTCTATTGTACACATGGGATCCTCAGAAACTAAGTTTCCCAAGGATACACTTGAAGTCTGTGGTGAGATGAAGGCTTGATCCTGCATCCCTAGATAACTGCCCATTAGTAAGTGTCATCAGTAGAGTTACCAATAGCACCTACCCGTTTTATATGTATTAATTATTTTACCCAAAGGGTAAAAAGAAAAAAGAAAAAAAAGGCTACCTTTATCTTCGCTTTTGTAGGGTGTGAAAAAAGGTCAGAGCTGACTCTAAAGCTATGGACAAGTTCTGTCCCAGAATACAAAGTCTAGAAGAGAGAATTCCAGTCATTTCACTTGTTCAAATACTAGGGTCCACTTCGGTGCTATTGAGTACTAAGCAGATTATTGCAGAGTTGTTTTATCAATTCAAGGAAATGGACCTGTTCCTGATTTTCCGTAAGTTTATGTGTAAAAGAGTTGAAATAGGAAATACATAAAGTTCACTGGAAAGGTTTTCTTTTAGTGCTAGGAGAGACAGTCAAAGCCATAGTGTATCACACTTCAGATTTATGTAATCTGAATTGTAGTTTGTACATGTACTTCAGATTTTAAATTTGATCAGCTGTTGGCCAGAGGTCTGATATTACATTAATTAAAGGCTAAGCTGTTGTTTCAGAAAAGTGACTTAATAGCAATAACCTTATAATTAATCAACCATACACTAAAGTTCACGTTATAGTTACTGTAGCGTAATTATTAAGTGAGCAAAAATATAATTGATACATTTTGTCAATCTGTGTAGCTGCAAGGTACTTTTTCAAAGGTTATTTTTTTTTTACTCAGGTAAAAAAGCTAACAGTGTTTTAGCAATTATCCTTTGACTTCACAGGCTTTACTGCTGATTCAAGTGAAAATATGTGATAGATGAATAAGAATTATAAGCATTTAAAATAGTCTAACATGCATTTTCCAGCAATAAGAAGCATTATGCTTATAGCATTAAAGGCAGTCACAAAACACACATTCAGAACAAATTTGTATGCTTAAAAAATGTCTTGAAGGTAAAAGGGAAGTTGAAAGAAATGGCCCATAATAGAAGAGCAATTTTAAACCTATCATAATTATCAGTATTCATATCTGTTACATAGTAGAACTGTATATGTATTACATTTTCCCATGAGTTTTTACTCAGATTAAATTAATTCACTTTGGTAGAAGTTGCATTTTTTATTTTATTATCTTATCCCTGAATAGCTGAGTGATATACAGATCCTCATAGAATATAAATATAAATATACATGTTGAAATACTTATGGTTTTGTCTCCCACACACGCTCTTTCCTTCAACACTGCAGTTAAGAAGCCTATGTGTTTTGCAATCAGCATTCCATATATAGTGAGGATATAATTCTACTGTGTGCATGTTTCTCTGATGTACTAGTTATCTTACAGCATATACATCATGCTGTGAGCCAGTGATCTCATTAGAAAACATGGAGAAGTAGACTTGGAAGGGACCTCCAGAGGTCATTTTGTCCAACCCCTCTGCAGGATCATTCATAACCATTCATACAAACCGTTATCTAAAAACTCTTTGTAAGACAGCCATGAACTCTGATGCAACTCAAGATATAACACCCTAATGCACCACAGGTAAAGCAGGGGAATGACGGCAACCGATATCCTGCTTCTATAAAAGATTGTTAATATATGTCCAAGAGATCCCAGGTAGAATAACACACACCCCTGCCACAGAGAAACTCAAAAACCTCCACAGTCCATACCAATGTGACAATGGGGTAAAATTCCTTCCTGACCACAAACATGGTGATCGGTCTGACTTTCAGTTGAGGGGCATGACCCTTTAGCCAGGAACCTCTGGCTTTCATCCCAGCAGGTGTACTGCCACAACCCAGGCAAAAACCCCAGTGTTGGCTGCAGCCAACACCCAATGCTTCTGAGGGATGCTTAAAAACACCTTGACACATACAGGGTCTTCATAAAGTCCTTGTGCACAATCTAAGTTATTAACGCTTAAAAGTGCACAAGGACTTTATGAAGACCCTGTATAGCAGAAAGTGGGGGCAGGAGCAACCAGCAAACCCAGAAGCATAGGAAATACCCATAGTAGAACTTAGGCATACCTATGCCTAGATCATCCCCGACTAGTGCCTATCCAAACTTTTCTTGAAAACTTCCAGTGAGGGAGAGTCTACATCTTCCCTAGGCAGTCTATTGCACTGCCTCACTGTTTTAACAGTAAAGTCTTTCCTGATATCCACTCCACTATAAACCCACATTGCTGCAACTTCAAGTCATTGGTCCATATCCTATTCTCTGCAGCAAGCAAGAAAAGGTGTTTTGCCTTTTCGTTATGGCAGCCCTTCAAATATTTGAAGGCTGCTATTGTATCCCGTTACATGTCTTTTCTTCAGACTGAACATGCCTGGCTCCTTCAGCTTCTCTTTGTATGACTTCCATTCTAAGCCTTCTATCATCTGTGTTGCCCACCACTGGACCCTCTCGAACTTCTCCACATCCTTTTTAAAATATGGAGCCCAGAATTGCACACAATTCTCTAGATGAGCCCTAACCAGTACTACATGGAGCAGCACTATCACCTCCCACATTGTGCACCTAATACTTCTATTAATCCATCCCAAAACCACATTTGCCTTTTCTGCAGCTGCATCACACTGCAGACCCATATTGAGACTGTGATCTACCAAGACACACAGATTGTTCTCCATAGTGCTGCCATCCAGCCAGGTGTCACCCATTTTTTATTTGTGTTTTTGATTATTCTTTCTGAGGTGTAGCACCTTGCATTTGTTGGCACTGAACTTCATCCTGTTAACTTCATTCAATTTTTCCAGTCTCTTGAGATCCTTCTCAGTTATGCTCCCATCCTTCAATGTGTTCACAATCTTTCCCAGTTTTGCTCAAGAAGCTTTTGATGTCAGCATCCAAATCATTAATAAAAAAGGTGAACAGCATCAAGCTCAGGACAGACCCCTCTGGGACTCTAAACCGCTTGCTATTTTGACCTGGATCCATTAATAATTACCCTTTGCTTTTGGCTATTGAGCCAGTTATCTATCCATCTTATCATAGTTTTGTCCCAACCCACAGTTCTCCAATTTGTTTATGAGAAGGTCATGTGAGACCATGTCAAAAGCTTTGTTGAATTCCAAATTCACTATATTCACAGCATTGCCACAACTAGTTATTCTGTCAAAGAAGGAGATCAAGTTTATTTGACATGATTTGTTCTTCATAAATCCATGATGGCTTCTTGTGATGAGACTTTCCTCCTCCAGATGCTTGCAAATGTCTTTCCTTAGGCTATGCTCCAGTAACTTTCTAGGTATGGAGGAAAAACTAACTGCTCTGTAGTTCCCTGGGTCCTCCTTTTTGCCTTTTTTTAAAGACAGGCACTATGTTGGCCCTTTCCAGTCCTCTGGTACCTGGCCCATCTCCCACAACTTCATGAAGATCATTGCCAAGGGCTCTGAGAACTCTTCTGCCAGTTCTTTCAACATCCTGGGGTGACGTTCATCCAGCCCCACTGATATGAATTCATTGAGACCCATCAAAACTCTCTGACTGTCTCTTTTGTTATCTCATCCTCCAGCTTGCCCCTTTCATCTAAATAATCATTATTAGGTGCCTGGTTGCAGCTTAATTTTTTTTTGTGAAGACTGAGGCTAAGTAGCTGTTGAGTAGCTCTACCTTCTTTGCATTTTCTGTTAAGAGTACCCCCTGGTTTGTTAACAGTGGACCCACAGTTTCCTTGATCCTCCTTTCTGGCCAACATATTGATAGAACCTCTTCTTTTTGTGTTTAATCTTCCTTGCCAGGAGAACTCATTCTTTATCTTTGCCTTCTGATATTGTCCTGGCAAGTTCTTGTTATTTCCTGGTAAGTTCCTTGGTCACTGGATCATTTTTTCATTGCCTATATGCTTTCTTTTTGCATTTCAGGCATCCTAGAAACCCCTCATGCAGCCAAATTGGATGCTTCCTATTCTTCTTGTGCTTCCATAGTATTATAATAGTTTCTTATTGGGCTTCCAACACTGTAACCTCTAGAAGCTCCCAGCCCCCTTGAATGCCTTTATCCTTCAGTCTGTCTTGCCAAGGAACCATGCTTATTAACCCCTCCTAGTTTTACCAAATTCATGCTTTCCCCATCCCACAGACTGGAATTCTATTATATCATAATCACTTCCTCCCAAGTTGCCCATTGTCTTCACACCCTTCACTAGCCTTTCTCTATTGGTCAGTGCACCCATCAGGCTTCAAACATCCGGTCCTGTGCCGCCTGGCTTTGGGTGTGTAGGACTGCTCATCGCTCCATCCCTGTGGTTGTACAGCACCAATGTCCCACCCCAGAGTAGCCTCCACCCCATTCTCACCTGCCATGACTTTGTTTGTTCCTTCAGTGGTGGGGTCCAACTACTGGGGCTTATCCAGAATCTGGAATCTCTGGACAGCAGTCTTCCGCAAGGCTACAACCTCCCCTACACCTCGCTCTGATACCCAGCCTCGATGAGTTGCTGAAGTCTCTTGGCCCGACCCTTGCCTCTTGATGTAATGGGCACTAAGGTACAGATGTATAAGGTCTAACCCAACCCTGGACTGAGCCAACTCTAAGGCCCACTGCAGCCTGCCCTCCTACCCCTCCAAAAGTGGGAAACAGAAAGAAACCAAAGGAAAACACTGCCAATAAAATTCCTGACCTCACACAAAATGGGCTACCCTAGCCCTGAGAATTCCCCAACTAACCCTGTCCTGGGTACACATATGTCGAGCGGTTAGCATCCCCTGAATGCCACACTGGACTAATGGCGGTCCCTCTAATTCAGCCCACGCTGTCCCTTGCTGGGCAGCTCTAGATGGTAGGAACTTGTTTCCTGCAGCCCCTCTCACTGCTTAGGCTCTCTGTTCCCCATCTGGATTTACTCCTGGAGCCTTCCCAAGCCTGTGCCGATCCCACCTGGGTCACTGACTTGACTTCCATCACCCTCTCTTTGGGACCATCCCTGCTGTCAGCTTCTACGTTCTGAACCCTTGAATCCTCTCCCTCGACTCCTTTGCCTGGAAGAGGGACATCCGCCATGGTGATGCTGGTGTCCTTCTTTTGGCAGTCTCTGATCCAGCCTGCTGCCTCGTGGAAGGTCATCCTGACCCTTCTTACCCCTAATTGGGGTTCCAGAGATACCTCCCCGGCGACTCTGCTCCTGATCTTCCTCTCTCTTCTTCGCCCGAACCGCCTTTTATTTTCCCGTGCTGGCTCCACTTGCTCCTCTCCACAGCTGGCCACAGTTTCAAAAAGATGTGGCTAATTAGCCACACAGGTCCCGCCGCCATTTCCGGTCTCGCCACGGCACCAGCTGCAGGTAAGGGAGTCTTCGTTTCTGTCCCTCTTTCCTCGCCTTCCCTGTGACAGTCAGGACAAGATCCAAGAAAGATGATCCCCTAGTTGTGACCTCAAACTTCTGGAAAATAAATTTGTCCTCCACAATACTTAGAAACTGGCTTGATATTTTATGTTTGGCTCTGTTGTTCTTCCAGAAAATGTCTAGCAAACTGAGGTCTCCCATCAGTACCATTTCATAACTTTTGGGTATGTTTCTCAACTACTTGAAGAGTGCCTCATCCACCTCCACTTCCTGATCTGGTGGCCTATAATAAATGCCCACCATTATATCGGTGCTGCATCTTTCATCTTTTGTCTTCACTGAAATGCATTCTGCTTTGTTGTCTTCTTCCTCCTGAACCAGGGAACAAGTGTATGTGTTTTTGCCATACAAGGCAACACAGCCACCTTTCCTCCCAACCCTGTCCATCTGAAGCAGAGTATAACCTAAATGTTAGATTCCTCCTTATTCTGTTGGAACATAGATTTTAACCACAAATAAACGGGATGTTTTGCTTTCAAAATATTGTCTCCAATTCCCTGTGGCTCTGTTGATTCCAGTAGCAGGTGGTACAAACAACCTGAGATCAAAAGAGCATAAGAAGACAATGGCTGTGTTCTGCTGCACTGCCCCATGCAGGCTGAATGGATCTCCATGGAGAGCTGGTGATAGGAGTTGATAGTTTGTCAATATATAATTTACATCTTCAATTCAATTTTAAAAAGACAATTCAGAAATAAAGAAATAACTGCCAACTCTTGTTTACTAATGATCGCAATGTTAGACCTTAATGCTAATAATACATCGTACAGAAGAAAAAATGGGACAATGAAATGGATGAAATAACATGAAAACCGTGTCATTTTAAATGACTTTCTTTTAAGCAGAACCATGTCATGCTATCTGTAACATATCAGGCCATATGATGGTGAATTATCAGCTAATTTTGTTAGGATGCTTCCAGTTCAATGGTAACCAATAGGAAAGCCTTCATTAACTGCAGTGCATAGATTTGGCCCTTAAACTTGGCAGGTTAACATACAGCAAAGTGTATCTGTTACATAATCCATCTTGCTACATAATCTTGATCAAGGATTAAATTGGTGGGCCTTGTGCAAGCAAGTATGGGGAAGAGGGTGAGAAAATAATGAGCCATATTCTTCAGTGCAGTAAACTGACAACGGACATGCATCAATTTGCAAAAGCAGATAATTTGACCCGATCTCTCTCCAAGACATGAGGAGAGAGCACATCCCAATGGGGCTTTTTTCCAGATTTCCCTGCACAATTTTGAAAGACACTCTAACCATAGATCCATCACTTTAACCACTCATCCATCTAACTACAGATCCATCAGCCTATATCCTGACCCTAACTTCTCTTTGAGTTTGCACAGAAGCTCCCCATCTCTTCTATGTCTCCTGCATCAAGCCCTCTTAAAAAGGGTTCATGGAGGAGGATTCAGGTACTGAGGTGCAGAAGGTCATACCAGCTCCTTTGCAAATGAGTATATTTAAATTTGAATGAAGATACAGAGACAGCATCCATCCTTAGTTCCATGTACACAACACCACTGAAATTAACTATGTTACTTATATGCCACATGGAAAAATTTGGCCCAGGGTACTCAAAGGCACATTTCACATATAAAAAGGTTATGCTACATTAGGAATAATGCATGAGATAATTTGTTTATTTGCCCAGGAAGCGTATAGAAGCAATAAATGTGTAGATTATTCTCGGGTTGTTTTTTCATGTCATTATCAGATTCAACAACTGTATACAAAAAAGTACACAGTCCTCCACTTTATAAAAGCACAGTTTGCTCAAACAATTGGAAAATATTCAGTATTCTTAAGATTAAATATCTGAATATTGCTTCTGAAGGAACAGCTGTCAGCTTAAATCTAAAGTCTAGTTTGTTTACTGGCTGTATTTTATATCTGTTAGAAAATGACACCAAATGGCAATAAAATCATTGTAAGTATTCTACTGGGGAATATAAATGCCCTTTGGTTACAGTGTACATATCTTTATACATAATTCCAGTATATTTTCCCTAGAATTATGTTAAATATGTAAAAAGCCTTTTCTCATAAAGGTAAAAATGTTAGATGTTTCCAAGCTGTAATTTAGCATTAGTGTCAAGATTGCTTCAGAAAATAAGCTACGGTTACTGTTTCATTCTTTTTAAGTGTCACTCAGCATACCATATCTGATCTTGTATTCAAAATAAACTTATGTGATTTTATTCACTTTTCCAGAAGTGCAAGAGAGTTTAAACGTAATTTATAGCATATGGATGGATGTAAATAGCTTAAACTAAATAATTGGTTAGTTACCTAAACTGTCTTATCCCATTATTTCTAGGTATAGTTCAAGTAATTAGGGAAAATACATCTCTTTTATCCAGAATGGTTAAATTGGATGGATCCTTGACATTTGTTTAGGTTTATTTGATAGATAAAATCATACTATAAAAAAGATTCTCTACAATGTTGGGGTTTACTAGGCCTATAATAAGAAACTGATATTTTACTGAGTTAAAGTGATTTATCTTTGCCCTTTTAATAAGAAATCAACTCCAGTCAGCAGAAGTCAAGATAAAAATCACTGAGTTGGTGTTATCACAGTATAGACTGCAAACACCAGGATTAACTTTTTTGTGCATGGATTCCAAATACATTTAAAATGCTAAAACTCAGTAATTTTCCATACATTACAATAACAAAAGATTAATGAATGAGGAAAGGCATGAAAAATGATTTATTTTTGGAAGGTCATTCCATGGGTAGCTAGCATCTAAATTGAGTACTATAAAGCAGAAATATATTATAGGTAAAAATGGAAATGGGTTTTATTGCAAGTGAATTCTTTGAGTTTTACAATGCTTCTGATAAAAGGATTGCACTCACAAGTTTAACCTCTATAATTTTTATGCTATGCTTTAAAAAAAAACTTTTTACTTAACATTTGTGAGGCAATTTATTCATGTCGCCTTGTACTTAATGTGCCTTTTAAAACAGTTATTTTTGCCTGGTTCTCATAAAGCTTATAAAACTACTTTTCATGCTGGACATGAAATTTCTAGACATTGGAAAAAAGTTTGTATTTTAAATGGAACAACATATCTAGAGTAATACAAATTGTCCATTTATCACACAGACATTTATTCTGAACTAGCACAAATACTGATTCAACAAAACAGTTAAGCAAATAGTTCTATTAAACTGAAGAAGGCTTAGGACTTGCTTAAAGTACACACTTAAGTGCTTGGTTGAACTGAGGTTGGGGACAACAGTGCTCCTACTGAAGTAAAAAAGAGCTGGATTAGTTTGATAATATAATGAAGTCATTACAAGTAGCTAAGAACTTTCTAATAAGATTATGCAAAATCACTTTCATATAGGCCAAGACATTCTGTCAGATATGCAAACATAACTGCAGCTGAAATCATTGGGAAGAGAATATGTATATCTATTTGAGGACAGAATTTGGCTTGGTAAATTAAATACATCATCCCATGACTGAGCTTAGCTCAATATATGTGATAATTAATATTAAGTAAGACTCAATGTTAACTAAGTCATGAAATCTGGGGAAAATACAACTACATGGGCACTTTAATTTTGTTATATTCAGAACTACTTGATTCTAAACAAAAGATTAATATGAATGAACAAATACATCTTGGTATTTACATCTCCACCTATGTTGGTTTGAGACAGATAAAATTAGCCTAGCTCCCAAGTAGAAGTTTTTCCTTAGTTCTTTACTGTGTTCAGACATTTGCCAAGAGAAGTACCACAGTACTTCTCTGTACTGTGAGAAGTACTGTTGGCTGCTGACAGATGTGGGAAAAACAAAACAAAACAGCACTTTATTGGAAGAGGAAGCAAGTTAGTTCGACCCAGCTCTCCAGCATCTGTATAGATCAGGAGCTTCATCAGGGCTTTTAGGCACTTTTAGCTAACAGCCGATTCAATCAGCTATTAGGTAAAAGAACCAAAAAGTCCCTCTGAATTGTACAGTTTATACAGACATTGAGTGAGCTGGGTCAATCTAACAAAATGCTTCTTTTTGGCATGTGCTGCGCTTAGTGTGGGGGATTGCTGAGCTTAAAGGAAAGTGCTGGGTTTGTTTTTCATGTCTAAGCAGCTGTCATAAGATAATGAGCATTCCTGATATGCAGAATCAGGCCCTTTGTCATTTAAACAGCTCACTGGAAAAATGTTCTTATTATAAAGATGCTTGTGTATCTGAAGATAGAGGGGAGTGCTGCCTATATTGAAGGTATGGCATATATACAAAAGTGTGTATACCTTCATGCGTATATATATATATACACACACATACATACCTCTCTCTCTTTACAGGCAGTCCTTGACTTAGGACCTTTCGAGTGGTGATGAATATCTCTTACAATGTTTATAAATTAACCCATTTTGACATTCCAACATGGGTTTCGTCTTTATGACAGTCGATACTTAGTGCAGCTGGTAAGTGGTGGAAGGGGAGGGGAGAGGGAAGAGAAGGGACATGGGGGCACAGATCAACAACCCCCCACCCTCCGTATTGAGGGAGGAACTGGGGCTGGGGCAAGCACTGCCCAGCCAGGTCCAGGCTGGGCAGTGCGGGGAGACGGGGTGGTGACTTCCACTGCTATGCATTGCTTATCTGGCAGCTCAACCAGCATTTCCTGTCGCTGCTCCCACTGCTGGTCTGGGAGAGCATGGGGGAGTATGTGCTTCCAGATCTGCATGGGGTGGGCTGGGCTGGGTTGGGGCTGCACTGAACTGTGCTCTGGGTGGGCAACAGCTTCTGGCCTGAGCCTCAGCAGGCATGTTTTTGCATTTCCTGAATCGAAAGTAAATGTCTGTTCACTTCTGTTTCAATTGAATATGTGAAGGTTAGAGTAACCTGCAAAGACCGAATTGACTCAGCCTTTGGCTTTCTGACCATCTGTACTTAGCTGCTGAGAGCATTGTGGGCCACTCCTTTTGGCAAGCATGCCACATATTATCCCTGCACCCTCTCCAAGTGCCACTCAGGTCCCCTTCCCCTGCCCAATCTGCTGTTCTACTTTCTTCCCTGTGCTCCCTGCCTGATTTGCAGTATGTGGGGCAGTGGGTGGCTGGGTGTGGGGAGGCGGAGGGAGCAATCAGTCTCTTGCAAGCTGGAACTCTGCCAGCCTTCAAGGGAAAAGCCAGTTTCCCACATTTTTCTCCTTTAAAGGACAATCCATTTTTAAAGTTTATTTGATGCCCTTTTATATGTTCTTGCAACCCACTTTTGGGTCATGACCCATGGGTTGAGAAATGCTGGTTTAGAGCTCTCACTAGCTGGGCAAAGCATGATCTCTCTTTCCTAGCTCTAGCACAAATACCTTGCCCTGATTCCAGCTTTTGTTTCTTAACTTCACCAGGTGGTAAGAGGACTAGAAATTGGCTGTGCCCCTGAATAACTAGCCACACCTGCTATGACTGAGAACTGCCATAAGATAGATCAGCCAAGCAGAACATCCTAATGGTTGGTGGAAGCACTGGGGTTACCTTCTGGATTTCAGGAAAATATTTCTGCAGCTATGATTAATCCCTTAGTTTAAAAATAATCATCGTATGTCAATACATGTCTTGAGGGGTTCTCTACTCAAAGGATCTTCTCAGACCCTGCTCTTGAATTTTCCTTACCTTGGATGAGTGTGCAGAAGAAGAGAAAAGGTATAAACTACTCCACAGAATATGATGCCTTTGTACAGAAGTCAGATGCCATTGCATCTGAAGTTATATTTATTTGTGTCTCTACAAGAAAGCTAGCCTTTCTAAAGGAGACAAGGATAAAAGAAGCCTTTGTGGTAGAAGGAGGAAGAGGTCAGCACTGCCCATCCATGCAAGCAAACAAATCCCAACCTTAACTGAGATAAGAAGGGAGATTTTCCAGCTGCCACCGCTGCCTCTAATGGAGAAAGGAAGACTATGATCATTAAAAGAAACCGGCTGTCACTCCTGAGGGGGAAAAGGGAGCCTACCTCTTTGCTTCCTGCTGTCACTGCAGTTACAGAGGCAATCTGGGAATGGAGAGCCTATTTAACAGGAGAGATTAAGGGCTTATCTACACCGTGTCAGAAATGACACTGGGAAGGATGAGAGTGAGCATAGTCTCTGGTAGGTGAGATACTGGGTGCTGAGGGCAAGAACAGAACAACTTCACTAGTGAACTCCTGGTTTTGGAGTGTATCAGCAGATTTGGGGGGTGAGGTATGTTCAGTCCTATCCCCCCTGGGACCTGACATTGATGCAAAATAGATGTACCCTCAAAGAATTGAGATTAGTAGTTTGGCAAAGTGAAGTCTGAGAGGGAACATGATGTTTATTTGCTCTCATCAGGGAAGTAAACATCAGAGAAGGAAAGCAGCTATTTAAATGATGGACAAGATTGGCATAACAATAAATATGTATAAAGTATCCATGAATAAATTCAAGCCAGAAAACAGAAGCAGATTTCTAACCATTTGAGTGAGATTCCCACAAAATACCTTTCAGTGGGAATAGTGGAAAGAAGAAACCTAACTTGTTTCAAGAGACTGAATTTGAAAAATGTATTAAAACATAATAAAACACATACCATACTATGCTTCCTGCTATAGAAAGGGACTAAATTCAGTGTCCCAGGAAGTTCATTCCAATCCCTATACTCTGAAAAGCTATAGGACATAGTAGAAAATGGGAGCATCTACATGTTGCCCCTATGGCGCACTATGGCGACATAGCAATCACATGGGTCTACATGTAACTGCCACTCTGCCAGCTATGTCACCATAGCAGCACACTCCCTTGGTATAGTGCACCACTACAGTGACATAGCAGCGAATTCTAACCGTGTGCTACACACGGCACAGTAACCACCTGTACTGCGCCATGCTTTAGGAAGTACTAAAGCATGGTGCCATAGCAATGTCACCATACAGCGACACATAGGCGTGCCCAATGAGGTGTTTTCTACAGGGACTTAAAAAAATTTTGGGGCAGTGGTTGCAGCAGGGGGAGGTGGGTGAGGAAGGAGGGAAGGAAAGGTACAGACAGTGGGAGTTCTTTGTATGTTGCTGAATGCCTGTGTAGGACTTGCCACAATTTGATCTACAATTTCAAAATTTCACAAATGTATAGAAGATTTCTAACTTGGGGACTGAAGAAAAAAAAGCACTGTGGCCTTTAAAATTTAAAAATGAATAGAATGTCCTTTGTCAGCTACCTTTAAGATCTAGATATAAGTGCAATTATATTTATTATTCAGTAAGGGATTTTTTCAAATAATATTTTAGATGTGTAGCTATAAAACCTGTAGAGTAAGCTTAGACACATTAAACTGGAGATGTGGCTCTACTGACAATACTGGTCTTAGCCATGTTATTGGTAAGAAGGAACTGTAAGTTCATGGATTTGTGTAGGGGTCTGTACCCTTAAGGAGCATTGCCATGTGTCAGTTAGAGCCAGTTATTCTAGGACATGGCTCATGTTATGAAATGCTGATCAGTTAAAGTTCAGCAACTGAATGAAGCAAGTCTCAGTCAGGCTAGGCTCTGAGAGACTGTTGAACAATACACCTGGGAAGAGAAAACTGCATTATATAGAAAATCATGTTCTCACATTCCTCTTATTAATATAAAAAGAGATTAGTGAATTCATTCACTGCATTCAGATTGTTTATTGTATTTGAACCCCCTTAATTTCATATCCTTGTTGATCTTCAGTGAAACTGCACACCTGAAAGGCTGAGAAACAGTTCTAAAAGCGTATCTAGCAGTGGTATGAGAAGCCAAAATGTGAATTAGGCTACTATAGAGTTAGACCACTGACCTCCAAAAGTGGAGATAGAGAAAGTGCAAAGATTTGTACAGAGAACCTCTGTTATCTAGCACACGCAGACATGGATCTGGCTTTGTAAATTTCTTCATTTAAATCATCAAGTTCGACATTATATAGACTACATTCATTCTCTTGTTTTCTTTGGCTGGCTGCAAGATCTTTTTGGCTAAAGATCATGGGTGCCTGGGACAGAATTACATTTGGAATTCTAATGGACCAGTTGCCTGTTTCCTTTAGCATTCATTTTCTTTAAAACCCCAAACATTACAAATAAAATATTTCAATGCAGAAAACATCCTTCAAATAGAGATCAGAGGAGTAGATTTGAAAGTGAGAGAGATCTCTTTCAAATAGAGATCATTTGAAACAGTGATTTTTCCCATTTTGTAAAGATACTTCTCAGTCAAGACACCTGAACTGAGTAGCTCCAGACTTTGCAGCTTAGTCTCATTTACACTACTTTAAATGGAGAGCAGACTCTCCATGGAAACATTCTCATTTCTTAGATGGGTAGGTAAGGCAGCATTCTTTCCCTCTTTAATTTGCCCTATATTTCAGTTTCTGAGTTCTTTTAAAGATCTTTTTATTGACTGTTGTATGACGTAACCCATCTAGAGAAAGTCCATGCCAAGTACAATATTTATTCTCTTATTGAGTTATAATTATTGCTTGAGATACCTACATTGTGAATGACACTAATGTACCTAGCACCCACAATTTTTTCCTGTATGTATACGAAGTCTATAAGCCCATGTAGTTTGCATGTAAACATGTAATAAAACACTATTAAGATTTCTCACTCTGTTTGGTGAGGGCACAGGCTGGACACTCCTTGTTTCAATCCTGACTTATTACATGTTTGTTTCTGTAAATTCTATATGTAACCAAGTATTTGGACCTACCTCTACAATAGCCCCATCTGATAGTCTGAGGAAATGTCTGTAGAGCTCCTGGAAGCCACTGAGGTGAACAGTGAAGATAGAAACATGAACTGTGATATCTCTTGAGGTAGCTCTGGATTTGAAGATTTCATCCTGGTGCTGGAGGTCACAGCTGGAGACACCAGATTTGCTGACATAGTCCTTCCAGATGTAATCATACACTGCCACCTAGTGAGACAGAACCCCCCCCCCCAAAAAAAGTACCCCCCCCCAACAGAAATATATTTAATTAACTTCTGGGAAAAGCTTAACCGATTTAAATATGATTTTACAATAAATCTACAAAGTCTGCGCCATATGCAGTACTTGCACACACTTCTACTACATATTTTTTATGACAGAGATCTAAATAGAGAGGATAGACAAATCCCTGGTGTGTATTTCATAAAGTTAATTCTGCACAGATGAAGCTGTAATTGACTACCATATTAACCAAAAGTAGGGAGATCAAGCAGGGGAGGTTAAGCAATAAAATGGCAATGCTGATTAAAAAAAATGCTTAGTGAGAGTTTTGTGAATGAGTATTTGTATTTCTCGGTTTTTAAGAACCCTTTTCTCGTTTACTCACTAGCACTTTCAGTCTGTGATGCCTGTATAGGATGTAATATAACCTTGTGCTGCCAGGTGAATAGTAGATGAGGCAGAGGAAGGATGGTGTGTGTTGTTACAGAGCAAGGTTATTGACATAGTTACATATTTTCTTGTTGTGGCTATAAACATATTTGCTTGGGTAGACTCTGTGCTTGCTAGTCTGAGCCAAAATTCCCACAACCATTTTCATGTCATTTCTACTAACAGGCTATACAAAATTCAGGAACACAGCTGGAACACAAAATGCAGTTTAAGAGTCTCTTACCTTTAACCAAAACTGATGTTGAGCAATATTATTTTTATAGTACTTTTCAAAAAGGAATTTTTTAAACCCTTTACTTCTGCAGAAACATTTCAGTGAAGAGGTTTTTCCTGTGTAATGCCTGGAGTTGTATGTCTTGAGCCTTGTCTGCACTTAAAAAGGTTTGCCGGCATTTTATCTCAGTATAGTATATTGGCTAACTCTTCTAGTGGAGATGTAGCCAGTACTGTCAAAAACTTTCTTTGGTATGAGGTATAGGTCAGATTCCATTACATGAATGAAGTATACTCTACTGGTAAAAGGATGTTTTTTGCTTCTGCAACTGCAACTATGCTGGGACTTTTGCTAAGAGAGAGAGAAGGATGATTTATTTTTTCTAACCTCATGCACCTAACCAGTGTAGCTATGCTGACAGGGTTTTTTTAAGGGTAGACCAGCCTCTCATTTCAGGTAGCTTATGAACAGAACTCCAGCTTCTTGCACATTTTGCTTCTTTCCATAGCAAAAAGGAGTCACCAAATCTTAAAAAGGTACCAAAATCGCAATAAGTAAATTGTCTCCAAAACTAGGAAACATTTAAGTGGGCATCAGATAGCAGAATGAAGAAACTCGTTTCTTTCTTTCTTTTCTTTTTTTTTAAATCCATTCTGATTCATTTATTTTTAAAGCTGGGCGCATGTACATGTTCATTAATGCGCCTTTGCTACTGTGCATTAAGTTTACTACCTCTAATATGAGGTACTAGATAAAGGCACCGTAGCTACACTAATGTGCAGTAACAAAGACAAACTTTTTTTTGGTGATGCTTAATACTCAGTCCATGCCTTTTATGTAGCACCTGGATGCTATCCTCAAGCCCCAGGCCACAGCCATGCTGTCTACTGCAGTATGGGTGACCTGCCCGAGCCTCTACTATGGCTTGGCCCATGTGGTGATGTGTCCTTGGGGGAGGGCCCCTCGGCCTGCCAGCAACCCATTCTGCCAAGCTCCCCACCCCCAGTGAACTCCAGCAGCTCTGGGAGGCCCTGCCAGCTCCATGGCCTCAGCCCTGGCCACGAGGCTCAGCCGGCCATGTCATTGCCAGCTGCCCTCAGCACTAACACCTCCCCAGACTTGGGCCCCAGCCCAGGCAGTCACATGCTGCATCCCTCTGATCCAGGACATGGCTGGGAGCTGCACTCCATCACTACCAGCAGGGACCAACCTGAGCACCTAGGCACACCAGCCCCACCCATGGGGTGAGCCCACCTGACCCCTGATCCTTCTTCCCTCCTCACCTGGCCCACCCATGCTCTGCTGGCCCCCAGGCTCCCCCTCCACAGCACACAGGGAGATGGGAGACAGTGCAAAACCTTATTGAGTGGCCTGTGCCACCATAACAAGGTGGGCATAGGCTTCTCATATGCCAAGGATGCATTAATGCTGGCAGCAGTGTCGTCCTAGGCAGCGGGGGTATGGCTGTCCAGTGCAGCCAAAGGTAGCCCTCCGGGCAGTCAAAGGCTGTAGGGCAGCAAGGGATTGCCACTGCACCAATGAAGCTCAGGGTCCCATGCCAAGTGTGCAGGTGTACCTGGGGCACCATGGCCATCAGCAGCAGCAACAGGGCATAGTAGGTTAGGCACCCCTCAGTCTGCCCAAATAGCTCCTCATGCTGCACCCAGGACACTTGCAGCAGGGGCACACGCACCAGGGGAAGGAGGGTGGGGGAGGGCAAACTGCTTCTGGATCATATGTATGTGTAGATGCATGCTGTAAAACAGGTATTAGATTCTGCTGGGAGGGGTGTCACAGGCAGGAGCAGAGAAAAATAGCTGAAGTGCTGTCAATGTGGGAGGGAAGGTTAGAACCCAGGCAAGGTCACCCCTCTCTCAAAGACTCAGAGTTTTGCAACAGAGCATGCCAATAGGCACTGCATGTTCAAAGGCCCATAAGACCTCACCTCTCCTTCCAGCCTTATGAATTTAGGGAAGAGCCACCCAGAAACTCAGCATACAGCACAGACAAGTAGATACAGCAAGGACCTTTAGATACTGCTAATGCTACCCTGACCAGCAAGTTTTTACAGCTCTTAATTTAGACATTCTCGTCTCTCTGCTTGCTTCACTTCCCTCCCTCTTCATTCTTCCTGCATCTGCTCTCCGTGTGCCCCTTTCTTCCCTCCTCTTCTTCTTTCTCCTTTCCTCCTTATCCTCCCTCCTTCCACTCCCTCCTTCCACTCCCTTTGTCACTGTTTAGCTAATCTCTTTCCAAAAAAACCCAACTTCAAAAAAAAAATTAATGAAAGATCATTTGTTTGTAAACCAACATATTATTCACTCTATTCTACATTACATCCTTTCCCCAAATCCTTGTCTGTCTTGTCTAGGACCATGTCCTACTCCTTATTCATATAATGAACAGCACAATGGGATCTTGTTGCCACTTGGGTCCTATGATACAAAGGAATAATAATTTTATGTTTTAAATTGGAGTAAAAGAAAAGTGAAAACTGTGCAGAGCAAATGTCAAAAACCAATGTTACCAGAATGGAGGAGCTTGTTCTAAACATTCAAATTCACCCAAGCAAACCTAAAAAAGAAATGCTGTGCTTGGGATGTCCTCCTTTTCCCCAAAAAAACTCAGACAGAAGAATAATTGACAGGGCGCCACTGAGATGGATGATACAGAACTGATTTACAATGCAGGATCTAGCCCAGAAAATGATGAAGTAGTCAAGGAAAGGCTAAATTCAAGAAACACATGATCCACTTTGAAGTCACTAGTAGTTGTATTAATGTATCTAAGAGCACATATAGACTTAATTTTATGGTGTTTATTAGGCCTGTGTGAAGCAGCTAGTACTCATTTCAGATTCAGAGTCACTCAATTCGGAGGACATTGATTTGATTCAGTGATTTGAATCACTGTCCCAAATCAATTCAACTGAATCTGATTTGGAGATTCCATCATCGCTGAATCAACCGAATCTCTGAATCAAACAGGCCCCATCCCCAACCTGCTCTCCCAGCTCCTTCAATGGCTACTCCATCAGCGTCCTGGCACTTTAAAAAAGAAAAGCCCTCACTCACCAGCTGCTGCTAGGTAGGGGTGCAATCCCCACTTCCCCCACTGCCCCACACTGCATGGAGGGGGTTCTTCCACGAGCCCCCAGAAGCCCCGACAGCTGCTGCTTCTTAAAAAAAGAACCTGGAGCCGGACCTAGGTGGGGCAACTATCAATAGGGCTGGGAGAGCGGGTGGGGGATGGGGGCTCATGGCAGAGCCCCAAACACACTGCAGGTGAGTGGGGGGCAGTGGGGATTGCCCCCTAGCCTGGCAGGAGCCTTTGAGTGCAGTGGGTTATTTTTTTTAAGAACCAAGAGCTGGGGCTAGGTGGGGCAGCCATTGATGGGTCTGGGAGAGTAGGCGCAATCAGGGGGTACTCAGAGGGGCTGAGGCAATAGGCAGGGGATGAGGCCTGGCAGACGTCCCCCTGTGGTCCTCTATCTCCTCCCCCTACTTACTGGCACAGAGTTTGGGTCCAGCTCCCTGCAGCAGTGAGTGGGGACTGCCTGAATCTCTAAATTTCCCCAAAGCTCTCCAAATCTTTTCTGAATCGATTTGGAGAGGTTTGAATCAATTCGGACCTTTTTATTGGTCTCCTGATTCTATTTGGATTCAGAGATTCAGCCACAGAAATCAGGCCGAATCTCCTCCAAATCGAATCAGTACCCAAAGCTTCACATAACCTTAGTGTTTCCTGTGTAAAGCTAAGAACTAAATTGTAGGAAAGAGAGACAGTATTGCAATTCAAAGACTGAGGTGTTTCTGGAGTTGAATGTACCGAATTTCACACAACCTGAGAAGTGCCTCCTCCTTGGCAATGTTTGAAAGTAGTGGCAGTCTAATGTCGACTCAGCACTGAAACTTTCACAATGTATTTCTGTTAATCTAAGTTGCTAGATAATTATTGTTGCCTACATAACCTGAAGTTAGCTCCAAAAGTAAACTCTACTGTCATCGGAAATCTTTATCATTAGATTAATCAAAAATGTCCATTCATTTCTACAAGAGCACAGTATGAGTTAATAAATTCACCGAGACAGGCAAGTCAAGAAACTGTGCATATAGGACATGTCAGAGGAACAGAAGCTGGCTATGATCTAGATTCACAAGGGCTGACAAGAAATCACAAAATGCCAGAGCAATGTACAGTAATCCTTAAGTGAAATTCATTTTTCAGCAGAGAAACAAATTAAGGATGGTAATTCAATGATAAAAGAGGCAGGCCAGAACAGGTTCAAATGCTGAATAGTTCACAACATAATTAAAGCAGGAGTATGAGGCTGTTAATCGTTTTATAATAGTTCAGCTTGAAATTAGGTCTGATGTGAATGCCCTTACAGTTGATTTGTTTGTATTATTATAATTACAAAGTGTTACATAGATTTAGTGCAGTAATACAATTTTTACTTATATTTAGCATGTTGCTTTTTCTTTCTTCACTGCTTCTTTTTGTGCAAGTAGGCAAGGGGAAGAAGTGGAAGGAAGGGTCATAAATTTAGGTCAGATCAGATGATTTAGTAAGTCTCGTGTGGTTTTAAGTCTTATTAATAATTTTAATGCATTATGCCTTGACAACAATGATTTCAATCACTGCTGCTCTAACGTACATTGTGACGTAAAAGGCATAGATTTCTACAGGATTGGAACATATGCCTTAAAAAGGAAAATAAATTATAGTTCATATTACAAAGTGAAGTACATGGGCCATAGGCATATTTGTAGCTACATATAGGGTGTATCTATACCCACTGATACTATGCAGTCCCAGCAGCACATGGGTTGTTTTTTACCTTACGGTACAATAGTAATAAGCTACTGCTCAGTAGCTCATTGCTACTGTGCAGTAATGGCGGTGTCATGGTTAGTGCCTGCCAATGCTTTGTTGCCACGGAGATGAGCTACATTGCCGTAGTTCATCACTATGGCAATGTAGTGTTTCATGTAGATGAGCCCATAGAGTATGTATTTTCTATACACCTATACATATATGTTGTCATTCTATATTTGTACATGCACATACAAATATCCATTGTATCTTCCTACAAACATACATACTAGGCAGAATGTATTATTATTTTTAATAAGACATCTATCAAGCAATGTATATTTGCAATATACATTTAAATGTATTTAAATTGTATTTAAATGCAATTAAATACACGTCATATACAGCCTTTTGATATAATGCTGATAGAAGTTAGGAAGTAGAAAATGCTATGTTGCTAGAGAAAAATAAAGATTTTTGTGAGATTGGCAGGATCTCTCATGTATTCTACAATTATAATTCTACAATACCAATCTGATAGGCTTAAAATAACAAGCACAATTAAGAAACAGATATTCAGGTTTATCTGAGATTAAATGAGAATAGCAATATAATACTACATGAGAAAACTCTGCTCCGCATTTTCTGCAAACATTCATGCTTATCTTATAGAAAAATACTAGGCAATTTGTTTTATTTTTTAACTCTGTTCAGTACCTGTACTTAATTGTTTACTTCTGTAATAATTAAGGATATCACACATCATTACCACATGTAGAAAAACAAGGCTTTCTAGCTATACTGAACAACAGTTTTCTCAATTGTAAAAGAATAATTTAAAAAATGGCATCACTATTTAAAATTCTTGAAATGGGACACAATGGACTAAATCATAACTGGCTGTCAATGGAATTACAGTATGGCCATGGCACATAATTAGCAAAAGTTACAAGCTGGCTATAGGGAAAAAGACAAACATTATAAAGCTATAGTCAAAGGAGATCCAAAGTCCAGGATGTTGTGTTTACCCCAAATGACTTTCATAATATGACCAGGTAATTTTAATTTTCTGTGGTAAGAGCTGTGAACATGGGAATTGTCATCTTCTAGGTAGTCTTTGTTAAAAAGCAATCCCATTCCACAAAAACAGGAGTTTTGTCCTCTAAGGGAAGTAGCTTATCCTATGGGAATTCAAAGTTACTGGGGGGATCCATTGGTTATTTACATCTCTGAAATACTATTGTGAAAATACTTATTTTTAAGGATCCAAGAAGTCCCAGGTGAGAAAGAGTTGTTTCTGTCCTTTGCATGCATACCACCATGACCCTGTTAAAGCCAAGGGCATCCTGGGCTCAGTTCAGGTCAGTTTATTCTCATGCTGAAGCTTAACTCTGAACTCACTAAGCAAGTCACTGTTGGGTTCCTGTGGGGAATAAGGTCAGTATTTACCAGAAGTGAAAATGAAATGAATAGCAAATAAATCAAACAAGTTGTGAAATGGAATGTGTGGTATAAACAAAAGTGACTACTTACTATGACTGTCAAAATGTGTATCCTCATATAAAAATAATGATCAATTATAATATTTTCTCTGTGTTTGTTTCCTTTATATAGAAGGATTTCATGGGCAATACTGTTCTTTGGAATCTAGAGACATAATGAAGCATCTGCAAGTTTGGGATCCTGAAAGTGCAAGACCTTTGGCCTGGTATCAGAGGAAGACTTCTCCCATGCACATATATATCTCATTACAACTATTCTGACACCTCTGAACATGCAGAAGGTAATCTACATGCACCCCTACAGGCACCACTTAGCGCTTTTAATTGGTTCCTGAAAAAACGAGCGTTAAGCTGAGCGTTAAGCGAAACCGAAAGTATCTGACAATCCAAGATGGTGACCACGAGCATTATAATGAAACTTGTTGAGTGCTAAGTGAAATGAGGTATTAATTTAAAATGAGCATTATAGTGAAATAGCTCTAAGCAAAACAGCATTAAGAGGGGGTTGCCCATATTGCAAATGTTTACAAAATCCAATTGAGGCATAGTTATGTCAGCATGATAACCCCACCTACTACTGGGCATAGTAACTCTGCAGAGAACAAAATTATTTCTAAATGGTTCTATTTATGGCTATAATGGACCAATAGTACCAACTGGTTTGGGACTTTTTTTCAGTTGCATTATTAATGCCCAAAACACTATTGTTACAGAATTTTCTGAAATATTTAATAAGCTGACCTGGACAGACTGATTGATAAAATAACAATATACATAGAGCAACTTTTTTTTAAAATGACTTCAGAGTAATCCAAGAATGATTTTTATGCTAAGCTGTTTTGTATAGTAACACAAGGCAATAATTTAATTTCTTTTTAAAATGTGAAATATCATTATGCCCAATGCTGTATATGTCTAAGTCAGTAATTCTCAGTCAGAGTGACTTGGCATCCTGGTATGCCCTGAGATCCTTTCAAGGGTGCCACGGGGTGTCATATTGTTAGTGCTATTAGGTGTGAAAACATGATTTACGAGATAAACCCAGAGGGCTTCTACACACATGCAGGGAGCCTGCTTCAGTGTGCAGGAAATCCAGCATATCAGAGCAGACTCAATTAATCGAGTCTTCTGGAGCATGGAAATTGATGCAGTCCAGAAGCCTCATGAGTCACATGTATCAGTGTCACTGTGAATCTCTGGGCTGACAAAATGGCGACAGGGCACTTTGAAATAAAACACACCCAAGGAACTTTAGTTCCAAGTGCCCTGCCACCATTTTTTCAGCACTGGGAACACGTGTAAAAATGCCCAGAGATTTCAAATAGAAATCCATAGTGCAAAAAACAATCTGACTTGTTGTAGCCTTTCTGAGTTATCTGCAACAGAAAAAATTATCTATTATTTTCCTTTAGTCAAAAATCTAGTGAAAACTAAGATTTGACATTTTCTGAGTGGTGCCTTGGGTCTATTAAGGTGCATCTTGAATCTGAAGACTGAGAATCACAGGTTTCAGTGGACAGTCATTCAGATCTATTCCAAGTGACTTGTCTTCACAGACCAATAATACATACTCATGTATTTCATAGTTCATGTATTATGAACCGATTGTTGGGGATACACTTGCCAAACATAGTCCCATAACTTCTTCCCATTTCAGATCTTTATTTATAAAATTGCCAAGATCCATAACTGAGTAATTTGTAAATAAAATACAAATTCAAATAGAAGTACATACTAGGCACAGCATGAAGTTCTTTAGGATTTTCACTGAGAGGGCACATCTACACGTGCATTTGCTCTGGGGTGGGTTTACTCTAATGTAAATTATTCTAGAGTAAACCCACCCCGGGCAGGAGTCTACACATTCAGGGAAGCAGGAGTAGATTTGCTTCTCATGGCAACAGTCTGCTCCTGCCCCTGCCACCACCAAAGGAAGTGGGAGGCTCTGGCTGAAGCTGCCTGTGGCTGACAGCCATCTCCAAAAGACAGCTTCATATCCAGGATCACCTGCTTCTCTGGCCCAGAGCAGCATGCAGAGTGTGGTGGCAGCACTCAGCCACTCTGTCTCTGCAACCTCTGCCTCCCACACCATGGTTTCTCCAGCCCTAGGCCCTGGCAGCAATGTCCACTGCCCCGGGCTCCTGCTGGCCCACCAAATAGACCACTGCCTGGTTCAGGGCAATCTCAGCCCTGGAGGCCCTATCCCTACTACAGGCAGCAGGAATTCCACTCCATCTTGCTCCAGGCCGTCATCGACCACTGTGGTGCCTCCATGAACATGAGCACTGGCTCAGTGAGCAGTGCCCGTGATGCACACATGATCCGCAAGCCTGCCTTGCCAGCCCTGGTGGAGAGTGGGTGCTTTACACCCAGGATGCTGCACTTCCAGCTGGGCACAATGGTGGCCCTGCCCCTCCTCATCAGGGATCCCCACCTACCTGCTCTTCCTTTGGTTCATGTGGCCCTATAACAGCCAGCTAGACCCCCACCATCCCACCAGGCACACTTCAACTGGTGCCAGGACCAGGCACCTTGATGGAGTGTGCCTTTGGCCACCTCAAGGGATGTTTGCACACTCTCACTGCTCACCTCATTCCTAGGCAAGGACAGGCTCCTGGCAGCACCTGCTGCTGCAGCTCCACAGACACACCCTACCTCCTCTTCTCCTGGAAGCCTGCCTGTCTCCTGTGCTGCTGTCAAGCCCATGGTACCCAAGTGCAGGGGGCATGGGGCTCCCAGCCAACTGATACACAGAGCTGCTGCTGCCCTCTCCCTCCCCCAGGGGGCCAACTCCCTTCTGTGCTGGTGCTGTGGCCCAAGCATGCCCCTTCTGCAGGTGTCCTGGGCACTCCACAAGGAGCTTTTTGCATGGACCAAGGGGTGCCCAATCCATTACACCCTGCTGCTGATGATCATCATGTTACCCAGGCACATCTGCGAACGTGGTATTGTATCCTGAGCTTCTACGATGTGGAGGGCAAGCCTGCCCTGCCCCACAACCTCCTCTACTGCCTGGAGGGAAACCTGTGGTTAAGCTACAAGTCCCTGTCCCCAGCAGCCAAGGAGGACATGACTGCCAGCACTGACTCATTTCTCAGAATGTGAGGCCTGTGTCTGCCTAGCTGTGGGAGTACAGGTGGTTCAATAAAGTTTTACACTGTCTCCTGCCCCTCTACATGCTGTGGTCTTCAGGGGAAGGTCTTCATGGACCTGGGGGAGCATGGGTAGGCCAGCAGCAGGAACTGTGGCAGGGACAGCATCTGGGTACTCTCCCCAGTGCAGTGCTTACCTAGTAGTTGTGGCAAGCATGCTGGGCACTCTGAGTCAGTCCCCACTGGCAGTGAAATACAGGTCCTAGCAGTGTCCTGGGGTGCAGTGGTGTGGCATCCAACTGCCTGGGCAGGGCCCCTTCTGTGAAGGAACTGGAACTGCTGGAGGCCAACAGTACCATGGCTAGCCTGGTCTTATCGTTCGGGCTGAGGACATGAAGCTGGAAGGCCAGGCACTGGCTCAGGCTCCCAGAGCTACTGAAGAAGGCTGGGGGTGGGAAGCTTGGTGAAACAGGCTCCTGGCAGGGGCCCTCCCCCAGTGACACATCACCATGGGTGCCAGGCTGCAGTGGAGTCTCAGTTAGGCTGCCCATGCTTGTCATCTAGCTGCTGCATAAAGGGCATGGACTTGTAGGCAGCCCCCAACCAGAGGTTGTGGTCAATGACCATGACCCACTGTGTCCACAAGGCCTTGACCTTTATGTGGCAGTGACATGCCAACTGGTCATGCCTATGCTCCCGCATGTGGCCTGACAGGCCCTCATAGACATGCACATTGGAGTGTCTGTTCTGTGGAAACTGTGAGGACCATGATAAGATCTGCAGTCTTGCAATCTCCTCCTGGGACCAGTTGAGGTCCCAGAGTGTGGCATCAGGGAGGACACCAGCGTGGCTCCCTTGCTGGCTTGCTGGGCCTCCATGTGGCAGTCCTGGTGCTGATAAGCCTGGACAGCTGCCTGCAGCACCCAGCACAAGGGCACAGTGTAAAACAGGCAGGTGCATGGTGAGGGTGTGCTGGGTACCAGCAGTGTTATCTGGGCAGACTGCTGCGGTTGACCTGGGGCCGGCTAGAGTGGGACCCAGTGGCCAGGAACTGGCTGCATGTGGCCCAGGATGCTGCCAAACCTGCAGCATGGTAGCACAATGGTGCAGGCCTGGCAGCCGCACAGCACCTTGGTGCCAGGAACCAATGCCAGGGCCTGGCCAAGCTGCTGCAGATGGCCTGGGGCTTCTGCATGCAGTGACTGGCTGCAGGTGGCCCAGGGCCCCAGTGTCCCCACATGCTTTTAAGAGCCTTGGGCTGGGGCAGGCAAAGAGCAACCCCAGCCCTGGGGCTGGAGAAGTTCCCAATCCCAGGGCCCTGAGAGTGGCCCCCTAGTGGTGGGGTTGGCCAGGAGCAAATTTAATCCCAGCTGTCAATCTTCTCCCACTTCCTGGGGCCCTGCAGTGGGCCCCTGCCACTACCAGTGAGAGCTCCAGGCTCTGGCTGCAGCTGCCAGCACCCGGCAGCTATTTTGAAAAGGCAGCCCTGCTCACTGCTCTCTGACCAGCCAGTTCCTTGACTAGGAGCAGCATATGCAGCACAGGGACAGCACGTGGCAGCTCTCACCTCACAGCTTCTGTCTCCCCATGCCATGCCTGCACCTACTCCTGCCCTTGCCTCTGGCAGTGACAACCAGTGCTCTGGGCTCCTGCTGGCCACTACGCTGACCCTGCTGACCTGACATCCTGACTACCACCTGGCTGATGGCCATCTCACCCCTTCCAGCTTCTCCACATGCAGCAACCACCTGCTAGGCCACCACACACCATCCCAGAGTTGCTGTCACACACCCGCCACCTTGACCCCATCTGCCTGGATGGACCCCAACAGAAACACTGACAACAGGCTCCAGGATGCCACCACTGAGACTGCTGTCAGCCTCCTGGGCATCTAGTCCTGCCACCACTGGGCCTACCAGTCAAGCCAAGATTGGTGGCATCATGTCATCTAGCACATCTGAAATGATGAGCAATGGCTGGAGGCCTTCTGCATGATGTGAACAACCTTCTGGGACCTTGTGAAACAGCTCCAGTCACACCTGGAGTGGCAGGACACTGGCATGCAGCTGCCCTTCCCACAGACATACAGCTGACCCTTGCCTTGTTAAAGATGGCCATGCAAGGTCATCACCAGTGAGGCTGCCCTGGAGGTGTGCAGTACTGTGCTTTGCATGTGCGACCCCCTGGGATTCCCCCAGTGCATCAGGTCCTTGGACAGGACCCACATCCCATCCCATGTCCATCCCACAGAAACCACGCCTATTACAGCTGCAGGGGGTTTCACTCTGTGGTCCTCCAGGCCATCATGGACCACTGCACGGCCTTCACACATGTGAGTGCTGGCTGGGTGGGCAGTGACTATGATCCCCATGTCTTCAGGAACTCCAGCCTGCTGGGCCTGGTGGAGAGTGGGCACTTCACAGTAAGAGTACCAAACCTGTAGCCAGGCACTGTGGTGGTCCCACCCATCCTCAACAGTGGCCACACGTACCCACTTCTGCCCTGGCTCATGCAGCCCTACACTGGCCATTTGGACCCGCACCAGGCCCACTTTAAATACTGTGTGGGCTGGACCCACACCCTGGTGGAATCCACTTTCAGCTGTATGAAGGGATGTTGGTGCACCCTCACCACCTGCCTCGAGTTTACTGAGAACAACTCTCCCCCAGCTTATCATTGCAGCCTGTGTTCTGACTAACATCTGCAGGCCCCAGGGGGAGCTCTTCTGTTAGGCCTGGGTGTTAGGCGTGTGGTGCATGAAAGATGCCCCACAGTGGGAGCACCACCTGCAATGGCAGCAGCACCCTGCCCTCCCCCACCAAGGCCCCAGGAGAGCTGTGCACCCACTAGTGGGGACCAGGACACAAGGTGCAGGAGACCCTTGCTAAACACCTCTTCCAGCACTCCCTATTCTAGCCTGCCTGCACCGCCACCTATGGACTCCCCATCCTCCCTGCCCACCCCCAGCACCATGCTCACTGTAGACACATCTCACAAGAAAAAGTTTTTATTCCCCTCACATCAACCACATCCCCTCTTCCCTACCTCCCCAACAAACAGAGCCCCCCTTCCCCTCAGCAAACATCCTGTCCACCACCCACCCCACCACCAGCAATAAATACCTGTTCAGGGCACACTTGCCTGCCTGTACACTAATGCCAGGAGCCTGGGCAACAAGCAGGA
>NW_017728886.1:151953463-152007096 GCF_001723895.1 Crocodylus porosus
CTCAATGATCTCCCGAGGTCCCTTCCAGCCCTAATGTCTATGAAATCTATGAAATCTATGAAATACCTTCTACCCTATGAAAATTCTAAATTGTGCTTTGTGAACCATCCTGGAGTGGGGGAGCATGGGGTGGGGGCAGCTAGGGGGGCAGAGCCTGGGAACAGGTGGCTAGCATCTCAGCCTCTGGCCATTTCCCCATGGATGCGCAGGCTGCAGTGAGTGCAGCAGGTGGGGGCCTTGCCCAGGGGCAACAGCAGCCGGTGCTCCCCCAGTGTGGGTGGCTCAGAGATAAGATGCTCTGTACCAGGGGCCATGAACTGCCTGGCCTCAGGTTGGGGTTCAGGTATACACAGGTGCCCAGGGACGATGGTAAGCTGGCTAAGCAGACCTCGGTCCAGGTAGCTGTCAACTGAACCCCCTATCCCTGCTTGCTCCCTGGAGGCTGTGGGCCACTAGGTGCTGGCTGTAGGCCTCCCCCACCCCCTTCCCAGGGCAGGACCTGCTGCCATAGCTCCAGACCCTGCTGCCCTGACCCACTCCTGTAAGCCAACTGCTCTGCTGCCCAACCCACAGCACCTGGGCTTGGCAGGCATGGGGCTCCCCAACAACTGGGATGAGGAGATGCCTATGACCTGTGCCCTCTGCAGGGGTCTTCCCTGGGGAGGTGCCCTGGGGCCAGCCCCTCCCAGCATGCCACCTCTGTACCCCAACCCTGTCCCTGCTGCACATGCCCCAGACAGTGCATAAAGAGCTGTTTGCACAGACTGAGGAGTGACCAACCCACTATGCCCTGCTCTGCTGATTGCCATGGTGCCCACAGCACACCTATGCAGTTGGCACAGGACCTTGAGCTATGCCAACACAGGAAGCAAGCCCAGGCTGCCCTGCAACCTTTGCTATTACCTTGAAGGCTACCTGTGGCTGCATTACACGTTCCTTCCCCCCACCGCCAAGGAGGACATCACCGCTGGCATCAACATGTTCCTTAGCATGTGAGAGGCCCATGCCTGCCTAGCTGAGGGGACATGGGATGCTCAATAAAGTCTTGTCCTGTCTCCCACCTCACTTCATGCTGTGGGGGGAACCTAGGGGAGTATGGACAGGCCAGACTATGAAGGAGGGCAGGGGCATGGGCTGGGGGCAGGGGCATGGACCGGAGTGAAGAGGGGAGCACCCTCCCCACAATGTGGGCTTTACCATGTGGCCAAGGCTGGCATGACTGGCAGCTCCATGTGGTCCCAGCTGTCGGTGATGGCATGTGGCTCTGGGCAGTGTCCTCAGACAGTGGAGCACAGTGGGTGGGTGCCTGGCTGGGCCCCTCCTAGGGAGGACCTGGTGCTGCTGGCAGCTGGTGGTGTCACAGCCAGCTGCACCTTGTGCCAGGAGCTGGGGCTGCAAAGGTGGTGTGGCAGGCCCACCAGCCTCAGCGGAGCAAGCAGGGGTAGGAGGTTCAGTCAGCAGCCACTTGGACCCAGGCCTGCCTGGCCAACTTTATATGGTCCCTGTACACCTGCGCACACCTGAACCCCAACCTGAGGCCAGGCAGCACATGGCCCCTGGTACAGAGCATCTTGTCTCTTTGCCAGGGGCTGGACCTGTGATGGCCCAGGCTTCCCAAGCTGCTGGTAGAGGGTGCAGCTGGGGAGTTCAGTGGGACAGGCTGTTAGATGCCTGAGGGGTCCTTCCTCAGTGTTGTGTTACTGCAGCTGCAAGCCCAGGATGGGGGCTCAGGCAAGCTGACAGTGCTACTGTAGATGGCATGGCTGTGGCCTGGGTCCTGGGCCATGAGAATGTCAGTCAGTTGCCACATTAAAGGCATTGACTTATGAGCGCTCCCTGACAGATGATTGTGGTCAATGTTTGCCACATTTATGTAGCACTGTCACACCAACCACTTGTGCCCATGCTCCCGCACCTGGGCTGACAGCCCTTCATAGACATGGATGCCGGAGCGCCTGCCCTGCTCAAACTGGTGCTGCACCTCTGCCTCACCCCACAGTGCCACAAGGTTGCCAGTCTCCTCCTGTGACCAGTTGAGGCCCCAGGTGGCAGGCACATGTGTGGGGGAGGAAGGGAGCCAGCGGTCCCCAAAACCACAGGATCCAGAGCTAACAAATCTATTTTACACCCCTCGGGGCAAAATGCTAGGGCAGGGACACTCACCGTCCACAGGTCGCACAGAAGAAAGCCAATGAGGCTGCCCAGCCCACTATAAAGGAGACGCCGGCAGCAGCTCAGGAGGAGGGACCGGAAAGGAGCGGTGGCGGAGCAGATGCCGGTGGCAATGCCCGGGCGCGGACGCAAGTAGCCTGGCAGTGCGGAAGGACCTTTTGGGGTAAGGGTAATCCCCAATGGGGTTCAGGATCCGGGAAGGAACTAACCCACCCTGGGCACTGACCGTTTTGAGCCAGTTGGAGCGGTTCGACCTGGCAGGAGCCGGTGGACCGTACTTGCTGTAATAGAGTGGCACTTACAGAGGGTAAAAGTGCCCCAACTGAGATTGAGAGGGGCCAGAGGACCCCGTAAGCCCCTCAAGTGAGCTGAGGAGTTAAACAGAAGCTCGGAAGAGGGGACTAGCCCCACAGCAGACAGGGAAGGACCAGGGAGGCTTTCGAAAGGCCCAAGCAGCCCCAAGCTCCGGGAAATCCCTGGCTGTCAGTATTAAGTTGTTTCCTTATCTTTCGGTTTACGGACCCTGGGCAGGATACCCTGATAAGGGGGCTGACCAGATTGTTGCTCACGATATGGAGGTACGGGCGAGGGTGTAAGGGCGGAGGAGCCCTCAACAACATGGGACCCCTAGGACCCAGGAGTCTCGCCTTCAGACTAACACGCGCCAGATTATCAACACTGAACCAGGAGATCATCAAAGTCGTGGCAGGTGGTCCGGAAATATTCAGCCTACAAAGGAGCGGTTCCTGGTGGATTACCCAGAGGACGGTCCCAACTTGGGGAGGCGGAGGTTATGGCAAGAACCAATGACATCGGAGCCATCCCCCGACAACATGCTTGAACATTGGCATGTGCAACAAAGTTGTCATCATGTGTCCCACACCAGCTCTCTGGGCCTCTCCCTGTGGTGCCAGGCCTGGGCAGCTGCCTGCAGCACCCAATAGAGAGGACCAGCATGGGACTGGCAGCCACATGGAAGAGGCAGGTTGGTGGGGGTGGGAAAGTGAGGAAAATTTGGGGAAATCAAAATGGAAGTAAAAGTCTCTCCCCAAATGGATATCTTGACCAAATTCATGAAAATTATTTAAAAATAAATTATCTTCACAAATTAAAAAAGGAAACATTTTCAACATCTTTGAAAATTGTCATATATTTTTTCTTTCATATTTGAACAGGTCTAGTGCACATCTTACTCGTATTTAAAATATATCTTATGGGAGCATCCAGGACTGCCAAACTTATGATTTGGGTCTGATAATACTAGAATGAGACCATTTATATTGCAAAGACTTTACAACTAGGTCTACAAAGGGAGAAGGAAACTGTGAATTATATAATATATAGATATGCATATATCAATATATACAATATATAGAGATATTAAAAACATGTCTACCCTTTTCCTTTGTTCTTTCATGTAATCACAGTCAATTAGTTGATTCCATATGGGCCTCATTAATACAGTGGTTCTTGAGAAGAAACTTGAAGAGTATCAGTTGACTTTCACATGCAAGAAGGATCCTGAAAGAAGGTGTCAAATACTTGTGAGAAAAACTTGGTGGAGAAGAGGGGAATAGTTTTCCAGAAGTAAGAGACAAAAGTGGATAAATAGAGAGGGGCAGTGAAGAGTTTCAAATGTAAACGTCAAAGACACTTGCCAAGGACTTAGGCATTCCCACCTTTCTATCCTGCCCCTTTTTCCTGATTCCACTGTGCAAGGCACTCTAACAACCTCCTTCCAACCTAAAGCTAAGGGACTTCCAGTTCAGATTTGCTCTCTTTCTTTTTCCAGGTCATGGTCTCATTTTGTTGATGTGTTCCAGATATTTTAACCTTAATCTATTTATGCTATTATATGAATCTAGAATTCCACTGTAACCAGTGATGGGTGAGTCAGTCATTCAAAGATTTAAGGCTGTTTGCACAAGCATCCACAAGAGTATTCAAACCAGCTGGGTCTGCAAAAGTAACCAAAGAGACTGAAAATACACTCTCCCCCTCATGGTTTTCAGAACATACCAACAGTGCATGAACATCTCTTTCTTGACTTAGTGAAAACCCCCCAGAAAACAGGGGTTTTTTGTTTTTGCTTCCTGAAAAAAACTCTCCTTACTTGCAACCAAGGTAGCAGCATGGCAAAAGCAGCCTCCCTCATGGTATTTCAATCGTGGACTTAATCTAGAGGGATTATGATTCATTTTTTGTGTGCATTGAGCAGAGGTCTAGATCACATTTTATTTTATCTCAACTAATTTGCCCAATCATATTTTATTTGATTTGAACTAATTTGCCCACTCCTCAGTCAAAAAGTTTCTGTCCAACATATCTAGAATAAGCTGTATTACCAAATTTAGCATGCTCAGTTTGACAAAACTGTTTTAGTGTATTGCAATCAATTGTTTGTCATAATGATGCCCATGATTAGTGGAGTGTACCTTTTATATCCTTGTTTTTTCCCTGATGAAATAGCAAAGGTCAGTGCCTGGTAAGCACGTAAATTGCATTTTCCATTACACATAGGACAGATTTCAACTTCTGAACCAGCAGTCAAAAAAGATTCCCCCAGCTGCTGAAAAGAAGTGAGTATTTATAAAGAGAGGCATAATAAGATCACAAGGAAGCCTGTCATAAAAATGCACGTTGCATAATACATGATAGATCAGTTCTATTATTTAACTTTCCCATTGATATAACAATACAGAGATATGCTAACCATCATAGTCAGCATTAATTTACAGTGGAAAAAATAATTAGAATCTCACTTTTTTCTGAAGAATGGAGTGAAAATGTAAACAATGCTTCCCTTCAGGCAAGTGCTTTATCAAGTTGACAGGTGCATTTGAATTTCCATGGGTGGGGGACATAATAGGTTATTTATGTGTCATTTTAATAGAAAAGCCCAACCATCAAGATGGACAGGAGACTTTATCAGTACTGCTGTTTGCAACTAATCCACCAATTTAATACCCCGTGAAAATACCTGCAACAAAACCTGTACATTTTTCTTTTATACTCCATTATAGACAAATCAATATAGGGACTATTCATCTCAAATCCTTCGCTCAGCAAGTGCCCACCACATTGACCCCTTCTCAGCTCAGATGAGTCCCTCACAACTGAAAATGGTGCAGGTCTAGAGCACTGGCATCCTAAACGAAGCAAAAGTAGGCTTACAAACACCCTGCCATGGTATCTAGGGTTCACCAAGAACAAATGCCAAAATTCATTAAACGAGAAATATTAGCAAAAAGTCCATATTTTTTGTGGAAGCAGGAACATAAAACAAGCTAGTGAAGCAAAAGAATTCAGGTGTGTGCTCCCCTGGGGGATTCCTATCTGGCTAGGCTCTTATAACACGCTCATTACTATAATATCTGACACAAGGCTAAAAGTGGTAACACCCACAGTACAGATGAGAGGGGTGAAAGACTTCTGAAATCGTTTTTCATTATTTTGTTAATTCATTATTATTCATTATTTTATTATTTTGTTATTAATAAAATAATATTTCATTATTTAGTTATTCATGTCATTATCTTGCTATTTATTATGTGTATTATTGTACTGGGTAAGAGACACAGGTGTGAACTAGGGCTCCAAAATACCAGTACAAAAGGTACACCTTGCCTTAAAAAATATATAACTAAGTACAATAAAGAATAGAACCTGCTAAACACAGCCAAAAAGGTACTGAGTTCTGTTACATTCCCCCCCCACCCCACCTTTTGTTTTCCTAATTTCTAGCTGGTTACTTTTTCACAGACTGCCTCTTTTGTACCTTGGAGAATTCATTACAACAACAGAGTCTCCCTTGCTTACCTTTGGCATTCCTTCACCCATTTTCCCCAGGCGTTTCCCCCTCCCCTGCCTTCTCTACCCATTACTTTCCCAATTTCCACCTATTTACATTCTCACTGACCTTCTGTCACACTTTTAGCTTCTTTCATTCCTTGGAGATCTCAGTACAACAGCAGAATCTTCCTGTGCCTGAAGGAGGGTACCTGTGCCCAAAAGCTTGCAAAGAACTTTGTTCCAACTACTTAGTTGCTCCAATAAAAGATATTGCGTCTACTCAAAGAACCTTGCCTATTCTGTATGGATAAACTTTCTACTCCCTGAACTCTACTGCCCAGGGGGTGGCTCTGGCAGCAACTCCCCCTTCCACCCCCAGGGGTATGAACTTCCCACTTCCAGGGGTGCAATCGCATGCAAACAGCCTGCAGAGCACATGCCAGCCAGCCAGGTGACAAGAAGATTCTTGGAACCCAAAACTTTGTTTAGACAAATCTACTAAGTAGTGCCTATAAAAACACAATGTTTTTTACTTAGTTGACTTAATTTGTACAAGAATACTTGTAATCTGTACCTTGAAATACTTTAGATTCGAAGTAGGTAGAAGCTGCTATTGGATTACCATTTTTTGCTGGACTTCTGGGTGATAAATTTTAAAACATATTAGGGGACTGAGTGGGTGGGTATGTATATACATACATAAGGAATCAGGACTCATAATAGAGGTGCTTTCTTTTATTAGACCAAATAGATTTTTGCCAAAAAAAAAAAAAATCTTTAATTGCAAGCTTTTAGACACAAACACCGTTCTTCAGGCATAGGAGAAAATATTGTAAAAGTTCTCCTGGGCAGAAATGAAAGTTCATATTTCATAGGCAGGCAAGGTTTTTTGAGTAGATGTGATATCGTTTATTAGACCAACTCACTATTTGGAAAATAGCTCTTAGCAAGCTTCGGGCACAAGTACCCTTCTTCAGGTATAAGGAGTCTCTGCTGTTCTGAGACTCCAAGAAATGAGAGAAGCTGAAAATGTGGCAGGATGTCAGTGAGAACAGATTTTACCACACCTTCAACTCTCCTATGAAATATGAACTTTCATTTCTACCCAAGAGAACTTTTACCAACTTTTCTCCTATACCTGAAGAAGAGTGTTTATGCCTGAAAGCTTGCAAATAAAGACATTTTGTTGCGAAAATCTAGTTGTCCTGATTCTTTCTGCCTCTAAACCAATACAACTACTACCTAGATACTATATATATACATGTACATGTTAGGATCATTGCTCTTATGTCTAATAAACCCAAAGCCACATTTTATTTTTTTCATTGCAAATCCATTACTAGCTTTAAATCTAGCAATTCCTATTATATTTTAGTTATAGCTTAGTTAATTTGCACAAATATCTAGAAGATCCACTGTTTTGGATTGGCTAGTCAGTCATGAATCACACAAAATGTCATTTGTTCCACAGACTTAATGGACTGATTTATAATATTTCACAAAACACCAATAAGAGTAAAAAAGATCAACTCCCTCACGTATGTACTAGTACTACCCAAGGCTTCTAACTCCTTGGCTTTAGTAGAAAGAAATGGATTTTATATAACCTCTACATGATCCATGATAAATCTAGTAGCCTCAGTTCTATACCACACAACACATCTCTCCCACTATGCTAGTCTCTATCCCTGAAGTCATGGTTGTGAGATATATGTCCCTTTGAAAGTATGTCCACAGTTCCTCTCCCAAAGCAGAGTCACAATAGTCACAGCCTCCCTCCCATGCTCCAATGCCAAATGGAAACAGTATTTCCCCTTTATATAATCAAAAGAGGAAGGCGGAAATAAAAATGAGTTAAAAGGACAGTTGAAAAGGTTCTTTAAATAAGGAAATATTTCCATTATTATCTATTCAAACCACGTACATTCTCCTGTGGGTCAGGAGATGCAGTCTGAGTATCACTGCATCATATAGAGTCCATGTCTGTCCCTAGATACTTATGTATGGCTTTCAATGGCTTCAGTGGGAGTTACATAGCCGTATCTATGTGCATTATCTGGCTCTTTTGTTATTGCAGTCCTAACCATTCATAGAACTGGGGTTGTGTGAGTTGGGGCGGGGGCGAGGGGAGGGAGGTAAGCTGACGGTTACCTCTGAGGCTTTTTGCAAAAGCAGGCAATTTATAAAGCATCATTTTTATTAAAAAAAACAAAACTAAAACATTTTCTAAACTCAGTGTTTCTGTCTGGAAGGCTCAGAGCATCCCCAAGGGGAACTAGTGAATATTGCTAATAATACAGTCCAATTTATAATAAAATTTAAGTTGTCCCAACTTGCTTAGCTTTAACTTCTTTTTACAAGCCTCAAACACAGCCAGGTACCTACTCTCATGCCTTTATTTCTATATATAATTATAGACGACAGAATCTTAATAATCTGCTACTGCTAGCATTATATAGAAAAATGCAAAATATAATATTAAAAATGTTGAATTAAATACTTTAGACCACTTACTTTGTGGTTGATCTTAAAGGGAACTGAATCTGTATAGTTGTCAATTCATGTAAAAATATGAAACAATGCAGTGAGGTTGGCAGAATGAAAAAAAAATAAAGTCTGTAAGTTTACACACTCCTCTTTTTATCTTTAGCTAGGCAGTGGTACTTGATACTAGCTATGAAGTAAATGTACTGATTTATTCTATTTCAGTGAATTAATCTAATAACATATCAGGTCCTGGACAACCTAAAACAAGATCCTGCTTGTTTCAAAGTCATTTTGCTCTGATTTTAATGGAGATGTTGTACTGGTAGAAAAAAATAAAAACAGATAAAACCTTATGTTTGTCCCCGAAACTTTTCTTTTAATAGGGCAGCAGAGACTGAGCAGGACTTCATACAACTGCTGTGGTACATAGTGGTGCCAGGCATTGGAACTGAGATTAGGGAGACTGTCTCCATTGTGCTCTCAGCATAATATTATGGGAGAGAGAAGGACTACAAGGATTTGTGAAAGGCAAGGCAAGAATTCTTGTGGGTGATAACTTTTATCAGACAAACTATATGATTGGTATAGACATAGGCAAGCTTTCAGGTATCACATTTTCCTCAGGTACATGCGTTTCAAGAATGTTTCTATTATCCTTTCAATATTTGTTCCAGGGTAATGTAATGCCACTTATATTGGGGGTTGCATCACACCATATAAATCTTTCATTTCTATTAAAATATCCAGTGTACAGGTAGCTTAGATGATGCATCACAATAATTTAGGACTCCTTTTTTATTCCCTAAATATATTTCTGATTCACTGCAATTACTCTGCTTTTATATTGATGTAATTCCTTTGATAAAGTCAGATTGATATAAAAGTGGTAAAAATAGTAGTAAACTAGCAATGAATCAGGCCTACCTATATTCTCTTCAGTGTATTTAGGTATCAGAAAAATTTTTGAAGATTTTTCCAATTTTACAGTATTTATATTGCTCAACATAATTCCAAGCACAGCATATTATAAATTAAATTGCTTTAACTGAGATATATGAAAGCTTTCCTATGTCTATACCAATTATGCAGTTGGTCCAATAAAATATATCACCCACAAGAGTTCTTGCCTCTTGCATATCTCCTGGACCATTATGGCAACAATACCTAATACAAAAATTTGTATTATTACAGGAGACTTGAACTTCCCAGGCACAGAATGGCGAAATACTGCTAATAGGATCAATTATTCTTCCTGCACATGATAACCGAGAGATTGTTTTACCAAACGCTCATGGAACAAATAAGAGGAAATGCTGTGGGTAGACTTGATTTCAGAAAGTAGTGAGGCCATTATAGTAAAAAGAGTCATTGAATGTAAACAATAAAAGGAACACAGGTTTATTTTGCTTAACATAAATAGACCATGTGCTTGAATTTTTTTTAAGTCAAAGACACAAAAAATTTCTGGCACCTGCATCGCAAGCAAGGAAGAAACTTTGTAAGAAAGGTTTCCAGACCTAACTAAATGAATGACAACCTTAAAAAAAAAGGATATCAGAGTAACCAGAGACTCTACAAGCAAGGCGGGGGGGGACAAGTAATTAAACAGTAAAGGTGGCTGCTTCTTAAAAGTTAGGAACTCTAGGGACAAAGCCAAAATTACCAAAAGCCACATTGAGCTAGAATGTAGCAAAGGAGCTCTAAAAGATCTTGTAGCATTCTTAATCAAAGTACCTATAATCAATAAACAAGTCATACATGCAGTGGTCAACGTATTTTACATCAGCATCTGTTTTGCAGTTTTGTTCTTTGGTCCTTTTCTGAAGCTTGATTAAGGAATCATAACATCCGATTACCACGTTTAGCCAGTTGTCATTGCTGTCACTTCTAAATCTCATACACAACCACCCAACTCATTCTTTGATGATTGAATTCTCTTGATTAATGTCCCAACAAGGTCATATTGCATGTAAAAATATATAGTAAATGTCCAGTTTACTTTTTACTCTGCAAATATTCAATTTTGATTGAAAATTAAAATTCAGATCAGAAGCTCTCTATCTATACTGTCATCTGGAATATTGTTTCTCAAATGCTTCTATTATCCTTTCAATATTTGTTCTAGGATAATGTTATGCCACTTATATGGGGTGTTGCATCACACTATATAAATCTTTCATTTCTATCAAAAATGTGCACAGTACAAGTAGCTTAGATGCATCACAATAATTCACATCTCATTAAAAACTAGCTTGCTTTTATGTCCTAAATATGTATCTGATTCACTGCAGTTACCCTCTTTTAAACTGATGTAATTCCTTTGATAAAATTAGACTGACATAAAATTGTCAGTAACCGAGAAACAGTAGTAACCGACAAGTGACTCAGGCCTGCCAATTTTCTCTTCGATATATTTACGAATGTTATCAAAACATGACTTGAACATTTTTTTCCAATTTTATAATATTCATGTTGTTCAATATAAGTCAAAGAATAGTGATTGCTTCAGTATATAAATGTTCTGAAGGAAACTATAACACTTTCTTAATTCAGAAGAAATACCAAACACTTATCAAAATCTAGGGTGCCCATAAGACAGGGTACCAGGACAGCCCCATTATAAATGTCTTTTCTAGGCATCCCATCAGTCTCTTCAAATGAATGATTTCATCCCATTTTCAGAAACCTCTGCTCTCCAACCAGGGAATGCAATAGGGGGTTGCTGGTCCTCCAGCATCCCACAGTGTTCTGCTTCCCTCTCCTTCCTTCTTCCCCCAGCAAAACTCTCTGGTACTCTCATCTGACACTGCAGTTCTTCACTTCCCAGCCCACCCCACTCCACCCCACCCTCAATCTCCAGCATACTCAGCTGAAACCAGAGCTTGGAGACAGCTGTGCAAGCCAGAGATCGGGTCAGAGGGATGCCGAAGGGGAAGAAATAGAGTGCCCCCCCACCCCACACAAACACACACATACACATACACCGTTAAGGATTTTCAGGTTGTCCCATTCTGACACTCAAGAAATATGGTCACCTCATCAAAAGCCCCAAAGAGAAATGCCAGTTTCTGTATATTGATTATGTGAACTTGATTCAGCTGACGACCAGCTTTTTCGATACATGTAGAAGTATGAGTTTTAGTTCCCAGTAAGAATATTCTATGTCATTTTCCACAGCTCTCTTATGGGGATGGGTGGGCAATTCAGAAAAAAACCCCAGGAAACTCATGGCACATCTGCACTTTCAACTAAACTTCAATGGTTTAGACATAAAGATCTTTCAGTTTATTTAGGGAAATATTACCAATATTCTATAGGTTTAAAAAAGCCTTAAGAAAAAAAATTATGAGCATGCATAAGGGCTTTCTCCAAGATTAAAAAAAATAGAATCTTTACTGGATACTTGGGTTGTGAAATAATGTGAATCACCTGCCAATTCATTCAGATTGAACTGTTTTCCATCATTATGACAAGCTCAGCATTCTTGATGAGTACCAGTCAATTTCCGGAAACATTATATTAATAAAAAAGCATGTTAATGGTGAACTGCCAAAAAAATCAAGAAACACCAAAGGTATGGACAGTCTATTTCTCACCTTTACACTATGAAGGTAGGAACTACTACAGTGAATTGGACCTGATGGCTGTCTAGTTGCTCTAAAACTGTGGCCAGTACCAATTAATTCAGAAGATTAAAGCAGCCCATAGAGGGTAGAGGTGAACTAATCTGTCCTGGTCTCTTAACTATTTGTGATCGTCTTCACCTGTAAAATATGAAGCTTCCAACATTTTTTATCATTTTAAATGAGATATTCTTGATACAAATGTCTAATCCTCTCCATCACCGACTTCCTGTGGAAATATATACAGACACACATACACAACCATGAGGATTCTTTCAGGGGTCTCTGCTCAATTTTGCATTTTTTTTAATCTCATTTAGGGGGAAATACTTAAAAGTTTTGTGAGAGTTATAATAATACATGACATTTTAGAGTAATAAAGAAAACAGAATGGGCAAGTGAATTCCAGCCAACCTGTTTGTATAGGCAAATCAGTTATGCTCATACACGATACAAATCTGGAAAACAGAATACACATGCAATACTGAACTTTTAAATCAACATCTGAAGAGTGGGTAAGTTTAGGTGGTAAATCTGGGAGGGGGAATGGCCCCTCAACAGATCACCCTGCTCTTTGTTGAACTGATTCATCAGCATCCCTCCTTCAAACATCTCATTTGTAAGTAGTGGTCTGTACAAAAAGAAACAGAGTTAGAAGAGAAGAGGAAATAAGAGCCTTTTCTTTAGATAAAAGATCCATTTCATTTTCTCACAACCATATCATTTTTTTATTTAGAATGTGACAGGGCTACTGTATTGATATGTAGTATGCTGTACGTTCCAGAGATGGAACTTCTCCTTATGCCTGTAGATCAATGCATTAGAAGACCCATAAACCTGCTCATACTAAAATGCATTTTCTTAAATTTCTTTTAGATTATGACCACTCTCTCCCACTGTTTTCCATTTTATCTTCTCTTTTCAATTTCTTTTCATTGAAGCGGTGTATTTCATTTAAAAACAAAAAACAAAAAAAGAGCACCCCCCAACAGTTTAGTATATTTTTTCTTCCCATTTTATCTGTACTTGAAAGTTGCATTTTGCAGGTATCTTTGCATTTAGACTGATATAAGTGTCAACATCTGTTTATATTGTATGCTTTAAAAATAATTTGGTTTCATTAAATGTATAGCCTCCCACTGCCCCCAAGAAGTCTGCCATTTTCACTGCACAGCTCTATGGCAGAAACAGTTTTTAACATAAGAAGGGTGTTAGCAACATTCCCTCAACAGGCAGTTTCCTGGGGAGAAGCCACCTGATCTCACAAGAGTTTGCCCATTTTCTTCCATGTTTAAATTTCACTTGGCAGAGCTAAGTCAGTGGCTGCTGGTAGATTTCTTGCTTTTTTCAGAAAGAACCAAGAAACACAGAAAGCAACTGAACAATATTAAAAGACTAGCATACTTTGATCAGTCTCTGGCACAAGTCGAGTGAAAATTTACGAGGGTCTGACACCCACTGGTGTAATGTGAGTGACATAAATGTGACAAACATTACATTTATGGCTGGGGTATCAGTTGGAACACAAAAGAAAGGGAACTGCAAAATCTCAAGTGTTGACCTTAATTGTTCAAACCATTCAGGTCTCTTTCATGAATAACTTGCAAACTGCATAAATGCCAGTTTTGTATAGGTTACAGTGAGAAAAAAAAGACAGACATGCAATATTTCACACCTGTACAACACTACAGAGAGGGGGCTGAGAAGGGGCAAAAAATAAGGAACAAGCTGTTGAACTCATGTGAACTGTGTTGATTCAGAAACCAAACTGAATAAAAATCAGTATAGGACAGTTTTCAAAAGTTATGTTTGCAATAAAAACATCAATAGGGCAGATCTAATTTACATGACCAACACTTCACATAGTGATAAGGTGACACATGCAGCTTGGAACTCAGCAGTATTGCCCAGAAAATATTTTCATGGTTATCATTCCTGACCAATGTATTCATATACAGATACTTTATTATTGCAGCTGAGCTCATGAGTTGATCATAATTATAGCAGTACCTTATCTTGGGGCAAAAAGATGGCACAGTCAAGTGAAGCAGTAAGGATGGACCAATCATCCACCTCTACTGACTTGAAATTTTGGTAACTTCCATAGCACATAGGACACACTTCTCAGGCTTGATTATTATGCAAGTGCAATTCAGGAATAATTGTATTAAAATCAGTGGGTTTATGAGGGTGCAGGTGAACTGACTCATTATTTCAGGAAGGGCTCCAGAAAGAGATTGGTGGTAATGGCATAGCAGACCAAGAGGCCAAGTCACCTGGCTCTTGGTCACCTTACATGGCCTGGTGAGGCAGAGATAGGGGTTCTGTGACAGAAGAAGTGATATGAAAGCATTCTATGACTTTAGGAAGTGGAAAACTAGGCCTGTGCGAAGCCACTAGTATTCACTTCGGATTTGGCTGATTCAGAGGACAGTGATTCGATTCAGTGATTGAAATCACTGTCCTGAATCTGATTCAGAGATTCGGCCACTGCCAAATCAGCTGAATCTCCAAATTGGCCCCATCCACCGCCTGCTCTCCCAGCCCTGTCAATGGCTGCCCTGCCCAGCCCAGCTCCCAGCTTTCTGGAAAAAAAAGCCTGGCACTCACTGGCAGCTGCCAGGCAGAGGGGTGATCCCCACAGCTCCCCACTGCCCCATGATGTGTGGGGGGGTCTGTCATGAGCCCCCATCCCCCGCCCACTCTCCTGGCAACACCTCCCAACTCTTAAAAAAAAAAGCCCCACTCACTGGCTGCTGCCAGGCAGGAGGCAATTTCTGCTGTCCCTTGCTGCCCCACACCACATGGGGGGGCTCTATCATGAGCCCCCAACCCCTGTCTACTCTCACCCCCCACCACGGCTGCCCTGCCTGCCCAAGCTCCCAGCTCTTTAAAAAAAAAATGTCCCGACTCACCAGGTCCTGCCAGGGGGGCAATCCCCGCTTCCCCTTACTGCCCCATGCTGTGGGGGGGGGGGCTCTGCGATGAAGCCCCAAGGCCACTACAGCATCTGGTGAGTGGGGGCATTTTTTTTTTTAAAGAGCCGGGAGCTGAGGCAAGCAGGGCAGCCATGAGTGGGCTGTGAGAGCAGGCAGGGGTTGGGGGAGGCACTCAGGGCGGGTGAGGGAGCAGGAAGGGGATAGGGCCTGGAGGAGCCCCCCCATGGTCCCCCCCACCTCCTCTAACCCCTCCTCCCCTGCCCACTACTTAACCACGGAGTCCAGGTCCAGCTCCCTGCAGCTGCAAGTGGGGACTGCCCAAATCTCCAAAGCTCTCCGAATCTTTTCCAAATCGATTCAGAGAGCTTTGACTTGATTTGGACCTTTTCACTGGTCTCCTGATTTGATTTGGATTTGGACATTTGGCTGCTGAATCAGGCCAAATCTCCTCCAAATCATATCAGCGCTCGAAGCTTCACACTGCCCTACTGAAAACCACTGGTGTAGACATACTTTCAGCCTAAAACAGAAGGCAACTACTTTTCTATGTTGGCAAGATTTAAATAAGACATTTAGCAGATTTTTAGAAACAGATGCTTGTATTTTTTTTAATGAACTGGTACTTAATTTCAGCTGTTTAATATTAGATTCAAAATCTACCAACTGGAAGCCCTGCAAGATCCATTGGAAACAGATCTTCCATATCCTCAGCTAGACCCTTGCAACTCCACTGACATTAGTAACTGTGATTTATCCAGCCATCCTAATGCTGCAGTGTAGTGATTCCTCATGTCTGTTCTGGTCAAAATATTACAATTCCTTGGATTGCTTTCTGGAAAAATACCACAGCACTACCACAGTCAGCAAGTAGGAGTCCCTGGCAATACTAGAATACATTTGAGTATTGGATGGGGAAGTTGAAAGAATAGTGACATGTGATTTTAAAATAATAAAGATGTTTCTTTCCATTTGTTTTACACATGTATTATTATTCCTTCTATTCCATTAGAAACTGTTACCTTTAGTGGAATCTGTCTGAGCATTCTTGGGAGATTTTTTTTTTTTGGTGGTGGGGGAATTGTTTTTTATCTTTACTTTGTCAAGTTACATGGATGCCATACCTTTGACTGCTATGAAAATACATGTGTACAGGAGAACACAATTTGACCAAGCCATTTTGGTATATGTGAAAAGAAAATTGATAGTTTAAAAAGCTAGCTTAAGACTAATGGCAGGATAGGTTTTAGTGGCCTGCCTAAAACACACCTTAATTGACCAGCCAAATTGAATACACGCTGCTTAATAGCTGACTGCTACAAAACATGCCATGTACATTTCAATGCTACCATATACAGAGAGTTTGAAGCACAGTCCTCTCCACCCCTACCCCCATTCCCCCCTTTTAAGGTACAATTAGAGAAGACAAATATTTTTATTCCTTCTTGAAATAAAGAAAATCAGCAATGAGTTACAGAGTCATAAAAAAAAAGGGGTGGAAGGATCCAAAGAAGTCATGAGGTCCAACCCCCTGCTAGAAAAAAAGGTCATCCCCCTGACCTATGACCATCAGGACATATTCATGATGTACTGCCCAATAAAAATCTGAAAAGCAAGATATCTGATAAGAGACTGTGAGTAAAAAATGGCAAACAAAATTCATCTTAGCTCTGATTTTATTTTAGTTGATCACAGCGTTTCATAAAGCCTCTTGTGTCTAGCTGTAATGACAATGATTCTCAAAAAAGGCATGGACTGGGAATCAGAATCTCAAGCTTTCAAGTGAGAATATTTGCCTGGCTACTGACCAGCCAGTAAAATACAGAAAAGTATTGTTATGATAAAGCCACGTCATCCGGAAAATAGAACAAATCTGTTTGAACTATGGCATTATTGGCTCATTCAAAAATTTCCATTGGGCTTTGTTTAAACTGCACAACCTTTTCTGGGCATACAAAAAGGAAAAGAAACTTGTTCCAAGAAAAAGAAAAAAAATGCAACTTGGAAAGCAAAAACATTTAGCTTAATCCATCTCTAAGTCATACTACATATTCAACAAATGACAACAGTAACCCTTAGTATTTGTAGATGAAGAAACAGAGTGCATGTGTGTGAAATGTTTCTTCATGGTTAGCTTAAAGAGGCCCTGCCAGATTTAAAATCCAAATCATAGCCCAATCTCTTCTATCATAAAAAGCCTCTTTACACAGCTCTGACACGCAAATTACACACACGTTAGGGCCCTATCTGACCATCAGCGTGGTATAAATGAAAATCAGGGCACAAATAATTAAAACAAACTCAACTACTATCCCATATTTACCTTCTCTTAAGATGAAGGTGGATCAGGATGGCACCTCAGGGAGAAGCCAGATGAGCCCACATGTGCTGTTTGCAGTACTCCAAAGTTGTCTGAGGTACTGCAAACCACATGCAAGCAGCAAGCACTGCCTATTTGCAATGTGGCACCAAAATTTGACACCGGGACATCCTGGTGTCAAAAAAGCCATGGAAAAAAAAATGTGTGCGCTGCCAAAAAGAGAGTGTGCTTGCCCAGGAGACCCCCCCAACCCGCTGGTAAGGCTGCTGGGGTCAGCAGAGGTACACATTTGTACTACTGTTATTTTTGCCTCTGCAAATGGACCCATGTGGGAACTTGCCCTTAGAGACTAACTGAATCAGAAGAGCATGAGCTTTTGTAGGCAACAACCTATTTTGTTAAATTCATCACATCCTGAGCTGATTAAAATAAGTTTACTATTAAAAAATATGATTTATCAACATTTTGCTGTTGATTTGCTTTTTTCTTGTTTTCTCACAACAGGCAAAAAGAATAATAAAATCATATTAAGCTTAACTGCATTTTGTTTTTCTTTTTTTCCCCATGACCCCAATCTTCAAGTTGTAAATGCAAAGAGTGTTGCATTCAAGTAAAAATGAAAACATTTTGTTCTTTGCTTTTGTTTCTTTCCCCCAGAAACTTCTCTCTTCAAATTTCATTTTCACTACAAAATTTAAGATTAGGGGCTGAATTATAGGTAGACACTTCTTTTGTACATATTTGACATTGATGGGCTAGTATTAATATTTCACTTAAATCAAGGCAAAAGTGCCTCCTTTAATTCTGATCTGTAGGAATAATTGATAGGAGTGCTTTTCATGCCTGTATTACAAAAATCTGCAAACCTGGCCAACATGCATACAGTTTCTCACAATAAGAGAAAGCTAAGTTTAAAGTCTCCATAACATAAAAAATCTGTTGTTATAGCTTTCTTTTTATCTCATTCAGAAACCTAGAAATGTTTAAAGTGACTTGGACAAGTGATTTTAAATGTTCTAACATTCCTTATTCCTGCCCTGCTTTTCCTTAGCTCCATTACAACCCAGATTCAAACATGCTAGGACTTGTCCTCCATAGTGTTGGCTTCATATACAACAACCGTCCAGACTTCAGTCCCCTTGAACCCTGACTCTGTTGTCATCGAACTCTCTCCTGCATAAGTAAGGGCACAATTTGCCTCATGGTGATGAGAAGCGACAGTTATAAAGTAATGCCAAACATTTCAGTAGACTTTCACTTCCTGCATAGTGAAACTCCTCACCACATATAGGATGAGTGTAAGGGCTGATCAGAGGTATTGTAAGTGAATTGTGCTAGGTCAAAGGGTTCCCAGAGTGGAAGTCAAGGCCAAAGCCAAGGCCAAAGAGTGTCAATACTAGTCCAGGATAGTAAGCCAAGGGTTGAGATAAGGTTGTGGTCAGGGTAAGCAGTTGATCCAGGTATAGAGATCCAAGACAAAGAGAAAAAATCATGAACAGGTAAATTTGCTTCTCAAGAAGAGAACTGAAAGGGTGTGCCAGTAGTGTAAAGAGGAGTGGGTGAGCAGGGCACCTGAGCTGGGAACTGGTTTGAGGGGGCACCAGGATTATGGCTCCTGGCTCACCACCCTCTCCTAGTCTCTGTTACTCAGCACTCTCCTACTCTCTGCCATCTCTGCCCAGGATCCAAAAACTGTTAGTGATGTCTCTGGGGTCTGGTGAAAAAGGGGATGCTATTAAGATACATTTTAGGATAGCAACCACAATGGATCTTTCTTTGTTTCCCTGCCAGATAGAAATGTCTGGATCTTGTAGGCCTCATGGGCACACATATATATATAAAAAAATGGAGAACTGAAATATCAGTGGGTATTATAGATTTCCCTTGGTATGACCTTCCCTGAAAGTTTGAGGGACTGCTGCACTCATAGATGCATACACAATGATGGTTAAGCTGACTTAACTTCTTAAAGTTGACTTAACTGTCAGAGTGTACACATGTATGTGGAGCAGAGTTGACTTAAATGCAGCATCTAGGGCCCATCCACACATTCAAGCATGTGCGCTTGCAGCAGCTCAACTAGAAGCAGTGCAAATTTGAGCCGGGGCTTTTTGCTTCAGTGCACATGCTTGAACATGCACTTCATTATGGAGCAAATTGTGCCACTTGGGGCAATATAACCCTGCCTGGCTCCTCCCGGATCTTCAGCCAAGGTGAGCTAGAGCATGGGGCCAGCACCTGTGCTGTCCCCAGCAGTATAAAAAGCTACCCTTGTCCTGGCCCCAGCAGTATAAAAAGCTGCCCTGGCAAGTAGCTCAGGGCTACTCGCTCTCAGGAGCTTCTGGGGCCCAGCCAGTTGGGACCTGGGGACACTACACCTTGTGCCAGCTGGACTGCTGAAGCTGTAGAGTAGGGGTTTAAGAGGCTCACATGTGAACATGAGTCTGCATTCATAACCACCATTTCTACCTCCTTATTAACAGCAGATCCGGTTGCATAGAGAAGACAGACAGGGTAAACTATTTTTCCATACTGAATAGTGTTTCCTAACTAGTTGAAATATGCTACAGAGAGAAAAAATAAAAATATTTTTAAAAACCAAAACCCTACATGGAAAGATGTTGACTTTCAAAGAGGAAAACATCTAACACCCTCAAAGTTGTTATTCAAGCTACAGTACACACTGCTTCTAACTACACCATTTATAAAGCAATAATGAAAGTAGCTAGTCTATAAACCTTTGCTTAACAGCAGGAGATTCTAAACACCCTGGTTCACAAGCCTCTAGTTTATTTGCCACCCTTCAAAGTTAAACAAAGAAAAAAATGCCAGGGAAAAAGTACAATTGGCCTAACAATTCTTTAGGAGACTGTCAAATATCATTGTTCCCATTTATTTTATTCTTTAAATGAAAAGGGCTTTTCTGTTAGCATGATATTTCCATTTGTCAGAATAATCCAGCCACAAACCCCAAATGTTTTCAGTAAAACCAAATTAACATAGTTAATTTGGGCTGCTTCCTTCATTGTGAGCTAATGAATTAATGGTCCAATCCTCAGACTGTTATCGCAAGGAAGACTGATGAACACAGCAAGAGTTTTACCTAAGTAAAATCTAAGCTATCAGGCATTAATTAATGACGTCAACAGCAAATTAGAAAAAGGGGTCAGGAGGTTTGTACATGGTAAAGACACTCAGGCTGCAAGAACACGACTAAAGCTAATTAGAAAATTTTTGGTGGAACAATTTTCTGTCAAAAAACATCAACTTGTTATGGCAATATTTCACTGAAATGTGTTAATTTAAGTGAAAGGAACAAAAACAGTGACCATGTCTACATGTGCATTAAGGCACTTTTTCTGAAGTGAATTAAATTTAGTATACCTCCAACGTGCATTAAGAAAATGTGCATTAGATTGCCTTAATGCATAGTAAGAAATGTGTACAGTTTTTAAGTCATGTTTGATGCGCATTAACTTATTTTATTGCACGTTAGTGTAATTGCATGGCCTTTTACATGGCACTTTAATTCACAGTAAAATAGGCGACTGTGCATTAAACCATATGTGTAAATATGTCCAGTATATCCTGACGTTTGAAATGTAACTTGCAATTCCTTTCCTTTCAATTTTTATAATTGTATATTATGTAAACAAAAATCATATAAATAGACAAAAATCAAAATCAGAACAAGCATTTTGACTTCATCAAAATGAAGTTTTTAGATAAATCTGAATGATTTTGTTTTTATTTAATTTCAAATAAATTGTAATTGTTTTAAATTTTCATTCAGTTTCAGAATGGAAATTTTTTTAAATGCAGTTTAAAAAAAATCCAGTTACCACCTGCTGCATTCATGAGTTGTCTCAACATGGGATTATACTGTTATGACTACTACACTGCCTGCCAAACACACCTTAGTACAAATGAGCAGAAATAAGTATATGCAAGTGCCATTGAACTACCTATTCCAATATTCTGCTGAATGACAAGAATAGGTTTAAAAATATGGAGAAAATTTGTGGTGGTAACCACATTTTACAGGTCAGTGGTTGGGATGGCAGGGGTAGGATCTTTCTTTATCCTCCTAGGCTGCTGAAAGAGAACCAGGAGAGTGCATTTGCTCAGGGGCATTTTAGCACTCTTGTGATATGATACCCATATTCATCAACATGCAACAATCCCTTCCTCAGCTGAAAAACACTACAGATCATGTTCCTAATAAAGCAGACAATTTTCCTCCCGTTTTTTTTTGTTCTTGGCAGAGATTCCTTATGCTCTTACCTCCCCAGGGCATCACCTCCTTGTCCCTTTTGTCATTCATTAGAAAACATGAACACACACAATCACAAAGCCTAGTTGGCCTGCTATTTAGACACTTGTGCTGGATTTCAAATGTACCCAAGCAATTATTATGACTGAGAAGCCCTTGGTGATTGCTATGAGGGAGGAGGCAGGGGGACACATCGCAAATTAGGAAACGCATGAAAATAAAATGTATATCTGTGCTGAATAAGCTATTAACATGAAATTCATGATGCCTCCAAAGAGCTCAGGCAAATAGGCTCTTCACAGACCTGGCATTGCAGGGTTGAGAGAGGGAACATATTACATTTACTTTTTTTCATAGAGCTTCTCCATGGCTGCTACTTTAGATCCAACGCTAAAATAGGCATCATGGCACTCCTTGGAAATATAGATAGTGGCCATACCTCTGCCCTCATGCAAGGACACCTTCAAGTTATTCCTCCACTTATGTATGTCTTTTGTCCAAGTATTGCAATATTACGTGGGTCTCTAATAGGCCCCAGCCCTCAGCCCCCTTCAGTAAGTGTCCCACACCGGACTGAGGCAGTGCACTCATGGACCGCTACTCCTTAGAGGGAACATTGGTCTCTATTTCCCAGATACCTTCTCCTGTATAATATAATGAAGATATTGCTGTACTGATGGTTGAGAAAGGGGGTACTCTCCCTGCTCCCCTTTTTGATACAGGAATTTATTTCTTAAGGGAAAACACAATACTTAATGCCTAGCTAAGTATTTAAAACATAACTAGGAATAAAATCGGTTGATAAAGATTATGCTTCAGTCACTACGTCTCTAATAGCACCTAGCTAACTCCCAAATTAATTCATTCTTTGAATTTAGCCTTTTCTGTGAGCTTCAACAACTCACCAGTGGTCTGACTTTCTAAAGGGCAGCTATCCGGAGCTGCACACAAAAATGCACACAAAATACAAGTGTATCTATAATTGAAATGTTATTGTATATACAAATTCAGTGACAGCCCAATCATATGACCACTAAGGGAGTTCTCAGATTTCTTACCGCTAAATTCCAAGATAGCAACAGAGGATGCATCTACACAGGATGCTGACTGCACACTAGCTGAATAATACTGTGCAGTACTGCGTCACAGCACCAACAGTGCTAACATGCTACCACACAGTTTTATTAGGCTACTGCGCAGTAGTCTCACTTAAAAGGTGTTCACTGGCACTACTGTGCAGTAACTCCAGTACTGGACTGTACAAGTACTAAATAAATGTACAGTAATCACTGCACAGCAGCGTCTCGTGTAGACACACTCAGGAGCTATGAAATTACCACAGGAGGTTGAGTCAATGACTGTTTTAATCCATTACCTTATCTTGGCCGATACCTAATTGCATATGTTTTGGAAGCAGGTAAATGAGATCCCAGAATTAGAGATGGTTAACATTTCAAAATTTTTATTAAAATTGTATCAAAATAGTCCTGAGAGGATATTAATCACAAATGTTCTCTCTATTTATCAACTATCCCCAGCTATAATGGATAATTATTCAGTGAAATGTCCATAATGAAAGTTTCCTCTTGAATTCCATCTGTTAGTGACTGTGTTATATACTTAAATCATCAAGGTGTATACTTCATCTAACATTTTAATTCACATGTGTAACTTCGATGTTGTCATTATTCACTTCAGTATCTCATTCTTTTTTTGAATTCCTGAGAATTTTTGGAGTCTGTCATGTCTGATGCGAGTGAATCATGCTGTGTTGATTTTAATAAAAAAAGTGAGTCCAGGAAGTCAAAGGTATTAGCATAAGCTTATTACTGTTTAACAATACCCAACAACTCTATACTGGTTTCACAGATTAATTATATATTGCGTAAAATTGAGGAGTCAGCTAGTTTTTGATCCAAAGAGTAGGAAACACTCTTGTTAAATATGTGGCTAGTCCTGGGGGTTTTCAAAATCGCTCATATCATACTTCATAATACAGAGGGGAGGAGGGACTCCTTGTATGAATTACTCTTGCAATATTTCATGAGCTAGTAAATTTTCTATGGAAATTATCCAGCTTGATGAAAATGTCTGTATTTCAAACCTCACAAGAGTCTGATTTAGAAGAGAAATAGCACTCATTTACTGCAGTTTCATCGAAAGGAAAGATAGAGAGAACCTGAAGTGTTGAAATGTGAACATGCTACGAAAACTAATTATCATATTTTCACTTGCAAACTTCAAACCTGCTGCTAATTAATCTCTGTGGAAAGGATGTGCATGAATCAAATTATAATGTAAGTCAGATTATATGGGATGAGATGTATAACATGCCCTGCCACTGAGGAGAAATGAAATGGATTGCTTGCACAGGAATGACAAAAAACCCAGAGAGCTTGCTCTTCATTAGTGCACCAATCTGTACCAGCCAACTGATGACAGATTCACCCCAATGAATAGCTGCAAACCACCTTGGATTTTCAGAAGTTTGCCTGTGGTCACAAATTATCTAGATGTAGGGATAAAAAACTATTTGACTGAGCAAACCTTGATGTGGCACTTGCGAGTTCTGTTGTGGAAACATCTCGAGGGCAATCAAGTGCCATTAGCACATGTCAATAGAGCGTCTCGTGAATTACTACAAAAATTACAGTTAAGTGTACTCCTCCTCCATCACTGTCCAAGCACTCTGACAAAACAGTTTGCATATCTGCTTAAGTATTATAGAAATTAACACCTCCCTTCCAGGTATAGTAATCAGAAGGATGACAGCAGACAATTAATTAGGTACATCTGCACTGCTGCCTTTACATAATTAATGTATTCATTACAGGTTCTAAATGATTTTTTTGTGTTTACTCTGAAAACTTGTATGTGTGTGTACACACACACACACACATAATACAAGTATGTGTACGGGACATTTTTAGGTAGAATCATATCAAAAGATTCACATTGAAATGAAGTTGTGGCAAATAAAATGAATGTTTTATAAAACCAGCATCAAGTTCAAAAATGCCTTCTCAAAATAAACCCCACTATGGGGTTTTCACTATGTCATTTCATTTTAAGTCCACAGTGTGGAACAACTGAACATTGTATGAGAGGTCATGTGGCAAAGAAAAAGATGCTATGAAGCATCTCACAAAAGTATTTCCTTCTCTTAATTTCTCTTGCTCCCATGAGCTCTTTTTTTTCTTATTAATGTATTTCCATGCATGCTGCAGATCAAAGGCTTTGAGGTTATTTGGCTTTGAGCCTTACTATAGCCTTCTTTCAGTCTTTTTTATTTATAAAAAAGGAAAGTTAAATATTTTCTACCAACAGAGGCCTCAATTCATAACACTGTTTTCATTAGTATATTGGATCATTACATTCCATCTATTCAGGGCTTATTATTGTGTGCACATCCATTCAGATATTTCTACCTGTAGGTTTGCTTACCTGCAGAAAAGATTCCTTCACATTTTCTAGGTTACATTGGCTTGTTCTCTCCCAGGGATCCACTTCCCCCTTCACTCACACAATCCTCTATACAGACACGAAGGACTTTGGGGTTTAATGACATTCATGATTATACCAGCATCCCATATTTGTGTTTGTCTCTCTCCATCTCACCCCCACTCTGTAGAGATTAAATACACCAAAAGCAGAGGGAGTGCAATGTTCAAAAAACATCCGGCAAAGTTAAGCGCAGATAATCCAAGTCCTCATTGCTTCATGAAATGTTCATTTCTATGTTTGTAAGACTATGAAAGCTCAAATATCAAACAGTTTCTGATTCTTTTTTTAAATTACTCGCCATTTTCCCAATGGAATCCTACCATTGGCCCTTCTCTTTCATGACTTCAAAACATAGATCAAAATTTAAATGCATCTACAGCTGTGAATCTGGCTCTCATATTCATCTATACCAGAGGTTGGCAGCCTACAGCCCATAAGCTGGATACAGCTGCAAAGAGATCCAAGCTGGCATGTAAAGGCTGTGTGTGTGGAATCAGTGGCAAGGAGCTATGCTGTACTGCTCCTTCCCTCCACAGCACTTCCTCCGGCTGCAGACCCTGCTGCTCTCCTGTGCCTGTGCTTACCCTTGCTGCACAGGGAGTGGGGATCAGCAGCAAGGGTAAATGCAGGCTGCTTTGGTGGGGCAGAGACTTACAGCCCATGGCAGGGGGCTATGTTGCAAAGGGTGGCCATGCCAGCAAAAGGCTTCCAGGCCCTGATCTATACAGATCTCTTGACAACTCCTTAGGACATGGCATAATTTAATTCTCCTTTTCTTATGTTGCTATTGTGAAATCTTGGTCCCCCACTGAGTTAAGAGGCAGTATGTCACTCTGAGAATTTATGTAGGTGAAAGATGGGTATTTCATACGTCTATTTTACCAGTTCAACACCCTAAACTAGACTTATGTGGTGGTTTGGTGTTATGTAAGAATTATAGCATATTTCTTCTTATTGTTTGCTACGCTTATTTTTTGCTACACTTTCCTTGTTGCACTTGACTTGACTCCTTTATTGCTGTTACAGAAGGCTTCATCTAGGGTCTCAGTAAAGATTAAACAGCTAAAGAAAATGTATTAAGACACCCGATGCAGCAGCTTTAAGAAGCTGAATTTTTAAGAAATTCAAACAGGGATTTGAGGAAAAGAAATAAGCATCTGTACGTGCATGCTATTGCCAAGATTTTGAATGGCCACCACAACCCAACTAAAAAAAGAGACAAAAAGCCAAAGATACAAAGACACCATCAGTCTTGGTTCTTGGCTGAGCCCCGCATCCCTGCATGCTCCCCAGGGCTGGTGGGCAGCCAGCCTGCAGGCAATCTGCTTCTCCCACCCCTTTCCCAGGGCAGGATAGTTCAGGCTTCTGGCTGACCCCACTCTCCCCCTCTCCTCCTGCAGGCCAGCTGCTCTCCTGTGCTGCCCCACAGTCCACAGTGCCTGAGCTCAGGAATGTACAGGGCTCCCAGATGACTGGAATGAGAAATGCCTGCACCCCTGCCCTCCCTGCAAGGGATCCCTCCATGGAGGTGCCCCCCAGTGCTGCACCCCAAGTGTGTCCCTGCTGCATGTGTCATGGGTGGTGCACAAGGATCCATTTGCACAGACAGAGGGGTACCCAACTCACTACAGCCTGCTGATGATAATCACCATGGTGCCCTGGGTATGCACCTGCGTACCTAGCACAGAACACTGAGCTTTGCCAGTAAAGGGGGCAAGCCCAGGCTGCCCCACAACCTCCACCACTGTCTGGAGGGCTACCTGTGGCTGTGCTATATGTTCCTGTCCCCCACACCTGAGGAGGACATCCCTGCCAGCATCTACACATTACTTGGCATGTGAGAGGCCTGTGCCCACCTAGCTGTGGGGTCATGGGCTGCTCAATAAAGTTCTGCACTTTTTCCCACCTGCTTGCATGCTTTGTGGGGGAACGCAGTGCCAGAGGAGTGTGGGCAGGCTGGGTGGGGTTAGAGGGGCAAGGAGGGGACTCTCCCCGGTGCAGGGTTTACCACATGGCCGGGGCTGGCATGGCTCCCAGCTCTGCAGTCCTGATTGGCAGTGATGGCATGCAGCTCTGGGTGGTGTCCTCAGACAGTGCGATGCAGCGTGCAGGTACATGGCTCCTCCACTCTGCTGCTGGCACTGCTGGCAGCTGGCAGTGTCATGGCTGGCTGCACCTTGTGGTAGGGGCTGGGACTGCAGAGCTAGTGAAGCAGGTGCTGGCCAGGGTTCCCCAAGCTGCTGGTTGAGGGAACTCATTGGCATGCGCTGCTGGACACCTGAGGAGCCCTCTACCAGTGATGTATCATTGGGACTTCCAGGGTTGGGCTGGGGTTGGGCAGGCTGTCCATGCTGCTGTAGACAGTATGGTTGGGGCCTGTATGTCCATCAGTTGCCACTTAAAGGGCATGGATTTGTGAGCACTGCCAGACCAATGATTGTGGTCGATCACAGTGACCCACTTTGCCTGCAAGGCCTTGGCCTTTATGCAGCACTGTTGTGCTAACTGCTTGTGCCCATATACTCTGGCCTAACAGTACCTCATAGATAAGGGCATTACAGTCCTTGCCCTGCTCAAACTGGTGATGCACCTCTGCCTCATCCCACAATCCCATGAGGTCACCAGTCACCTCCTTAGATCAGCTGGGGCCCCAGGTGGTGGGCACGGGACTGGGAAAGGAGGATGCCATCAGGAATCCTGCATAGGATCTCTGGGCCCCCACACAGCTGTCCTTGTGCTGCCAGACCTGGGCACCTGCCTGTAGGATAGGCTCCCAGCCAAGCCATGGGGCTAGCCTCAGGCTGGCCCCCTAGGCTAGGGACAGACATTCAAAAAACCTGAGCCTGAATTGATTCAGTCTTTGGAGGCTAGTCTAATCTGGCTAGGCTAAATTAGTTTTGTAACTGCACAGACATCCCAGAAATGCAGGCACATGCCTGCAGTAGCTCAGGCTAGAAGCCAGGGAGTGCTAGAGCAGCCCTCCCTTCCTTTCACAGCATAGACCTGAAGGGGGGCATGGCCAGGCTCCTGCAGGATGCTGTGATTAGCCCAGCAGGGAATTGATAAAAGTTTTTATCATACAATTAAGAAAAGAACAGAGGGACATTACCAGCTACTTGTTGATTCTGCCTATTGATTCTACCTGTTGATTCAGCACAGACCATAGCCAGCATATGGTCTACTAGCTAATAGACAGACACCTCCTCAGCAGGGCAGAGGGGAGGGGAGAATTCCTGCTTAGCAGGGCACTGTGAGGGGGAGGGAGCTGCAGCCAGGGAGCAGAGGAGGAGGGCCCACCCAGTCCAGCCTAGAGAGCATGCCAGGATGCTGGGGGTGTCTGGTTTATCTTAAACCAGCAAGGGGTCTGGGACAGACATTACAGAAACCGGTTTGAGCCAAATCAGTTAAGTCTGATACTACATTCAACCAGGTTTATCTCAAAACAGTTTCAGCCATTCTCAAACTCATTTATGTACACCGAACAGCTGTTCTCTGACAGGTTTAAACCAGTGTCTGATCACTTAAATTACTTTATGTGTAATATCTGTCCCTAGCCCTAATGGCAAGACTGACCTAGGAGCAAACTTGCTCCTGGGTTGCATCTACATGTGCACAACTGCACAGTAACTAATTCCTTGTAAATTTGCTACTTGCATTTGCAGGTAGCAAATTTACATGTGATTAGGGATTTTTACTGTGCAGTAAGTGAATGCTGAAAAAAGTTATACTTAGTGCTTGGAGTACTCCACAGAACGAAAATTCTGCAGCAAACAAATCCACACACTTCTTCATGTTTGTTTTTAACACTTTAGTTATTCAGCCTAAGGTCAAGTGATATCTGACTCAGCAGTCCTTGAGGCAGAGCTTTCTTTCAGGGCTAACAAGAGTAACTGTGACAGATTGCAATTTTCTCCATCCATTTCTTCTACCTGCCTTTTCTCTAATGTCTTCTTCTAATGTCTCTCTAGTGTGTCATCTTATCTCTAACATTCCTTCCTGCCAGTTTTCCTGTCCTCTAACAGACACCTTCTCCTTTGTTGTGATCTCAGCTCCTGTCCCATCAGTCTGAATCTTCACTCATACCTTTGGTTCTTTTTTTCCCCCTCTTCAACTGCCTGATCTTGCAAGAAGCTGAGTGCCCCCATCTTTTGTTTAAGCCAGTGGGAGCAGAGGATCTTCAGCAGCTCCCAAAAAGTGTTCAGTGTGCTGTCAGGATCTAGCTCTAACCAACAAACTGCATAAACCCTATCCTAATTTCTCCCCACACCACATTTCCTCTGTGTTTCTGAAGAGTCATGGGTGAAATTGTGCCACAAGTGAAGTAAATAGCAAATCTCCTGTTTACGTCACTGAGGATAAGATTTCACCCAATAACTGTCTATGGATTTAGATAGAAACTTCAGGTGCATTTGAGCTATGTATGTGATCAGACTGATATTTATTTTCAGCATTTTGCCCAATCATATTTTCTATGTCTAAATGTTAGCATCCTCTGTTTATAAGCAGTCATGTTCAAAGGATCATCAGACTTCACCCAGGAAGTATGCCAGTTACAGAGTCCTCTACAGTACAAAAATCCATTCCTTTTCAACTCTCCTATAATATATCCAGATAAGCAAAGTACCAATCCTGGATGCTCAGATTTTCAAAATGGGAAACCCCTTTTTGTTTTAAATGAATAATTATTTATATTTTCTGAGATTTCCAGATTTCAGGGGTGAAAAAGAAGCTCAGTTTCTTGCAACACAGTAAATGCCAGATCTTGCCCAGTGCTGAACATGTTGGACTTAGCCTTGCTAGTCTTTCCTTTGTTTTTCCTAATCCAGCTTGCCCCATGCCCAGCAAAGTTGGTTTTTAACCCTGAAGAAAACAGAATGAGCTTGGGACTATAGATAAATCCACACTACAGAAGACCACTGCCCATATCCCCAGTCATCATGGACATATTTTAATTAACTCCAAAGGACTTTAAATCAGGTCCAAACATTTATGTCACAGCACAACTAGCTGGAAACTACCACTGTTTCTTTTCAAAGGACCAATAGTGTTCACACTTTATTCTGAAGTGGTGGATCTGCAGTGCGATGCTGCGGCTAGTAAAGCAACCAAAACGCTGGTTTGCATCCATAGATGCTTCTCAAGCAAATCCCAGGACGTCATTCTTCCCTTGTACTCAGCCTTGGTGAGGCTGCAGCTGGAGTACTACGTCCAGTTTTGAGCTCCACAATTCAAAAAGGATGTGGAGAAGCTTGAGAGAGTCCAGAAGAGAGCCACGCGCATGATCAGAGGTCAGGAAAACAGACCTTACGACAAAAGGCTGAAAGACATGGGGCTCTTTAGCCTGGAAAAGCGCAGGCTCAGGAGTGATCTGATGGCCACCTATAAGTTTATCGGGGTGACCACCAGGATCTGGGGGAATGTTTGTTCACCAGAGTGCCCCAAGGGATGATGAGGTCGAACGGTTATAGACTTCAGCAAGACCGTTTCAGGCTGGACAGAAAGAAGAATTTCTTTACTGTCTGAGCCCCCAAGGTCTGGAACAGCCTGCCACTGGAGGTGGTTCAAGCACCTACATTGAACACCTTCAAGAGCAAATTGGATGCTTATCTCGCTGGGATCCTATGACCCCAGTTGACTTACTGCCCTTCGTGTGGGGGCCTGGACTCGATGATCTTCCAAGGTCCCTTCCAGCCCTAAAACCTATAAAGTCTATGAAGGATCCCTTTACCCTTTCCAGTCTGTGCTGGACCAATGCTCCAGTAATGGAGACATGGCCGGACTTGCTCCTGCCCCACTCAGCTTCAGGATATATTTGCAAGGACAGAATTTTGCCCTTAACTATTAATGAGTAATTAATGCATTATTGAACAGGAATAAATAGATAGCAATTAAATAACAAGTATTAATGACTTATTTATTAACATGTTAATAGTTGGCCTGAGAGTAATAAATGCAAATTAGTGTAAAGTGCTACCAAAAATTGTATTGATAATGGGCCCTCCAGTAATCTTGTGTGTTCAAGATAATTACCAATATATTGTCCTTTCAAAAAACTACTGCTGTGTAATTTTTTATGGTTTGCTATAATATCATTTTAGAATTAGAAAATTAGCCCAAGTCTCATTAAAATACATTTTGCAGTGCGTCAGGATTTATTTCAAGTACACGTTTCATATTATCTTATTTGAATATAGGGTTTGTTTTCCAGGAATTCTCTCTATGTGGAGACAAGTTTAGGTCCACATTAGCTATACCTACACTTTTTGCTTGGAGGATTTCTTTTTTCTTGAATGGTGTAGTGGCCAGAATTTTATCTTCCTTGGATAATGGCCAGATTCCATTCCACCTATTAAGCATTATGTTCACTTAGACCTCTGTCTTGTCACTATGACACTTAGCACTATGCAAAAGCGAGACACATGCTGGTTAAAAAGAAAAGGGGGATGGGTTGTACCGCTGGCACCAGCATTGGCACCAGCTGGAAGAGTTCTACAACAAGTGAGCATGGGGGTGACATAGGGCACCAGTAGGACATGGTTGGAGGAGTGGGGAGAGGTGAGGTGAGCCAAGCCAACCACCCCCCACCCCTAGCCCCACATATATGCACATAGCAGAACCGGGGGGGGAGGGGGAGTGCTGCTTTCCTTGGGGGAGGGGGGGCATTCTATGGGTGGATTTGTCCTTCTGAAGCATACTGAGAGAGTGACACATGGGAACTGAGTTGAGGGGAATCGGGGACAAATGCTGTCCCAGAGACATTAAGCCCAGGCCCACGACTTGATGCTTATATTTCAGGACTGTCCCATCCAATTAGGGACAGGTGGTCACCCTACTTAGCATGCTTTTTATCTGAGATTGTAGTAAGCATTACCATAGCTATATTATGAGTTAAAATGTTAGACCATACCAGACGGCTGACTGACACTATCACCTCAGGGATCCATGGAGTAGATTTTGGGTTCCAGTCCCAGAACTGCTATTGATCACTTTTTTTCCATGGAGCAGTCCCACATTGGCTCAATACGTGTTCCTCAATACAATCTGGAGATACTCCTGGCTCAAAAAGCTAGAATTTTACCACTATGTGACATGATATGAGAGCACTTAGCACACATTATCCTCTTTAAACGTGCAGATGTTGGTGTTTTAAGTGCATTTAACACATTCTAAGAGTCCTGTGCAACATGGTCTTAATGCAACCCTATTCCAGCCTGCTCATGTCCCTGAAAAACCACTGATGCATTTACTTCTGTAATACACCAATATCTTAGCCTTAAGACTGTGCCCCAAAAAGCAATGAGTGGAAGAAACCAAACATCTTTGGTGCTAATGATTTTCCAGGAATTCAAGTGAGATGGAATAGCACTTAGACCCCTATGTACCATGTAGATACCTACTAGTCAGAATAGGACCTGGACCCAAATACAGTAACTTCATAGCAAGCTGGACCCCATCTCTTGTACTCAATCTGAGCAGTCCAGTGCTTTACAAGTAATTCCAAAGGTTTTGGATTCAACATGAGTTACTAAAGGTAGAAGAACTGGACCCTGCAAACAGCCTGATCTTGACAGCCCTAAGTATACAGGCTTACCTGACTGACACTATTCATTTGGACTTAATGACCAAAAAGAAAAGGATAAACTAACTCAACAATGTTGATCCCATAGTCTTTTTTATTAGTGCTGAACCAATTGTATAGTTCTGTTTTCTGTCCTAATCATGGCACTGACCCTGGGGTGCATTATGTCCAGAAGATTCTTGCTTCTATGAAAAGAATAACTTAAATGAGCCTCCCTACAGGCTTAAGAGGTGTACATCCCTGGATCAGACTGTAGCATCAGGGTCTACTGTTTCTACTATGAGCCCATATGCACAACACTATCACCATCACCAACTGTGTTTTCCTGTGCCTCACAGCATGCCCACTGGGCATGTCTGCACATGTATTAACGCGCCTTTTCTAATGCATGTTAAATTTAGTACCTCCAATGTGAGGGCTCCTATACGTGTACAAGGAGGCTGCTCTGACATTATGTAAGTATAATGCATCAGAGCAGACTCAATTAATTGAGTCTGCTGGAGCATGGTAATTGCTGCACTTCAGCAGACTCTAGCTTCATGTGTATCAGCCTCCCTGTGCTGAAAAATGGTGGCAAGGCACTTTAAACTAAGGCTTGTTTGATGAGTTTTAGTTGAAAGTGCCCTACCACCATTTTTCAGCATAGGAACACTGATACACATAACACTCTGGCTGCTTTAATTAGTGCAGCTCTTGGAGCTGTGCTAATTAAATTGTGCCACCCAACCCCTCACCCCTGCCTCCTAGAGCACGCTATAAATGCCCAGAGGTACTAAATTAATGCACATTAGGCTGTGCTAATGTACAGTAGCACATTTGCACGCTTTTTTTTAGTGACACTAAATGTGCAGTAGACTATTTTACTGTGCATTAGCATAATATCATGGTTTTTTACATGATGCTGTAATGCTCAGTAAAATAGTCTACTTCGCATTAAAGTGCATCTGTACACATGCCCAGTACATGTTGTTTTTACTTCTCAATAGCAGGCATGCCAAAGATACAGCTTGCAGGCCAGATGTGGTCCCTGGAGCTTTACCATCCAGCCCACTGGACTGTCTGTGAATCTTGGACCAGACCCGTATGTCATGTGTGGCATGCACTGGACCAGCTATGCACACTAAATGTAGCATGCAAAGCTGGATCCATCAGGCATTGCACACTGTGTGGGACCAGAGCTTGTGCCTATTGAATGCTGCATGAAGGGCCATATCCGGTGTGTACTACTCGTGATGCACAGTGCCAGATCTGATACATGCTCCATGCAGCATGAGGGACTAGAACTGTCTTGCGCATAGCACACCACACACCTGCCCTGTCCTGGGTGCTCACAGTGCTCACACCTGACTAGCCCTATACACTGGATCCAGTACATGGGACTGTTTTGTGGGCCCAATCTGAGTGGAAGACTAGCCTCATGTCACTCATCCACCCCACTTGGCAAGATGAGTTTGACACCCCTGCTCTAAAGCATGCCTCATTAGATAAAACTTAAGTTAGCTCTACACAAATAATAAAATACATTTCTGAAATATACATTGGTCCTCAAAATTCCCCATCCTTTCCACTAGATACTTTCCAAACAGTTACATAAATGTGATTATGTCTGCGTAATCTGTATACCTGGAAATACAATTTGCTTTGTTGCTAATGAAGGTCCTACGGCACAAATTTATTAAAGGTATACTTTTCCATGGGATAATAATTGGGTCGATAATATTAAACTCATAGGCTCATTATTTAATTGCAAGGGCAGATTATGAATACAGCTTCTAAAATGTATTTTAATGAAAAACACTACATCCTGACCTAATCATATCAACCTTATGCTATCTAATTAAGGATGCAAAAAATCATTAGAGTTGCAAAATATTAGTTCCAGCTCCATCAGGCTGCTAGCTGCCCCTTCATGAATATATATATTTTTTTACTCAATGATAAATAGTTAATGAGGTAAAAATGACAAAATTTGCATGTAGGCAAATTAGTTTAATAGAGTGATGTCTTCCCTGACTACAGAAAGTGACCTTTTTCCTATCAAAAGAATGGCTAAAAATACTTTGAAATGATGGCCTGGCTGTCTTTCCAGGAATGACAAATCGCTTGTCTGAACAATATAAAAATTATAAAATGCAATAACCTTAAATTCTGATCATACTGTAAATGTGTCCTCTGCTGCTGCATTTATCAATTTAATAAAAGGAAATTAAGCATATTATAAAATATCCATTTATGGGGTAATTTTTAATCCAGAGAATAGAAATGAGAAGCACATAGCAAGAAAAGGCCTAGATCTATTTTTTTTTAAGATTGGACTGAATATTTACTTGAACTACTTCCATTTAAAATATATTTTATATACAGAGATAGAAGATATGGCATTCTCCTACTTTCATTTATAAAAATCCTCACAGTTAATTTGGTATCTTATTTAAAAATTAACACATTAATAATGTATGCTATTAGGCCTGGTGATGTGTCTTCCATACTGATTACTCTGAACAATTAAATATAAGAAAAAGAAAGGGACAAGATAAATATCTTATGCAAATTCATACCAGAAAAGCCACTTTGGAATCTGCCAGGCCAAGGACCAGAAAAAACCTGCAATCATGGGCCCTGATCTTGTCCTCAGATGCATGCAGATCCATGAGCCATCATTAAGCACAACATGGAACAAACTGTGTACTTTTCAAGTTTTTCTATCAGACAACCTTTACCTATAGAAGTAGTAGCTATGCAAAAAACAGACATTTAATAATTAAAAGAGGAAAGAAAATAATGTTATTAACAGACTGGAACAGAAGAAATGTTCAGTCTAAAGGGCATTCAAGTCTCCATCACATTAATGTTTTGCACAGGCAGCTCAAGAGTTTGGGCTGAGAAAAAATGTTCATATTCTGCCCTCAGACCTTACACACACAGATTTGTTTCTGAACCCACTGAGTTAGGTGCTAAAGTATCTCTTAAGTAGCATAGCAAAAATCACTGTTCTTTATATCCATACATCTTGAGAGGGTCCAGAGGAGGGCCACTTGTATGGTTAGGGACCTGCAAGAAAGGTCCTACGAGGAGCGATTAAGGGACCTGTATCTCTTGAGCCTCTGCAAGAGAAGGCTGAGAGGGTTTCTAGTAGCCATCTACAAATTCGTCAGGGGGGGCAGCAAGGAATAGGAGATACTCTGTTTACCCTTTGGAGTAACTAGAAGTAACAGCCACCAACGGACAGAGAACAGTCTTAGAGTAGACACTAGGAAGAATTTTCTTACAGGAAAGGTAACCAGAATCTGAAATGGGCTTCCCAGGGAGATGGTGCTCTCTCCTACCTTGGAGGTCTTTAGGAAGAGACTGGACAAACACCTGGCTGGGGTCATCTGACCCCAGCACTCTTTCCTGTCCAGGGCAGGGGGTCAGACTCAATGATCTACTGAGGTCCTTTCCAACCGTAAAAATCTAGGAAATCTATTAAATTTTTTGTTTGCTAATTCCCTGCAGGTTTCAGTCAATCCAGTGGTACTAAGACACATGATTGCCCTAGTGGATCTCAGACAAAATAAGAGTTTAAGAAGATCAGGGCATTTTGGTCTCACATGTTGTGAGACCTGGGAGTGTATGGATGTAACATGAAGGGACATTTTGGAACTCCACCCAGGTGTGTGATTTCCCTGCTAACAGGTCTCATGGTAAAACCAAAGCTATGGTTTGTAAATAGGGCATTCTGGCCATGGAAAACTGCACACTCTCAGCAAAATAGGACTTTTTTTTTCCATTTCTGATTGATCTTTTTCTCAGTGTTTCAACATGGATAAAAACACCTGCCATTTATTATAAAAAGTAAATAATATAGATTTCAATTCAATACTTTAGGTTTCTATTCAATATTAAACTACTTATCATTGTACAAGTCATTTTCCTTTATTTTTTTCTCCTCCACTTACCTTTTACTCCTCTCCCTTACTTTCATTCCTTTTCTTTGCTAAATCTTTTTTGGATTACTTCTGAAAACAATGTGTTGAATACAATCAGTATATTGTAGTTGTTTCTTCAATAGGAAAAAAAAGGGTATTTGCAGTTGCTTAATATACCACATTTTTCCATATAGTTTGGTTGGCTACATTAGGAAGTTAATTATATATTCTTTGTTTCACCTTCTTTTTCATGTATTAAAGGAAACAGAAAATTACCATAAAATGTCTTTTTTCCTTTGATTTACTTTAGAATGTTTAATTATTAAACCACTCTTTTTCATGCTAAAAAGAACTAATTTTGATCTGTATAAACTGTGGGACTGTTTTAAGCAGATTGCTGTGGTTTGCAGTTCTACAGTTTAAACTCTTTCCTTCACGCTGTTTAAGTAAAACTCAGTACTTCACACTGAGGAAAAGCTAAGCTATTAGGTCTGTGTGAAGTGGCAAGCATGAATGACTGGTGCCTCCTGAATCTGGGGGGGCACCTGCAGAAGATGCTGATGGCAGCAGACCTGTCAGGGGGGCACCTGCTCCGCTGACAGCATCAGTGTCAGCCATAGGGGGAGGTACCAGCCCTGTTGGGGGGGCCCATGCACCCCGTACCAGTTGCCTATGGTAGCAAGTATTCACTTCAGACTCAGATTCGGATTTGGCCTATTCTGATGACAGTGATTCAGTTTGGAGTTTTGAATCACTGTCCTGATTCGGGTTGATCAAATCAGATCTGAAAGATTTGCCACCACTTTGGAGATTCGGCCACAGACTAAACAGGCAGCTGACACAGCTGGCTCCAGCTGGTAAGTCTGATGGGGTTGGGGGAGGGGGGAGGGAAGGGATGTGGTGGGGAGCAGATAAATGTCCCCACAGGGAGGGAGGGATTGGGGCTGGGGCTGGGACAAGCTGCCCAGCTGGGCAGGGGGCGCAGGACTCAGGGAGGGGGGCAGAGGGCAGGATACAGGCATGGCAGTGCTGGGAGCAGGGGCTCTGTCCTGCTGCCACTCGCCCAGCTGGCATGATAGAGGGGCAGGATGCAGGCATGGCTCGCTCTAGGTGGAAGGGGGCATATGGCAATAGGGCATAACCCCCACTTTCAGTGCTGTGACAGCACAGAGTTCCCACTCCCAGCACTGATGCAGGTGCGGCAGCACCGGGAGTGAGGGCTCTGCCCTGCTGCCACTTGTCCCCTTCCGCCCAGAGCAAGCTGTACTTACATGGGCAAGTGGCAGCAGGGCAGAGCCTCTGCTTCCAGGGCTTCCATGCCTGCATCAGCGCTGAGAACACTGCCAGCCAGTGTGGGGGGGTGACGAGAGGGGGTGGTACTGCCGCTTGCCAGATGGCGCAGAAAACCAGGTACTGCTGCCACTTGCCTCCTTCCACCCAGAGTGAGCCACACCCACATCCCGCCCCAGCTGGGCAAGCAGCAGCAAGGCATAGCCCCCACTCTGAGTGCTGTCAGACCCATATCCCATGCCACCCCACCCTGGCTGGGCACCTTGTCCCAGGCCTAGCCCCAATCCCTCCCTCCCCCACATCTCTTCCCTCCCTACTCCCTCAACCCCAACAAACTTACCAGCATGTGTCAGCTGCCTGTTTAGTCTACAGCTGAATCGCTGAATCTTTTTCCAAATCAATTCAGTTCTTTTAATTGGTCTCCCAATTCAATTTGGATTCAGAGATTCAGTCCCCAAAATCGGGCAGAATCTCTTCTGAATTGAATCAGCTACCGAAGCTTTACACAGCCCTTTAAGCTATCTGAGTCTTTTTTCTTTCAGTTGGCCAGTTCACCTTTTTATTTCTCCTTATGGGGTCCAAACTGTCATCAAGAAAGAAACAGGAAAATAATTACAACTCTGTCAGATGTTTAAAGCAGTGACAACTAAGGTTATACATTTATATAAACTGCTGAGCTTGTAGATGCAGCTAAAGAGACTTACAAAATTTGCAGACCTTATTTTGAAGTGGCAGTTTCAGTGTATAAAAAAGAAATGTAAAAAGAAAAAAGAAAATAAAATCAACTATAAATGGGCATGTCTACACATGCAATTAATGTTACTTGATTTTACTGAGTAAATCAGCCCTGGAAAGGCTGCTGCAGCCATTTGGGAGCAGATTTGCTGCTTATGAGAGTAGCCTACTCCAGGACTTCTCCAGCCCTGTTCTATCCCCCTGCTGGAGACCTGGAGGCTCTGGCAACTGCTGCCTGGGTTCCAGGGCACTCTTCAAGAAGCAGTCCCACATGGTGCTCCCTGGTCACCTGTTTTTCTGGCTCAAAGCAGTCTGCAGTATGCTGGCACAGCTCTCCACAACTCTGTCTACAAAGCCTGTGTCCATTTTGCAATGGCTGCTTTACCCCACAGCCCCAGCAGTGATGACTTATGCCCCAAGCTTCTGTTTGCTGGCATACTGACTGCATTCACTGCCACAGTGACTGCCACCTGGCCCAGGTCAGCCCCAGCTCTGTCTGCCCCTCTGTGTCATGCAGGCATGTGGCCATGCTTACTACTCCACAAGAAGTCCCTTGCCTCCACACTGAAGCCAACCAGCCTCTGGGCCACTGTCCAGACTCTGGCAGGGACGCTGAAGATGCCCACATGGATGACTCCACATGTGCTGTCCATGAGCACCAAGGGCTCCTGTCCTGTCACCTGTGGGCCTGCCATACCAGCCAGGACTGGTGGCTCCATGTTTTCTAGCACAGCTGGGATGATAAGCAATGACTGGACTCATTCCAGATGACCCAGGCCACATACCAGGAGCTCCTCAGCCACCTCCACCTGCACTTGGAGCAGCAGGTCTCCCCACAGAGATCCAGCTGGCCATCTCTGTTCTAAATCTGACCATGCCTACCAGCCTGTACTACATCAGCCATCTCTTCAACGTGGGCAAGGTAACCACTGGGGAGGCTGTCCTGGAGGATTGCAGTGCCTTCCAAGATGTGCTGAGGCACACCATGCTCTGGGTCCATGATCCCCCAGAGGTGGTAGTGGAGTTCCACACCCTGGGCTTCCCCCAGTGCATCAGGGCCCTAGACAAGACCCACATTCCTATCACCTGCCCACCCCATGGTGATCACCCCTGCTGCAGCCACATTCCACATTCCACATTCCATCATGCTGCAAGCTATTGTCAACCACTAGGGTGCCTTCAGCAGCATCAGCACTGGTTGGGGTAGCAGAGCCCACAATGCCCATGTGTTCTGGAACTCCACCCTGCCAGCCCTGGTGGACAGCAGGCACTTTGACCCCAGGTGCTGGACCTCCATCTGGGTGAGGCGATAGTCTTGTCCCTCCTCATCAGGCATCCCACCTACCCACTCCTCCCCTGGCTCATGTGTCCCCAAACTGGCCAGCTGGACCCCCACCAGGGACATTTCAATGGGTGCCAGGGCTGGACCTGTGCGCTGGTGGAGTGCACTTTCAGCTGCATGAGGGGATGCTGGTGCATCCTCACTGCCCACCTTGAGGTCACAGAAGCAACATCCCCCGGGTCATCATCATACCCTGTGTGCTGTATAACATCTACGAGGCTTGGGGGAAGCTCCTCCGCAAGGCCCGGGTGGAGGAGGCACAGTGGGTGGAGGATGCCTGGCAGCTGGAGTGGCAGCTGTGGCAGCAGCAACAGTGATGGGCACCAGCAACAGTGGCTGGCCATGGACCCAAGGCCCACCATGCATCTCCAGCACCATGCTCACTATGGACAATTTTCTGCAAAACACTTTATTTCCCTCCATAAACACAGACCCTGTCCCACCTTCCCTCCTGAACACCAGACCCATGCCACCCTCCCTTCCCAAATACAGACCCCACCATCAACAATCCCACCAATAAAGCACCCTTTTCCCCATGAATATTATATACAGTGTTCTGTGTGTCTTCCTGGGGTAGGGGGCAGTGGGGTGGACACAGCTATGGGGTGGATCCTGGGAACAAGCACCCAGCACCCCAACCTCTGGCTGCACCACTACAGGTGCAGCTGCCACACTGAGGCCAGCAGGAGGGGGGCTTACCCGGGCGTGAGGTCAGTTGCTGGCCAGCATGGCCAGCTCTCCCTCCTGCAGCCTGGAGTCAGAGCCAGCAGGGCCCATTTTGGTGCTGGCCCCCACTCTGGGCAGCTCCTTCTCAGGAGCCTCACGGAGCCTAGGCAAGCAGCAAGGGGGGGCTCAGGCAGGGGGCCCTGCTGGGGTGGGTGCTGGAGCAGGGGACCCTGGTTGTTGGAAGTGCTGTGGCACCTCAAACCAAGCCCACTAGGAGGCAAGCACCTGGGCTGGGAAGCTGCCAAGGCCCAGGCAGGGCCAGGGCCAGGGCCAGGGCCAGGGGCTGAGCAGCAGGCACACAAAAGAAACTGTCAGGGCCAGGATGGTGTCCAACATGCAGCAGTCTTCCTCCATGACCTTCACTGTTATAGCAGTGGCCTGTCACTCCTAGGCCTCCAGCAACCTCTCAAGGAGGGTGATATGCCTATCTTTGAGGGCTAGGAGTATCTAGCAGAATGCCCAGTCCTCCCAGGCCCTCTCCTGATCTCTCTCCCATTCACGTGCAATGTCCTCAGCATGCAAGGCCTGAGAGTAGGCCAGCCACTCCTCCATCACAGTGACCAGGCAGTCCAGCATCAGGGGTCAGTCTTGGTCTGCTGTTGCTGGACCACTGCATGCTGGTGCATGCAAAGGGCCCCAGCCAAGGGGGCAGTGACACTGAAGGTGCATCCCCAGTGGCAGCTGGTGCCACTCTCCTGTGTGCAGCTGCTAGACCTGCAGAGCCAGGAGAAACAGACTGTTTGTAAGAGTTTCCAACATTTCAGGGGTAACATGGACTATATTAGGGGGTTGTACAGTGCCTGGCCTCAAACTGGGGTCATGCACACACAGATGGCCAGGGACCATGGTAAGTTGGCCAGGAAGACCCTGGTACAGGGAGCTGCTAGCCATGGATTCCATCCCTGCTTGCTTCATGAGGGCAGGCAGCCCACGTGGTGTTTGCTGCAGGCAGCCTGCTTTCCACACCTCCTTCCCAAGCTGGGCCAGGACTGGATCCTTGCAGTGCCTGCCACAGCTGCTCCAGACCCACTCCTCCCCTTATTTTCCTACAGGCCAAGCAGTCTCCTCCCATGTCCCCAGCCCCAGGGTAGCTCAAAGAAGTGCCCCATGGTAGGGACCCTACCACACATGGCCTGTGCCCCAAGCATACCCCTCGTGAGAATCACTTGGAAGCAGCTCAAGGAGCTGTTTGCACACACCGAGGGGTGTCTGACCCACTACTTCCAGCTTCGATGGTGCTTTGGACAAATCCGTGCTTCCTCACAACATGTGCTGCCACCTGGGGTGGTACCTGTGCCTACGCTATGCATTCCTGCCGCCTGTGGTTGAGGATGACATTGCCACAGGCATTGATGTGTGAGAGTTCCATGGCTTCATAGCTGAGAGAGCACTGGCTGCTCAATAAAGTTTTGCACTACTTCCCACCTCCCTGCATGCTTTGTGGGGGGGAGCACTGGGGAGTGAGGGGGAGCACTGGGGGCCAGACGGAAGCTCAGCCAAGCAGGGCAGGGAGGAGGGGCAGGGGCAGGGCCAGGGAGGGGAGCGCTATCTTCCCAGTGCAGGGCTTACCAATGGGAATGACAGGTTTCCCAAGCAGTCCAAGTCTGTTCTTGTTGGCAGCAAAGACACGCAACTCCCACCAGCATCCTGGGGTGCAGAGCATGGCACCTGGCTTCTGGATAGTGGTCGCCACCAGGAAGGAGCTGAAGTTCATTAGGAGAGGTGGTGCCATCCCCAAACTGTCCTCCTGGGAGGGGCTGCACGACTGGAGCTGGTGTGGTAGCTGCTGGCCCAGGCTCCCAGAGGTGCTGAACAAGGCCAGGGGTGGGGAATATACTAGGATGTGCTCCTGGTGCCCCTAGAAGCCCTCTCCCACAGAGAAGTCATCACTGTCAGGCCACAGTGGAGGCTCTGACAGACTATCCATGCTGAAGAAAATGGCATGGCTCTATCAAGGGGAGTGAGGACATAGTCTAGCTGCTGCATAAAGGGCATGGTCCTGTGCGCAGTACCTGTCTGGACATCACAGACATGGGCACTGGAGTGCCCACCCTGGGCAAACTGGCTCAGGACCTTGGCATCATCCCACAGTGCCACAAGGTCTGTAATCTCATCCTGGTACCAGATGGTCGTCAGGATGTGATGTAGGGCATTAGGGAAGAGGTAGCATGGCTTCCTTGATGTCACTTAGGGACTATGGCTGTGGGTCCAGATACTGCTGGGTCTGGGCCTGCAGCCAGGGGCACAGCACTTGGAAGGCAGACAGGTAGTGGGCTTGGGCCCATATACCACCAGTGTCTGTGATGATGCTGCATCTGGCACAGGGCCACTGCTACAGGACCCGACTGCCAGAGGCAGGCAGAAGGTGTCATAGGCCTGGGATCACAGCACAGTTTTAAAGGCCAGGCTGGGCAGGCAAAGAGCCACCCCAGCTATCCCCAGGGCTGGAGGAGCTCTAAGCCCCACGACACTGGGGTAAGCCTGAGGTTGGTCCCCTGCTGATGAGAGTGACCAGAAGCAAATTTGCTCTTTGTTGGCATCTATACATGTGCTACTGTGCGGTAACTACTGCACAGTTAATTCACTACCTGCTTATGCAGGTAGTGAATTCAGTAGACTAATTTTCTGCTAGTAAGTGTCTGCACATGTAGATGGCGATGCTTTACTGTGAAGTAAATGTCTACTGCTCAGTAAAGCATCTTATGTAGATGCGCTGTCTGCATATCAGGACTTAACAGTCCATTTTGTACCAAACAGATATTTTTTTCCAACAGGAGGACCAGAGGTGTTCACAAATTTGTAAACCTGGTTGACATGCACTTTAATACTTTCTTAATAATTGTACTGTAAATAGTCAATAACGATGGTTCAGTGCTATACAGTGAGAAAGACAGATATGCTGGTCTATTATGATGTTGTAATTTATTTGCATTGTGGTGGTAATTGGGGATCCAGCAAATAAATACAAAATAAAAGATGGTTCTTTCTCCACATTGCTTTTAACAAAGGTTAAAAGAAGAGACTATAAGTTCAGTAGATGGTGATTTGCCCACTTTTGACACAAATACAGCACCCTAACTTCAGCCCACCTAATCCTACTCTCCCTCACTGCATGGAACTCCTGGTATATCACAGGCCTCTGTGGAACTCTAGGAAGTAACTAGGTAGGAACAGAAGTTCAACTGTGACTCACTGAGGTGCAGGTGCCCTTGAGTGAGATACACCTATGACCTTTCTAGCTTATCAAGCTCATTCCTTTCACAATTTAGTTCAGTGGGATGTCAGTGAAATGGAAAAAAACTTTTTGTATGAGCCATGTTTACTTCCAATGACTGCAAAACTCTGTTACTTTAGGGACTTATGTGATGGCGTAACTCTCACGCACTCTTGCTAGTTTGACATAGCTGAATGAGGAAGTTAGAGCATCCCAAGACTGCATTGTCATTGGTGATGTAATTTGTATGAGATTCTGAGCATATGACTAAGTAATTTTGCTCTCAAATGCTCTTTATGAATTATTTCCTTTGAACCTCTCTTCCTTCACTTTAAACCCATGAAAAGAGAGCATGTATGTAGGCCACCGTATTACCATCTCTCTACAAATTTTTTCTATGCTACTCACCTTCCGTCTTTCACCATTGATTCCTCTCCATTGCTCAGCCTTTTTCACGACATAGCTCAGCTCCTGATTGGAGATCTCCAGGTCAAATGGAACAAAGAATGCAGTTTCATCACTGTGAATGCGTTGAAATACATCTAATAACCAACCTTCGCTGTTTAGCCTAAGGATAAAAGCACATTTGTTTCTGTGTGAAGTGGTTGTTAATTCAATTCTCTTTGATATTCTTCCAACAAATGTCTGAAGTGTTTGGGCTTCTCTCCATTTCTCTATTTTTTGCTGACCAGTAGTCAGGTATTTTTCCAGATTATAATGGAGCATATTCTTTTATATATATCCATAAAAAAATGTAATAGGTACAGCATCCAAACTGTATTACATACTGTCTAGAAAAGAGTTGTTGGACTTAACTAAGGATCCAACATACCCCTGATCTGGTGAAGACTTCCACGCTACTTACTTTTATGCATTATTCTGAATAGTCCTACTGATGTAATGTAATGCCTAAAGTTAAACACACACACAAGTTTTGTAGTTCCAAGATGGCCATCAAACACCATATAAAATAAGAGCCAACTATCTTTTGTTCAAAACTTAAAACCTATACAAGCTAAACTTCCTTTGTTGGAAATAAATATTTTGGGTTTTTTTCACTTTTTGCATGGCATGCGCATGTTTTGGTAGAGAACTGAAAAGTATGGTATAGTAAAAAAAACATGCCACAGGAAAAGCTATTTGTGAAAGCAGGTGAAATATTGTAAATCTTTTGAAAAAAATCCTGATGTCAATTAATTTTTCAGACAGTTTTATGTCTTAAACATCAGAACATATCAATGCTTAATGCTAATGGAGCCTTCAGATGATCTCCCCCCCTCTTACTAATCCCAAACTCATTCAAAATCTAACTACACAGGCTTATGGGAGGTATGACAATTCCACTGGCTCTCAGGTGACCTTTTATTAGCCAGGGAAAAAAGGAAGGGTGGGGAGGAGGGGGAGAAAGGGAGAGAGAGAGGAATGAGCGTACTTCCATTTCTGCACTGCCTTCTTAGTTTGAACTTGGGGAGTAGCTAAAGCCATTCAGATTCTAATTTTGCTGCTTTCTTCCCACGTAACTGTGCACAGGAGAAAGGATTAGAACACATGGCTGGTCCCTATTCCTAAGTATTGTCTTGCTGCATGTGCTGTTATAATGAGTATCTATAATGGATTATTTCCTATTCAGGCCAAGTCACAATCATGCTACATTTGCAAATTGGTAATAAAAACCAAAAAGATATTAAGATATTTCAAAATTAACATTATAAACAGAGAGAGATTAATATACTGCATAGCATAGGTTTCCTGAATGCTACAAGCTATTCAAAGAAACATAACCAGAAAAAAAATCATGTCACAATTGGTATTCAACCTAGATGAAGAAACAAAGCCAAGCAGGTGGGCTCCATGGCTTCCCTTCATCTTAACGTACTCTTCATACAGTATATTACTGATCTTTGAAATTCCAGGTCAGTAGTTGAGTTAACTTGCCACTAATCTTGGCATTTAATGTAACATTCTTCTTTTTTAATGTTATAAAATTGAATGTTGTTAAATTACTGTCTATTTGCTTCCACAAACATTTTCTATATGCAGATTTTAAGTACAGGATTATTGGCTATGTAATTAACTCTGAATTAATTAGGAATTGTGAATCCTCTATCTTCAAGCTTTTTTGTGTGCATTTTGCCAAAAAAATACTTTTCCTCTGCCCGTCACACACTGTAATTTCTTCTTCTGTAATTTCTTCTTATATGGGAAAATTATTAAAAGATTCCTTCCTCACATTTTAACATGGTTTCTGTAAACATGGCAATAGTAATATCTTTTGCTAATGCTCAAGGGAAAGGAGTTGAGGGTTGGAAATCACAAGCTGTTACCTAAAGAAATAAAATCAAGTATAAAATTTCACCAATTTATTTATTTTATAAGATAAAGAACATCAAATTATGTTTAATTACAGGCCACTTAAAAAGATTTATTGTTAAGGATGCTATAATAAGCAGTGAAAGAGTTTACTCAAGTCAGTAAATGATGAGGTCATTTTAACAGAGCAGGGTGGGAAATTGTGACTTTAATGCAAGAATTTTTGAGAGCTTGACAATATTTTCCTCTGTAAAACTGGAGGAAAATCAAAATCATTTTTAGTATGTGGATGGGCTTAACTTAAATTTATGACAGTCTTTTTGAACACAGTTGAACCATTTCATGTAGAAAATCTGGAAAGAGAATATTTCAGCAATTTGAAACATTTTGCAAAATTTTATCTTCAGGAAATTTATCAAAACCAATCAATCACCTTGATCAGTTTTGATTTTAATGAACTAGCATTGTCTTACAAAAAAAAGAAGACATTTCATTGACACACTGCTAACTAACTCTAATTTTTATTATAAGTAACATGAAGAAAGTTGCATCTAGCCAATGCAATTTAGGGTACTTCCATATCTCTATTTAGGCAACTCTAAGAGTCACCTCAAATACCCAAAGCTACACAAGGCACCTCTCCCCTTCAATATTACCTTGTTGCCCATACAAAGCATGTGAGAGACTAAGGAAGACAGATTCCTAGAAAAGATCTACTGGGAAGGAACTGAGCCCTCCTATGAGTCATGACCACTACTTGTCTTTCATTCTCTGATTTTCTCTCATGAAAGGCATTTACAGATAAGAATTGGGGCCCAGAAGAGAGAGCCACCAGCTGACTTCTGGTGTTTTGCTCAGTTTGAGTGAGTACTGAACCTACTGAGAGGAGGGTTGGACTGGGGAAAAGCTGAGCTTTGAGATTTGATGTTAGCTTTGAGGATAGCTTTCAGGAGTGGGCTTAGTGGCTATGGAAGGTGACCTAGGGTTTTTAAAGTTTTTTTTAATATAAATGGCTGGCAGGTTAGGGACAGGGAGAAGGTTGGGAGAGTGTGGTGTGCACTACAGAACAATGTGAACATTCCTTACTTTACTCAGACACAGATTCCTATGAAAACCAATGGGAGACAAAGAACAACAATGGTATTTAGATTATGAAAGATGTAAATAGGTGTGCAAGTGCTTTTCTTCCTTCTACTCCAGAAAACATTATTTCTTGGAATGGAGTGGCTTCCTAGGTATTCATTTGATATTTCTACTAGCCATATCAGCTATAACAGTAACTGGGAATTCAGTAGTTTCTCTATGAAGGAGGCTTAATTATGACACTGATCATGTTAGATCCATATGTGGCCATATTTATATTGTGTAAACCCCATTAGCTCAGATGTATTTTCCTTAAAGGAATTTAAAGTGGTTTTATTTAGTTGTATTACTGTAGTGTCCTGGAGCCGTAGTACAAAACCAGGACCTACTGTGCCATATGCTGTACAAATAAAGAACAAAAAATGGACCTTTCACCAGAGAGCTGGCAATTTAAGTTTTGTTGCACAGAATTCAGTACTTTAAATACTTCTTTTAAAATCCATGTGCATTTTATGTACCATGATTTTACCATCAAGGAAAACACTCTGAAAATCTTATGCAGTATAATAAGTTGTATTGTCCATCTTTTGCTTTATTATTTTCTTATGAATTATTTTTAAAATGTGTTGTCCAAAGAGGCATTTTTTTCAGCTAAGTTTTTTTCTCCCTCTTTTATTGGAAAACATTATGGGAAGATTGATCCAGAAGGGAAAGAATCTTTGATGATCCTGCACCTGTTCCCCAGACAATGAAGATGTTCATAATATTCTCATAAAAACCTGCCTTACAAATGTTTTAATTTAAATTAATTTTCCTGAGTAATAAACGACAGCAGCTAAAACTTATGAAGCTATTCAAAACTATTAAGTCAATGATTAAGAAGGCATTAACATCTCAAAAACTAATTAACTAGACTACCAGTACATTGGAGTTGTGTACAGCTTCCAGGAATGTAGAAGCTTTGAAATACTTCGTAGAAATTTAGATTGCCATTTATCTTGTTCTGTCTGCTGCAATGGAGTTCTGAAAAGAGGAAGACAAAGGAATGGCTAGGTCAGATGCAAACAGGATAGTGATCATTCTTATCCTTAAAAGTGTAAGAATGTCTTGCCTTTGTATGGAACATGTATGTGTACATGTCTAAAGTGTATCATTGAGTGACTCAAGTACCAGTAAAAAATTCTGAGTGTTACACAGAATCAAAAAAAAAGAAAATCATTCATTCAATCAATCAGATAACCCATTTATTTTGTTCCTAATGCCCCATATACAGCAATGATATCAGTACAGCTACAGCTGCCTGGTAAAGAAGTGGTAAGAAGAGTGGTTGGAGATATCTCATGATGGAGATGAGGGGAGAACATTTACATATACAAAAAGGAAGTTCAAGGCCAGAATAGGTAGGGCAAAGTATATTTAAGCAATGGAAAGATCCGCAACTACTCTACATTTTGATCTTGTAACACCTGGGGATGAATAAGGTTATGGCTGGATTAAGGAAATGCTGAACTGGAATCTAAAGAGTGATAGGTACTTCTTTTCCTGCTCTTGACCCATTCTGTACCTGTAAGTTAAAAGATGAATTTTTCCAAAGTACTTACAACCAGGTAGACATCTGCATCCTATTCTCAAAAATCAATGGGACTTTGAAAGTCACTGGGTATATTTACATGTTCATTAATGCGTTTTTGCTACTACACATTAAATTTAATACTTCTAATGAGAGGTACTAGCTAAATGCGCATTAGGCTGCCCTAAGGAGTAGCAGCAAAAGTGCATGCCTTTCTAGTGACTCTTAATGCTCAGTAGCTTAATTTTAAAGTCTATTAGTGTATTAGTATGTTTTTGACATGACACTCTAATGCACAATGAAATAGGCTACTGTGCATTAAAGTGCACGTGTAGATGCGTCCAGTATAATTTAGGTTCCTAAGTCACTTAGAGGTAGTTCAACATTGTACTGGAAGTCAATAAAACCATAAATTGTCCTTCTGATGAGAAACGTGATGTTTTCCTCTGAGCAACTCTGATATAGAAACAGAGCTAGAATTAACTCCCTGATTATCTGTGACTTTGTGCACTACCTGCTGTCCATATAAATTATATACATATTTTCACATCATCTTAAATGATGAAACACTAGTGGAGCATGTTGATTTGAGCATAAGCTCCTTCAGAATTATAACAATTAAAAGGAGGGCTTACCTTAGAAAGTAAATATACAATATTGTAGATGAAACGATGAACAGACTTGTGTAAAGCATCAAGGTAATCAATGCACCAGGAATTCCTGATTGCTCTGTTCTTAAAAAGAGCCAATAAAGCTTTGCAGCATCAGCAATGGGCTTCTCAACTCTGTAGGTAAGTCTCTAATAAATGGTAAAAATCAAAGAAAGATAATGCCAAACCCAGTAAACCTGTTTATCTATAAACAGAGATGAATGAACACCTCTTTAAATAATTATTTAATTTTATTTGGAAGAAACAAAACTTAGGATCCTGCTCCATAAAATAAAAAAAAACCAAACAGCTACATAGTTGGTTTACCTATTTTCTCTATTTCCTTGATTTTTTTAATGCAACGAAAATCTATGCTGCAGAGGCAGCATGTGGAGTCAAATCCATGCTGTCTCATAAACCAGTATATAGATTAACTGATACATTGCAGGAAAACAAGATAAATATGGAGAAAAAACACCTTATTTTGTAGGTGTAGTGCAAATTCAAATTCTACACTGAACAATATAAAATGACTAGGGTAGTAACCTCTTATGAATACTGAATAAGCATACAAGTTTGTGCCAGGGCATGATCCCAACAGGTACCTCTAAAAATGATCTATGCTTATCATTAGAAAAAATTAGCTTCTTACAATATACAGTAAATAGTCAGTATGTTACAAGTGAGTATGTGCTTTTAAGGCTGACATTACACAACAAGTGAGTATAAGCTTTTAAGGCTTGCATTACACAACTCTCTTTTCCAAATCAAGTCAATATTTTGTTGCTATATTTTGAAATGGAAGGTGATAAATTACATGAGATGCCCAACTCAAGGGTCAGAATGTATGTATATGTTACTAGGTGCTACTTAACATAACTTCTCCATTAGCAATGCAAAGCAGGAAGTGAATTTACAGAACTTTACCATGACCCAATTAGATGAAAAACACAAAGGATGTAACAAGAAGATCAACAGCAGAGGTTTGCTCAGAGTTTGCTGAGAGAGGTTGACCCCCTCAATAAAAAAATTGACAAATTTCTAGGATTTCAGAATTTTAAAATATCAGAATTTGAAAAGCCACAACAAAAAATAATATACCTCAATGCAGAACTGACAAATAAGTTAATTCTCTTATGATATGGCTCTCCTATTTAATAATTTCTCCAAGGAAGTAGATACAGACTCACTGAAGTCAATATTACCAAATAGCTTTAACTATCTATGCTGACACTTACATGGCCTCCATCGCTGTAGTATCTGAGTGTAACTTATAACCACATAAAGTAATAATCAGTTAGTATTGTTAATAGCTGCTCATGAAAAGCAAAAGTTTTAACAAAAGTTAAATGATATTCATATACCCTACTTCCTGGTTTAGTTAAATTGTACTATTTTTATTAATAGCAATTTAAATTTAACTTAAAATTACAAAAAGGGCCTTAATATGGGGCCATCCTCATTTTAACTGCACTGAAAAAGGTACCAAGATCTGTAACATGCTGAAGAAGGTACAAAATTAGTCAGATGCTCCTAGATTTTAAAAAAATGTTGTTTCATTGGGCTTAATATTATGCCAACCCTGCAGCACCAGAAACTGGGACAGGAAGCAAGGGGGAGTTCCCACTTTTATATAGAAAATCATAGAGATTAGGGTCACACAGTGGTGATGCATAGGGAATACTGTGTACCCCCTGAGAGCACTGGTTCACCCCCTCACAGCCAGCATTGCCTGCTTAGGTGACAGGCAGAGGGGCAGGCAAGAGCACTAGTACCCCTCCTCAGAACACCAGCCGATGGGTGGGGGCGCCAGGAGAAGTGATCCCCACAGTCCCCACCCAGCTAATCACACTGACCCAGATGTGTCAGCAGTGCACCCACAAGTGTCAGTGCACTTCCCGATCGGTGTGATCAGCCATGGGGGAACCCCATCCCCCCGGTTGGCATGATCAGCTGTGGGGGGACTCCCCGCCTCTCAATGACTGGCTGCTGGGGGGGCAAGTGCCCCCTCTTGATTCAGGAGGCATCAGTCACCCATGGGATCAGAAGCCAATGGGCGAATTGGAGGGAACAGGTAAATGCTAAAGAAACATCAACACCATGGTAACTTACACTCAGCACCTTATTTCCTCCCCCACTATACCTCTAGAGGTGTCCCCAAACAAGCCCCTCCTTAGAGTGCTCAAACATGAGCCTGAAGCTGCCCAAATCCAGGGGCGATGCATAGGGGGTGCATCCCCTACAAAAAGATGCCATCAACACTGTTAAGGCTTGGTGGTGCCTGCAAGCAGTCACTGCTCACCACCCTCCCACCAACACTGCTAGAAGTGTCTGTGGGTGGTTCATGATCCCCACTGGCTGCCACCAACACTGCTGGTGGCATCTGTGGGTGGTCACCAACCCCTGGTCAGGGCTCACCACCCCGTCTCCCTACTGCCGGCAGCATCAGAAGGAGCGTATGCAGTAGCTCCTCTGCTTGCTGCCACTGCACCGGCCACTGCCGCTGTGCTCCCACCACCACTGTATTCCCCCAGCTGCAGGGGGCACACGTCCTTCATGCCCAAATCTGAGTCCAACTCCTTTGATCTGCAGCCCTGGCTGACAAAGTCAGTGAGATCTCCACATCCACTGTACACTCCTATGTGTAGGGCTGTCCAGGTTCTACATGCATGCTGCTCTCTCTTCCCCTTACTCTACCCTCAAGCTTCCTCTTCCTTTTCCCCTTATGCCCCAGGCCCTGGGGGTTTCTGGGACTTGCAGCCCAAATTAACAGATATCACAGCTTTGCTGACTGCCCCCTGGTTCCTCCTGCTGTTACACACACAGATTCACATTACATTATGGCTTGCACATTTCAGTGACAAGAATGCCTTGATATTCCATAAATTAAAGGAACAGTTTTCTAAAAACTAATTCCCCCCCCCCCGCCATTTGTCAACTATCTCTAATCTTAATTAACCAACCAATGCAATGGTTCCCAAATGGTGATCTGCAGATCACTGACGGTTGCTGAGGTCAAGGTTTAATATAGGTGTACAGTTCTCCAAAGATATTTTGGAAGTTGACTGTGATTCATTGGTCCAAAAAAGACGTGTAAACCACTGAATTAGTGTGTTGGTGTCTTAATGACATCCCAGTGGAAACAAAACCACTGAGTTGTGTGTCTTATAGGTCTTCAAGTACCAAAAGAAAAAGGAAATTTATTTTTCATCAGTTTTTTGATGTATGGGAATACCTCTAGCCCGGTGATGAGGGCAAAGCTGAGAATGGACACACTCTACCTCTTTCGCTGAAACTGCACCTGTATATGCAGGACTGCAAGATTCAAAAGGCCAGAGGGAGTGGCAAGATGGATTACGTCTCCATAGCTTAGAAATGAGGCCTCTTACCTCAAAGGAGGAGGATCCTGGATTTGAGTCTCTGGTCCCAATAATATTGGGACATAAAAGGTAACAAGAAAGCATTGCTTATCATTGATAAAACTTTACCTGGAGTATTACACCTAATATGGGGGGACCACATTTTAAGAATAATAAAGGAAGAACAGACTGGAAGGAATCTGAGGAAAAGCAATAAAATTGGTTATAGTTCTAGAAAACATGACATATGAGAAAAGTTTGGAAGAAATGGGGTTCTTTAGTCTTAAAAAGAGATGACTGAAAGTGGTTATAAACCCATGGTGCACAGCCTTTTCAGCCTGCAAGCCAGATGGGCCATGGTGGGTCCATATGCAGGCCAGATCCAGCACTGAGGGTGAGCATGATGGGGATCCAATCCAGCATATAGGCAGGCATGACCAATGCCCAGTCTAGCTTCAAGGCAATGGCCTGGGCATGGGCCTGGGCCTGGGCAGTGTGGGAAACAGCCCAGTCACATGGGTACAAAGCCTACCCAGGCCTGATACACATAGCAATAGACCCAGCTTGGGACCAATCTGGCTGCCTAGCAAAAGGCTCAGCTTGGGTCTGATTTGGCCATGGGAGTTGTGGAAATTGGATAGTGGGGACAGTGGGGTGGGCCGTGTTAATTGCCACCACTCCTCCACTGCCCAATTCTCTGGCGTATGAGGAATGTCACAAGCTGCATGGGTCAGATGTGGCCTGCAGGCCAGGGGTTGAG
>NW_017728886.1:152007196-152048427 GCF_001723895.1 Crocodylus porosus
CCAGTAATCTTTTCTGCCATGGCAGGGGGTCGGACTAGATGATCTGCTCAGGTCCCTTCCGACCCTAGAAACTATGAAACTATGAAACTAATACAAGACATCAGATTTATCTAAAGAACCTTGTCTTACCAAAACAACAGTTTCAAAAGGCTGGATCTAAAATACATTTACTGGCAAGTAAATCTGAAATAGCTGCTGAAAGAATGCCAGGAAGAAAAAAAATATTACAAATGGATTACAAAAACTTCACATAAGTGATAGTTTCATTTTAGAAAGACTATTGTGTAATATTTGAACAAATGGATTCCTCCTGAGGTAGATAACACTGCCAGATTTTGAGTATGAAGGATGGAGGGAAATGTATTCTCAGAACTTCTCCAGACATATAATAAAAAACTTATTTATATTATTTTTATTTCAGGTTTTTCTCTGAATAGACACAAGAGTCCATTTTTTTAATTGGCATCTATTAATAATGAATCCCGTCTGGCTTGGACTAAACCCGCTACTGAAGTCAATAGCAAAATTCCCATGGAAAGTAATTTCAAGGAAAAAAAAACCTAATTATGGCTAGCCAATAAAATAATACCAAATTAACATTATCATTAACATTTCAGGTCCTGATTCAGCAGCTCATTTCTAACCAGCAAAAGACATAATAAGCACCTAATTAAGTCTCATTAATTTAAGAGGGACTTAAGCATGTACTGAAATGTTTTGTTGAATATGAATGGACTTAAGAACAACATTCTTGTGCCACAGAAACTACCACAGAAACAAACTTGAATCAAACGGGTGTTGCCGGTATTTAGCTTTTTTCAAGATCAGATCACTTTTTTTGTGGGGCAGCAGCATAACTAGGAAAGGGCAATCAGTGCAGGTGCCCTGAGTGGCACTTGTGGGAAGGGAAGAGTTGCTCTAGGCACCCAGATGCTTTGTTATGCTTCTGTTTTACCAGGCTACTTTTCCTACACATATTGAAAATGTAGCCCTATTTTAGAGAGGCAATTTACTATAAGTCTAGCCACTCTCCTTTTAAGTTAACATCGTGCAGCAGCTGCAATTTTCCTAACCTCCAGATACACATCCTGGACTTGGGGGAAGAGGATTCCTGCATTGCCTTTCCACAACAAAGTAAGACAAAGACATCTTTAGTTTTTCAATCTAATTTTCTAATTACACCAGTAATTCAAAGTTGAAGGTTCAGAAAACTCCTTTTTCCTTCTCAATAGGGTAGGGGTTCTCAACCTTTTTCTTTTGGAAGCCCCCTTATTGTGCTATAAAAACTCCATGGCCTACCTGTGTTACAACTGCCCAGCTCCACAGCCACACCTACATGGCCCAGGGTGCAGTGAGCAGGACTCGGTGGCAGGGAGTCCCAAGGCCCCACTCGCCTAAGCAGAACCAGTGTGGAGCCCACAAGATGGAGGCTGTGAGGCCACATGGGGCAGGCCCACCCCTGCCCCTACCTCAGGATTAACAGCCCTGGGGGGCTGAGGGGGCTTTTCCCCATGCCACACTTGGGACCCCCTGAAACCTGCTCGTGGCTCCCCAGAGGGCTGCAAATTCCCCGGTTGAGAACCACTGCCATAGATAATTCCTAAATGAGAATAATAACAACTAGAATAAAGGACTGTGCTTGTTTTATGCTATCGATAAAAAGACAGAGTTATTTCATGTAACTCAGCTTGTTGCTACATTCGATATATATGGTAAAAAATGAAACCATTGCCATGCTAGTCCAAATCCAAACAGGATTTTAATGAAAAAACCCAATAAAGAAAGTAACAGGAAGAAGCATCAGTTAAAAAGCCTGGGGCTTAAGAATTAGGAGACCTGACACTGGTAGTGAATTTGTAATGGTACAAGTAGTACCCTATCTGATATTGGGCATCATATCTATAATATCTATCCCTAAAGCATTTGAAATCCATGGAAGATAGTACTTACTATATGAAATCATACTAATGATTTTAAATGTGAAAAGAAGAGAATAATGTTTATGTATAGTAGAAATAAGAATGTCTCAGAATCCCAGCCTTATAAGCGATTTCTAATTTTACTAACAAATGGTATTAACTACCCTGCATATTAGAGAAGGACATTATAACCCTTCTTTTTGCTTTTGTATTTTTATAGCTTAATTTCTCTACATTTAAGTTTTTAGAAAGCACATAGAAAAATATGAAATGCTAATATTAAGGATCACTCATTAGTTGATCCTTTTAATTATAGCCCTATATATAGCCTTATATATAATACATACCCTTATACAGAAATGGAGGGGAGGGGATCCAACAGACAAAAGCTTTATTAATATGTACATAACAATATTATTTCAATTCTTTTTTAAAACTTCATATTCAGTTTGCAGGGGTGGAATTTCACATCTTTCACTGATTCACTGAATGAAATAAACTTTTACATCAAAGATTGAAATAAACTTTTACATCAAAGATTCATGTCCACATTATTTTAAGTGACTTACCCCCAGGAACGCATCCACTATAAACACTGCCAAGGGGTCTAGTATTGTCCAGAGTCCTATAGCCATGATAAACTTTGACAAGAAGGAAGGGAATGAGTCAAACACTTGCTGACAGCCCCATCTGATCAGAATCATAAGAAGCATCACTGCATTCAAGGTTAGAGGTCCCACCACAACCATGGCCACCTCTTCACTAGTATGCAGCAAGGAGATCTGGTAGCACAGTTCAACAGTGTGAGGGAAAAGTTGAAATCTGGAAATAAAAAAGCAACAAATTCAGTTATCTGTATTGCTGCATCTACCATGCTAAAAAAAAAAGTATAACAATTGTCAGTAAAAGCATATTGGTTGCCAGCCAGTGCATGCCAATAGCAACACTTACTGCTTTTGTGTCCTTAGGTTTAAATGCCTGATTTGGCTCAAATCAGCTACCATATGCAAGAAAAAGAAAAAAGGGCCAAACTCTCTGAACATAATGCCGGCAACTCTTAGAGCATCCCAAAAAAGCACAAAGGTGTCAAAAAATCCACAGCTTCCTGGACCAACATGTAGGTATTGACCAGTACTTCCTTACATCTTAACACAAGTGAGTGATTTGAAAAGCTCTGTCATACACAACAAGCAAACACAGCCTAGCCAACACCGAAGACATGCATTCCCAATAAATGCTTTGTTAAATACAAAGCAGTGTTGAGTCATAAGAAAACATTTCAAATGCAGCTGCCTAAAGTTATGTTCCTATGGGTGAATCTACACATGCAATTAATGCAAACAAACTCCAGAGAAGTTCAAGCCAGAGTAAATTGCTCCTGGGTACAGTTTGTACACATGCACTCGGGACAGCAGTAATTTGAGCCACAGTGGAGTAGACCCCTGGCTGACTGGGCGGACTGGATGCAATGTACGCCCACTGTCAGCATCTAGACATGAGTTTCAGTGCACTAAATCACTCTGCTGTAAGACTGTCAGGGACAATACTATTTTAAAGCAGAGTTAATTAGTTTACTGCACCCTAATGTTGGCTCACGTGTAGATGATAATGCTTTACTGTGGAACTAATTAGTCTACTCCATGGTAAAGTGCATGTGTAGATGCACCCTGTAAGGCATATTTAGGCATATAAACATAAGTGGCTTGATTTGCAGATCTGTGGAGCTCCTTCAACCACTCTTGATCTTACTATAATTTTAACTCTTAAGAAATGCAACCTCTTATACCAGCGTGTCCCAATGTCAGTTTAGATGATTCAAACCTTGACCTTAACACATGCAACTGACTGATGGCTTGGTCATGCTGATTCCTGGTATCTTGTTTGGCCACCCAGAGTTATCTATGGCCCCCTCTACACTTTACATGTATTATGCAATTGATTGGTTAATTGCACAATTAATTTAGACTGGCTACACGTGCAAAGTAACTATCATGCAATAAAAGGTCTATCCAGCTATAAAGTACAGCTGGAAAATGTGTAAGAACTTTATAGCTGCTTTCTATCCAGCTTAATTTGCACAGATGGTAAGACAGGGCTCCCAGCCACAGAGTTGCACCACATGATGCCATGGCTGGGAGTCCCACCACTGACAGAATTCTTAGCTGTGACAACACATGAGGTACTGCCATGGCTGTGAGTCCCATCAGCTGCAGGACACCCAGTTCCAAGAGCTTGCTACTTGCTGGTGCAGAGGGAGGCATCCCAGGTTCCCCATGCACCAGCAATGAGTTGTGATTGGATCTGATGCTGGATCCCACAGTCATCCGTCCTGTCATGCACGTGTGGCATGGCAGGAGGCATGATTATATGGATCGGACATCAGATTTCATCATGCCCTTACCTGGACATCTAGAGGGGCCCTATAGAATACCACTAGCACCTGAGGGCTTCTTGTCTTGTGCAAGTGTATGAGGATACAGACAAAAGGTATTACAATATATGTGAGGCCTAAAAGTCCTCTTCCATCTCCTCCATAAATGCTGGCCAGAATTTGCTTGGCTCCCATGCTGAGGTTTAAACCTAGAACTGGCCTAAGATGATTCTTTTAGTAGACAATATTGTAACAAAATTGGCTTCCTGGTGATCAAATCAGACTTCCATGATGCTGAGAGGAAGTAGGAAAAAACCCCTCCAATCTTGCCTTGTAGGAAATTTATTTTCCACCCCCACAGATGACTGATCTATTTGGCCAACCTAAAATATGAAGGCCTTGTTCTCTACCACACAGGAATCAATAATATACCAGAGTTCTACTGATGTGATCTAGTCCTTCCTAAGAAAGGACATAGTTATTCCCCCATATTTTATGCCAGTTTAGAGGAAAGAAAGAAAAAAACCCTAATGGTTCCCCTACAATACTGAAGTACTTTCTTTAATACCAACATATTGTTTAGCTAATATTTGAACAAACTTGTTTAAGTTTGAGCAAATTTAGCAAAAGCATGGTAAATTCATCCTGGGATTGCATCATTTTCATCATCTCTGATAGAAAAATCTGTAAGTATATATTCTTGTTATCATTACAGTCCACATTTTAGGGGAAAAAAGTTTAAAAGAAAAGTATCTATTCATGTGTATATCTACAGCCTCTGAAGAACAATACTCAAGCATGACACATTTTTCCAAAGAATAATGATGCAAAAAGCTGCTTTGTTTATCTTAGGTTCAATTCTTTAAATTCAATTACTTCACTCCTCTTAGTAAATGTGACATATCAAACTTACTTAGATTACTTGTAAAGCACCTTATGAATAAGGCATAGGTTAAATCAAATAATGAATAAAAAGCTTCTCAATTTTTTCTGTTGTTCCACTTACAAATATTTGATCCAAAATGATTAATGTTCCTTACAATAGAGTATGGTGTATATGCACGTGTGTACATGGCAGAAGGATTTTATACTCACACACACTGTTCTGTATTTATAAAATTATAGTACTAATGGTTTTATCTTTCCTTCAGTCAGAAGCACAAATTTCCATTTTAGATGAGTTTAAAACACAGACTTCATATCCTCCCAGTCCTAATATTTGAGGCTATATACACACAAATGATCTAGCAAAATTCTCCCGGGTTTCTTTTCCCGGGCACCTTATCACAAGATGCCTGAACAAATATTTGAATGATGGGCCCCTGAAAAACAGAGAGCTTGCAGTGCTGGTGATGGTGCTCTGCTGCCAGAAGGCCCCTGTGCACACATCTCAATGTGCTCTATAGGCACCCTCAATCTATCTGGAAACAGATGGCAGCAGTGCTTAGGGCAGCTCTGATATGTTTGCCACCCTGGGTCAGCCAAGCAGTAGAGTCCTGCAAGTGACACACTTTCATCCTGGGATGCTGGAGGACTGAGCTGTGGCTTCCAAGAGAATGTGTATAGATATTCAGTCTTCCAGGAGAAACTCTGCTTGGAGTGATTTAAATCTGGTTATTTCCAGGTTATCTTTCTCCAGTGGTGGCCATTTTTGCTCTGTGAGAAAAACCTTAACAGCAACTCTCCCAAGAAAAACTGAATGTCTTTACATGGCCTGAGAAAGCACAAGCCTGTGATATTGAGAAAGCCTCAAATATTTAAATCCTATGCATTCAACTGCATTTAATACTTAAACAGGAAAGGAATTACTCACTTTGTAACAGGCACTGAGATGACTTGAAGGTAGAGCCATTGGCTACAATAATGGAGGTAAAGTCTCACAAACCAGAGGAAGACTACAAGTAGGATCATGAGCCAGAAGTCCCAAGACCGCCACTGTACTAATCCTAGTTCTGAAAACACTGCATATACCCCAAAATGGATATGTTCAATGATTCCTTTGGACACTCGCATTTCCATAGCAGAATGGTGACTGGAAACATACAGAAACAAAATAAAGCAAAAGTCACTCTGAGATGCATAACATGTATCAGACTGGAATTGGATAAATTTGGACAACATATTTTGATCATAACATTTGACTGACCATGACATCTAGATCTATAAAATAATGAACCTGTCACATAAAATATAAACCTAAAAAGAAAAAGATTTTTTTTATTCTATTTGTATATGTGCAGTCTAAATTTTGTCTCATCCTTTTTTTTTTATGTACACAACAGAAAAAATACAGGCTCATAGAGGTTAGAGATGGGAATGAACTATTTTAGAAATCTATTCCATCCCCTTCAGATTCAGAAAACGTTTCCTTAGCTGGAAATGATATCAGATATTAAACTGGCCAGTGTTAAATCTGTATCTAGATGAATTTCTCATAATTTTGTAACAGAAACTGTCACTTTAATAAACAGATTGGATTTCTAAAAATCCAAGTCAACCACAAGAGCAAGCATTTAAAAACACAGCAGAAAACCTCAAAATTAGAAACTTTATCACTAGGTAGCACATAATTAAAGTTCACATAATTAAAGTTCAGGTGCAGTCTACAGAATTGGATCGGGGTCTTGCATCCAATATCATGTTACCAGTTTTCAAAACACCACCACCACATGACAAACAAAAATCAAACAGTTTTCTTGGGACTTTAGCCTTAGTTAATTTTTTATGATTAATATTCTTGAATTAACTGTACCTAAAGGAATTCTTTATCAATAATTTCTGACATACTGTTATAAGAACTGAACAGTTAAGTGTTTAGGGTAAGAGGATTATGCTAGATGCTTCAAACTATAGATTTCAATATATCTTCCTGAAACCAGCTGTCATGTGAAAGAGAAAATAGAAAAGAAGTTATACTGTACAGTATTCTGTTCTTCAATGTGGTGTGATTTGCCCTTTAGTTAATTACTATGCCTTTTCAAAGACAAAAAAATAGAAGTCATATGAACAAATGCAGTCTTGGCAGTAAGTTTGCAAGAAACAGGAATCTCTTAGCTGATTCAGAGCTGAAAAGACAGTAGCTTCTTTGACCTTTTGAAACTTCTAACTGTTCTGCTTATCTCTGTTGATTTAAATGACTAAGCTGCTCAGATGCATAGTTCTAGAACCAAGTCTGCTGTCATTGTGCTCTTACTATCATTTTTATTGACACAGTACTATATGAGTTCAAAACTATAGAGATCCTTTTGTGGAGAAAATTATTGTGGGTTTTTATAAGTGTTTCATATGACTGGAGAATGAACAACAGCAACACTTGCAGCATGCAATTTTGTTTTCTCCTTAATGCCCTACTCTTTGTCTTCTCTTTGTTTTTCATGTTCAAGCCATTTATTTTGAGTTCTCCAACTGATATAGAGGTATGCCCTCTCCCTGATGTACCGTATTTACTCAAATGCAAAATGAGTTCCCCCCATTGGTATGGGGGGAGGGAAGAAAGGAGGAAAGACTGGGGGGAGTGTGGAAGGAAGAGGCAGAGACTAGAGGGAGGCTGTAGGGATCTGAGGTGGGGGGTGCAAGCGGTAGAGGGCAGGAAGGCTACATGGGAAAGAAGTGAGTAGGGCAAAGGGCAAGGGGGTCTGTTTTCCCTGCTATAGCAATGTCTGGGGGGCGGGGGAGAAATTCAACATAACCCTAGAATTCAAGCCAACCCTTTAATATTTATATTCTATATCTGGAAAAATATAAATATATATATATATAGTCCATATATATAATCTCAATATTGGGATGGTCTTATATTCAGGGATCATCTTATATTTGATAAAATATGGAAGTTAAATTTCCAACTAGTTATGGGGAAATTGTTAATGGTTCTGAGCTTGGTTTTGGTCTAAATAAGCTCCTCCACATCTGTCCAAAGATCCTGTATCTATAAAGTGTAGCTTTGTCCAGTGACCTCATGAAAACAGGTCCTCTCATGAAGACTTGCACTGAATTTCTGGTATCGTATGTCAGCTTGCTTGGAAACAAGAGCTATGAAATAAAATATATTATTCCGAAAGGTTTGTTTTTGGTTTGGTTCCAGAAATGGGACAATATATGAAAGCTGGGAGGATTTTTGGGATGTTCTGAACTGGTTCACCCCTCCCTAAAAAATATACCTAACAAAGCATTGAGGTGCAACAGTAATATTTCACAGGACCATTTGTTTTCCTGAAATTTGATTCTCTAAAGGGGATTTAATTCCATTTAAACTGCATTTACTTTAACTTGTAATTGCAATTTTAATTGCATTTTCCCACACCCTCCTTTTGTTCAGCCTAAAATCCATCAGCATTACACATTCCTTCAGCAGCATTTCAACTTTCTATCATTGATAATCTACCTTGATTTTATAATAAAAAATAGCAGGACCATTGCAAGGTAAGCAGCTGCCTCTGCCACCATGCTATTCAATATATACTATAAATACTGATTTATAGATTTTGAAGAAAACGAAAGTTAAAAACCCCTTGTAAAAGAGGCCAGCAGCATCTTTTAGGGTCTCACAAACAATTCTTCTATTGTCAGCTGATCTAACAGACGCTTTTGGAGGCTATTTTGGGCTTTGGTATCGGGCATACTGTCAGGGCATTTGGTCTATCAGGCCCAGCCAGACCAAGCTCTTGAGCTTCCATACCTGCATACCTGACCATGATTCCCAGGCTAAAGTGATGCCCCAGTTCTCTGTAACTGGATCACCTGCTGAGAGCATCACTCAGCCCTATTAAGAATACCTACAGCCTCAGGATGCAGACATGGCTTGACAACAGCCTCAATCTACTCCGGCAAGGCTTACATTCACTGTTCTCTTTGGTTCTCCTAGCTTCTGTCTCTGCTTCAGTTTTCCCTGACCTTGCTCTTGGATCTTCCCTAGAACTCAGCACCTGGCTCTCTGATTCTCCTAGCGCAGATGATAGAATCTTAAAAAAGTACAGTTTGAAGGGACCTCCAGAGGTCTAGTTCAACCCCTGACCTGAGTCAGGATCATCCATATTCATCCGTACAATCCATAATCTAAACTCTTTATATGACTACAATCCATAATCTAAATACTTCGTAAGACTGCCATCAAGCCTGACACTACTCAAGATATGACACTCTAACCTGCTACAGGTAAAGCAGGGGAACCACAGTTGCCAGTGAATTGCTTTGATCAAATGTTAATAAATGCTCAAAAGATCCCAGGTAGAGGGGCACACTTCCTACTACAGAGGAGGGCAAAAATCCCATAGTCCATGACAACTGACCAGGGGGTAAAATTTCTTCCTGACCCCAGATTTTGGCAGTTGGCCTGGCTGAGTGGAGTGGCAAGACCCCTTAGCCAGGACCCTCTGGCTTAGGTCCTGGCAGAAGCAATGGCACACTCCAGTCAAAACCCCCAGCCTTGGCAGTAGCCAATGCCCAATAGTTCTATGGGAGGCATAAAAAGACCAAGACACCCTCAGCAGAAAGAGGGGGTGGGGCAACCAGCAAAACCCAGAAGCATGAGAAATACCTATAGTAAAACATAGACATAGCTATGCCTAGATCATCCCCCACCAGTAACTGTTCAACCTCTTCCTGAACACCTCCAGTAATGGAGAATCCACAACTTCCTTAAGCAGTCTGTTCACTGCCTCACTATCCTAACAATGCCCTCCTGGGCACCTTTATCCTTTAATCGATCCTCCCATGACACCATGCCAATTTTACTCCTTGAGTCAGATAAAATTCACTTTTTTGAAATCTGATGTCTTCATTTTGCTGACTTCATGCTTTCCCTGATCTCAGCTTGCACCCCAGACTACATGTCTTGGATCTCCCTCTCAGCTCTCCTGGGACCTAGTCTCATGTTCTCCACTTCGCTGATGCAGATCCTGACCTGATTCCCTGGTAACATGTACCCCCACCTAGCTGACTTCCTGGTTGCGCTTCAGGGCCTACCCACAGGCTCAGCCACCTACATCCCAGCCAAACTGTCACAGCAAGGCGTGCCTCACAGAAAAGGATGAAGGTTCTACCACCAAGGCAGTTCTCTATGGGTGAGTTGCTGACAGTCTTACAGGGTTTACAAGCTTAGATCACAGCCCTGCAAGCCCAATGCACCCCACTTCTGGGCCCACCAGTGTTACCAACACACTTGGATCACCTTGAACCCTGGATTTTGCTACCTGCCAGATTCAATGGGGATCCCTTCTGCTTCTGGTGATTCATTAATCAGTATCACCTCACGTTTTGCCTCTGCCCCAAAACCTACCCTTCTGATACAGCCAGGGTGGGACTGAACCTCAGTCTGTTGAGTAACAACACTTTGGCCTCTGCTTCACCACCTCTTGAATCCACAGACCCTCCCCTGGATAAGCTCAAAGCTTTCATTTAGTCCTTAGCCAAGATCTTTGGAGACCTCCAGAGTGGGCTCTCCAGACCTTCAGACAAGGGCACTGCCCAATAGCAAGCTGTGCCATCAAGTTTAGACAGCTGGTCATTGATACTGAGTTGAACAAACCAGCCCAATACTTCCATGTCCACCAAGGGTTCTTGGGCCACATTAAGGACAAGTTGGCCCAGGTGGAGCTCCCAGCAACCTTGGATGGCCTTACTGATCTTAGCCTCCATATTGATGCTTGTCTGTCTGAGTGACAAAAAGGGTATGAAGCTGCATCTTGGCCACCTGAGCGGGCTAACATTGAAAGAGAAAACGCTACCCCCAGAGGGTGCCAGGCAGATCAACACAATGAGGAAGAGAGGAGAAGGTTCAATGTTGTGTTCAGGACCTCTGACTGCATTGTGGAGAGCCAGGGCATTTTGCCCAGACATGCCCAAGGAGGGGGATACGCACTTCTTTGGGAAGACTCCCCAGATTGGCTTCATTGGAAGGGTATGGCTCAGGCCTGCCACTGATTTGGCAGCCAGGCCACCAACCTGAATCAGGCTCTTGAGCACCATCAAGGCCCAAGACTTACCCTGCTAGTCACCCTTCCCCTACAGCACCAATCTGTATGAATGTCTCTGTTCCAGTGCTCTTAGACATAAGATCCTCTTGTAACTTCATAGACTTGACCTTTGCAGGGCACAACCAGAAATTAGTCAGGCCAAAGAGGAACTCTGAGGTAGTGGATGGATCCCCTATCCCTCACGCCCCATTACCAGCAAGTTGGCTCCACTAGGGGTATCAATAGATGACCACCTGGAGTCTCTTTCTTTCATCCTTGTCTCTTCCTTTAATTTTTCAGTTATCCTAAAAATCTCTTGGTCCATGATCCAGATGCCTATGGGGCCTAAGGAAGCACCATTTCAGCTCACCCTTTTGCTTGAGCTCTTGTTTAGAGAAGGATACTCAAATTGAGACCCAGGCTGGCAGCAGCACAAATGATACCAAGACCCTCATACTGACCATTGACAACTCCCAGCCAGCATCAGCAGGAAATACCTACCCATCAGACCCTGACCAATTGCTCCTTACTACTTGGCAGATGTATTTGATAAAAAAGGAGCAGATCAGCTTGCCTTGCATCCTCCTTATGATTACCCTACTGATCTTGTTCCAGGAGCACAGAGTCCCTTCAGATGTATTTGTTCCTTTTCTGAACCAGAGCTCAGGACTGTCAGAGTAAATATAGAACTTCCATACCGGCTTCATCAGAACTTCCATGTCCTCAGCAGGGCCTTGATATTCTTTGTGCCTCAGAAAGACAGCTCTCTTTTCCCCTGTGTTGACTACAGGGCTTTAAACAGGGTAATGGTTCATAATCATTACCCACTGCTTGTAATGAATGAATTATTCAAGAGGCTTCATTAGGACAAGATTTTCTTGAAATTAGATTTATAAGATACCAACAACCTCATCTGCATAAGGGAAAGGAATGAACAGAAGACAGCATTTAGGTTCTGCTACAGGCACTTTGAATACCTGGTCATGCTCTTTGGACTCTGCAGTGCCCTTGCTGCCTCTCAACATTTTGTGAATTATGTATTTCAAGACATACTAGACCAATTTATTATAAATTTACCTTGATGACATCATGATTTTTTCTGATGATCTGACCCAACACTGAGAACATGTGCGCCAGGTTCTGCTAAGGCTCTGAGAAAACCGTTTATATTTTAAATTAGAAAAATCTGAATTTGATAAAATGTTGATTGAGTTTTAATGTTATACAATTTCCCCTGACATCCTGGTCGTGGACCTACATAAAGTAAATCACTGAATGGGCCACTCCATAGGATGTAAAGGGAGTCTAACAGGTTACTAGGCTTTGCTACTTTTTACAGACATTTTATTGAAAGATTCTCACACCTGGTTTCTTCCTCCAAAATGACCCCCCCCTCCCCCACTGCAGAGCAAAATGATCTCACTCCCCCTGCCCCCAGAACCACCGGGGTCTCATTCTACTGCCCCTCCCAAGAGGTCTCCCCGCCCCTCAATTGCTGTTCTTAAGAGGAAGATACCATTTAAATGGTTCCAAGATGCCCGAATGACCTTCACAGACCATAGGAACCTGGAATACCTTCATATGAGTTTGAAACTGAACCAGCAACAAGTCTGCTTCTCACTTTTCTATTCCTGTTTTAATTTCATAATCAATCACCAATCAGGAACCAAGAACCAGAAGGCAAACTCCCTGTCAGGTAAGGATGAACCCTAGGCTCTAGACTCAGTGCCACCCTCCACCATTCTCCAACCAAAGAAACTTCATTCAGGGAATTAATTGGCAGAGCCACCTCTCAACCACCCAGATATCCCTCATAGTTGACCCTTTCACCAAAACACTGTGCCAGCCAGAAGAACCACCACAACCTGACTTCTGCTGGCTTGGGGGGCTTCTGTTCTTCCAACAGTGTCTCTATATTCCAGAGGGTCTGGTGCAACTAAGAATATTAAGGTTCTCCTGGTTCCCTGTGGTTGTACCAAAACCAGCTCTTTGGTTCTTCTTTTCTGGCCAGCATACTGATAGAACCTCTTCTTGTTGTGGTTAACCTCCTTTGTGAGATGCAGTAGGGCTGTGCAAAGCTTCAGTCCCTCATTCAATTTGGCAGAGATTCAGCCCCGTTCAGTGGTCAAATCTCTGAATCTGAACTGAATCAGAGGACCTTTCTCAGATGCTCTCTGACTCTCTTTGGAACCATGTGGCTCTCTGAATTTGTTTCTCATTTCTTGCATGAGATCTGAAGGCATGGAATGGAATCCAGATGCCATGGAATGGTATGGAATCTCTTCACTAATCTATGTACAATCCTCACACTAACAGACAAACGAAGTGTGTAAATCCAACATTTGAACAATACTTCAGATGTCAGACCAAGGTCACGAAAAAGACCAGGTTAAGTGATACTGACAGCCTGGCCCCACATAAACCTTGTACAACATTCTATACTATGGATTTATATTTACTGTACAGCTAATTTACAACCTGAGGATCATTTTATGAACCCCTACCTTATGCTGCTGACTATTCATATACAGAAATAGTCTACAGGACCATTCATGTAACTGGAGTAATTCCTCAGCAGTATATTTGCAGTGAATTCTCACTCTATTCCTCATTGAATTAAGAAACAAACAAATATCACAGTTACAAGTCCAGTACTGTAACTAGTGCAACATGAGAGAGGCAACCACTACAGACATTGACTTGGGGGGTGGGGTGGGGAGAGGTTGAAAAAAAGGGGCTGATTCCAGTAGCCATGCATTTGCAATTGAAAACCAAAAGTCATTGCTTCCACTTTGCCCTGGGCACATGGCCATGGCCCTATGCTTCTGTAGAAGTCAGTGAGATATGAAACATGATTGGCTTTGAAATAATGCCAAAAGAATTATTACATTTTATGTGCTCTAAAACATAAAGGCAAAAGTATACCAAACTTATTTACATTAAGGAGTTCTTTACAACTCAAGTAGTCTCATTTTAAAATCAAGGAAGAAGTAACTCCTCAAGATGATTTTGAGTCCAGAACCCATCACACAGTTTATATGAACAGATTAAATTAGACAAAATTTACTGCCGATCATAGCTCAATTCGTGTTCATCTTCTGATCTTCCATGAAACAGACAGAAGCATTGAAAAATTCCCATCCATCCATCCATGCCAATGTCACAAATCCACATCCTAGAGGGATTATCTCTAAGGGTGAATAAGTCTCCATGCTCATTTCATTCTCTGCCTTCTCTTTGCTGAAAGTGTCAATGTTTATGAATTTTCTACTGAAACCTAATTTAAGGTCATCAGCTTATTTCAAATGAACCACTGGAATCATGTCTTAGGAGATACTACTTTACTAAACTAAGATACATTTGATCCACCAACATAAAGTTGAATTGTTCCATGCCCAATTTATAAAAAAATGGGTTGAGGAATCTCACCCCAGCCCCTACATGCATAAGTGTATAAACACACACTGAAATCATGCAGCCCAAATCAAAATGTCAAAAACGTCAGGGTCTATGTTTCACTCAAACTATGACTAGAAAGCCAGGGAGTGTCAGAGAGCAGAAATACTTTTTGTCATCTCCAGCTTACTAGGACAAACCCACTTCTGCCTTTCAGAGAAAGGATGTGATCACAACAACTAATACATTTATAGTGCTCTATGAGTTTGTTACCTCAATACTAAATTCAGGTAGTTCAGTACATCAGAAGCAGAATGCATAAACAATGCAAACTCTCCAACTATTATGAATATATTCAGTCTGTGTCCTGATCTCTCCAGTAGTTTCCAATCCAACACAATTACAATTTTTACTTCTGGGTCCTAATCATCAACGCAATTAATGGATTAAATATCAGCCCCATCCATAAAGTGCCAATTCAATCGCACTCCTTTGAAACAATACAGAACAAACTTCCAAAATAAACCAGACAAATCCACATACTGAACATGTTTAGGAAAAACCTAATTCTTTCTTTCTGGTAATACTTTTCCCCACTATAACCAAGATGCATTGACCAGTTCAACCATTTTGACTTCCAACACTGCAAAATCAACAAAACCTAAAGCCAACCAAATCCCATCCTACTCAGAGCAAGATTTTCTGGAAAGCGGAGAAAACAGAAAGAGAAAATTTGTGTTCACAGATTTTCATCATGAACGTTTTTAAAAATTGAAATTATTCGATTAAGCTTTTCAAACAACTCTGGATGCCCTGAATATCCTTTTCCTGCCAAGCTGTACTTCATGATTAATATAAGATTCCCTGAAGTGATCATTTTCAAAGGCATCAATGGAAATTGACCAGTGTCACCAGCAATTAGTGGAAAATGAAAACACCTCACATTACTCAATTTAGAACACATCCAACTTGGATTAACGTCAATGGGAGTTTTTCCATTTACCTTAATAGAAGCTGAACAGGACCCCAATTCACTTTTAAATTAGAACTTATTATTCTTACACACTCATTAACCCAGGTGTAATATTTATTGGCTGGCCTTTTAGAAGTCAAGAGATAGATTTTAACTAGATCTGTCAATTAATCGCAATTAATGCATGTGATCATAGAATCACAGAAGTAGGGTCGGAAGGGACCTTGTAGATCTTCAAGTCCGACCCCCAACCTGGGCGGGAGAAAAAAACTGGACTCAAATGAGTCCATCCAGGTAGGCATCAAGCCTCTTCTTAAAGATCCCCAGGGTAGGAGCCAGCACCACTTCCCTTGGAAGTTTGTTCCAACTCCTAGCCGCCCTAACTGTGAAGTAGTTCTTGCGGATGTCTAATCTAAACCTACTCTCCAATAATTTGTGTCCATTGTTCCTTGTCATGCCAGGGGGTGCTAGGGGAAACAGTGTCTCCCCCAAACCCTTCTGGTCCCCCCGGTGAGTTTATAGACAGTCACCAGGTCACCCCTCAGCTTTCTCTTGTGAAGGCTGAACAGGTTTAGGTCCCGCAGTCTTTCATTGTAGGGTCTGCCCTGTTGTCCCTGGATCATGTGGGTGGCCCTCCTCTGGACCCTTTCAATGTTGTCCACATCCCTCCTGAAATGGAGTGCACAGAACTGGACGCAGTACTCCAGCTGTTGCTTGACCAGCATCGCATGGATGTGTTAATCATTGTTCATGTTAATTTTTTTTAATGCATTAATTGTGAGTGTGGTTTTGGAGCCCACACCCAGGCTCTGCTCTGCTGCCGTGACTGCCACCTCCAGGCCACCCTGCAGGGCAGTGGTGGCAGCACAGAGGACTGCAAGGCAACCTGGGCACAGTCTCTGGGCAGCTGCAGTGAGGGAAAGGGGCACACACAGACACAGACATGCAGCCACAGCCTGCATGTGGCCAGGAACAGCCCAGCAGCATGTGGGGCACTGCCCAGCAGTTAAATCTGTGCAGGAGAAGGGGCATGAGGGAGGGAAAGAAGGGGGTACTTTGAGGCCCCCACGGTGAGGGAGGGAGTGAGGAAGAAGCAGAAGCAGGAGCTGGGGTGAATGGGGCCCCAGAGCCAGGGCGGGTCATGGGACAGCTCATCTAGGTGTGAAGTGGGGCTCCCACTGCTGTGTACAACCCCAAGAGAGGCATAGGGGTACATGTCCCTCAGATTTGTGCATGGGGCCAAGGCAGGCTGCCACGGTGGGCTGGACTCTGTGCCACATTGCCTTTGGCCCAGGAGCCACATGTTGGCTGCACTGCATCCCCTGCCCACTCAGCTTCAGGAGGCACAGCATGGCATTGCATGGATCCCAGGACAACAGCAGTGGGGCACAGAGCCCAGCCTGCAGCAGCAGCCCACCTCCACCCTGTGGAGGGCACGGGGGGGGGGGAACATGTGCTTCCCATACTTCCCCAAGGGTGCGTGCAGGAGCCTCCTCCCACCATGCTCCTGGATGAGTGTGGGCTCTGTCTCACAAGCCACCCTGGCCCCAGGGTCTCATTCACCCCAGCCCGTGCCCCTGCCCCATTCCCTCCCTCAATGTGGGGGCCTCAATCTGCTCCTCCACCCATTCCCTACCTCATTCCCCTTCCCCTTCACAGACTTACCTGTTGGGCGGTGCCTCTGTGTGTGTGTGTGTGTGTGTGTGTGTGTGTGTCTGTCCCTCACTCACAAGCCAGTCCCCTCCCCCCCAGCCCCACTGCTGCCCCCTACTCCTGACTCACACAGTACCCCACATCCTGCCAGGGTATGCAGGAACCCCCCCTCCCCAGACTCCAAACCCCACACACACCTACCACTCCCCACACCTTCACAAATTCCCTCCCTACACACACTCCTCAATCATACAAAGTACCTGCATAATTTTGAATAACTTTGAGTTTTTCTGCATATAATTTTGAGTTTTTAGCTGTTTAATTAAAATCGCAATAGATTGTGACTAATTTTTTTAATCACACAACTAATCACGATAACATTTTTAATCATTTGACAGCCCTAATTTTAACCATTTATAAACAGCATATTTTGTAAGGGAAATGCACAGTGAAATGTTGAAACAAGTGGAAACAGGTATCTAAAATATTTTAGCTTCTGAGTAAAGCAAGGAAAGTGACAGCACAGGCATAGAGAGCTCCTAGAAGATTTATGTAAAACTGCTTTAGGTAAAGAACATGATGGCTAAATTTTAAAAAGAAAGAACAACACTTTCTGCCCACCCCACCCCACCAGTCCTCATAATCCTTGGTGAAAAGTGAACAGAATTTCAAAGAAGAAGCCACTTGAGCAGTGGATTTATCCATTCTTTCTTGGGTTACTGGTAAGTAATTTGGCTGAATGTTTCTGTTCTAGGGCATTAGTTTTGCATTTTTCTTTGTAAAACACTAGAGTAACAAGTAGGAGAGACTATATTGCTATAAAAGCAGATCAATTCTTTTAGTGGAAATTGTTTATAAGGAAAGAAATGATGCAAAGATTCTCTTAACCTAACCTTGATGATGATAGAAAAGCAATAGCTGATATAAGGTACACTCCAAGTAGTGCTGGATAAACTACAGCTATGTTGCTGATAAACCAAAGTGAATCTTTGTATAATACCCAAATAGTTTTGTTCTTTATTCCAATGCTGCTAAGAGCTAGATTCTCATCTGAGGTAAATCATCATAACTCCATTGGCTTTCATGGAGCTATATCAATTTATATCATGATCTGGTCCTGAATGTGTCTATTACACACACAATGCAAAGTAAATAAAAATAAATATAGTAAATGACTCTATCAAGCCATGAAAGAAATATAAGGTGCAAAAATTTTCTGAAGAGTGAATATTTCTTAGGCATTCACCGTTATGGTATCCCAATGATTTGTGCAGTGCGTTTACTCCATTTACATATATAAGATTATTTCTTCCTAAATGCTGGGCATGTGAACTTCACATTGAATCTGTAAATTAAGATAAGTTCTCTATGGCTGATAAATCAGCAATAGTAATAAAGATATTACATGGCAAATCCTATTCCGATTACGCCTATGCTCCCTTTTACCTAATGTGATTGAAAGTTTATTTAAGGAAAATATAGTTGGGCTAAGTAGACCCTTAAAATGGAAAAAATTTAAAAATTCTATGATATTCCACAAGCCAGAATGGAGTCCAGTTCATTGTTCTGCTTTTTCCCATAATAGGTAGTAGTCATATTATTATTGCTCTATGGAGTTCAAATTGCTTCCTGTAGGAAATATCATTATTAGGACTGTGTGAATCTTTGGTCAGTGATTCAATTCAGCGGAGATTTGACCCAATTCAGTGGCCGAATCTCCAAATCCAAACTGAATCAGGAGACCCTTTAATCTCTCTGAATCAAATTGAAACCCTCCAAATAGATTTGGGGAGATTCGTAAAGATTCAATGGTTTGGACATAGACGCAGCTAGGTACCAGGCAGCTTGTGAAAGCTAAGATGCTGGGGTGGATGGAGCATCCCACAGGAGCACAGGGGGGTCCCAAGGATGCTCGGCAGCAGACCCAGAAGTGGACCAGAAGCACTTCCAGTCCACTTCCGGGTCTGCCAGAGAGCACGCTGGGGACCTTCCACCCCCATGCCCCCCCACCTCTGGCTTGGCAACTGGTGCCTCCTGGGTCTGGAGGAGCACTCAGGGTCCCCCTCTGGCTGATTGCCAAGCTGGGGGAGCACAGGTGGGGGACCACAGCGCACTTGGTGGCAGACCTGGATGTAGACTAAAAGTACTTCCGGTCCAGTTCACTACCAAGCATGTGGCAGGGCCCCCTGCACTCCTATAGGATGTTCCATCCACCACAGCATTGCCGTGTTCACAAGCCATGCCTGGTACCTCAAGGTATGTAGGAAAAACATTTAAAGCTGTGTCTATGGCTGAATCACTGATTCTCCAAATCGGCATCAAATCTTTAGTTTTGGATTCAGCTGAATCAATTGGGGACCGTGATCCAAATCAACAACTCGAGCCACTGTCCCCAATTTGGGCCAAATCCATATCCAAATCAAATAAGGCCCACTTCACACACCCCTAATCATTATCTTGCCACTATAAACTGGGATATTCTGATTTGCCCAGTGTCACCAGCAAGCTAATGGCTGTGATTAAGTGTTAATATTAAAGTATTAAGTGATAATAACAACACTCCAGAGTCCCAGTCCAATGTACTCTCCACTGAGCCCCTAGTAAACTATTACTTTTATGTTTACTCCACACTGGGCACATCTACACATACAATTAATGTGACTGAATTAACTGCTGAATTAACATGACTAAATATCCTGATGTCACCATCTACATATGTGTTTAAGTGCAGTAATTTACTGTTGTGTACAGTGGTGGATTAAGATTTACTGGGGCCTGGACTCCGGTAGGGGGTGCTGCCACTGCCAAGCTCAGAGCAGACCCCTGTGCCCTGCAAGGGAGGCTGGGTGGACCCAGCTAGGTTGGCTGTGGGGTGGTACATGCCTGTCTCTCCTCCCTGCTCTCTGCTCCTGTGCCAACCCCCGCCCACCATGGCCAGAACAGAGTGGAGCTGAGCAGGGAGAGGGTGGATATGGGCTGCCCTCTGTGGGCTCAGGGCTCTCTACCCTGCTGCCTTTGCTCTGGGGGCGACATTTTCCCTGCTAGCCTTCAGCCAGGCATGTGGCTGGCGTGGTACTCCTGGGGCAAAGGCAGCAGAGAAGAATGCCCTGAGTCCACAGCTAGCAGCATGCATCTGCCTTGTGCACTAATCAGGGGGGTACATCCCCCCATGCCTCTCCTCAGGGGTGCATGTAGCAGTGGGGAGCTGCCCCCTCGCTCCCACATGCCCCTTGATGCCTGTGGCTCTGTCCCACTCCTGCCCTTAGCCCCAGCCACCCTGGCTGGGCATCACTCCCAGCCCCTTCCCCTGCTCTTGTCCATGCCCCTGCCCCACTCCCTCCCTCACTGTGGGGGCCTTAATCTGCCCCCCACCCCTTCCCCACATACACTTACCTGCAAGAAGCTGCTCTCCATGCTGCCTGGCTGTGTTCCAAGCTACATGCATGCATGCAGCCACACACAGGCACATGGTGCCCCTTGCATCTCACTCCCAGCAGCCCCAAGTAGCCCATTGCAGGCTAAAATGCTGCCTGCCTTCAAAGGGAAACCCACCATTTTCCTCAGAAATGCATGGCCCTGACAGCCCATGTGTTAATCCACTTATGGTTGCATAGGATAGTACCTGTGTCTAAAGGGAGTATCTTATGCCAGAGTAAATTAAGCTACTGTGCACTAACTGCAATGCATGTGTACAGTGACAGTTCACTGTGCATTAAATTAGTCTAATATGTAGTAAAGTGAACATGTAGACACTCCCAATAAGTAAGAAAGGCCCTCAATATGAACAGAGAGATGATCTCCTCAGGAAGTTATTTTTGTCAGTCACTTTTTAAAATGCTACTCCATTTAAAAACTTAAAACTGTAAATATCAACAAAGCAACTAAAATAAAATGCTGCATGTGTATGGAGTCTTTAACATGGTCCTAATCACTGAACAAGGATCATTGGGAAGCAAGGCATGCTTCTGCATTTATGTAAGTAGCTGAAAAAGAACAAAGAGAACATTACATAGTTCCTTTAAATAAAGATGCCTGCAGTAACAATGACTTTAGAAATGGCTGGAAAAGCAAAATTCAGAGTATGGGAGAAATGTGGCATACACAGAAGATTTATATTCTTGTGTATCTGCAATGGAAAAGGAAGTTACTAAAACATTGCCAAACTCAAAAACACTAAAGCAAGTGTTTGTAAGATAATAGGCTCTCAAACCTGAAATGATAATAAGCTAATAATATATTTATTCAGATCCAAGACAAGAAAGTTTCTTTCCCCAGTCACCATGGAAGGGAGCTCATTTTACATTTGAGTACCAGTCCAGAGTAGGCAACATCTCAGATGAGCTGCTACCTACCCCAGGCCAGAGAGACTCATGTGGCAGGAGAGGGGATGTGCAGCAGGGGTGTAGAGAGGAGACTGCAAGGTGTGGGGTGGGCCAAGTGGGGGAGACCCACAAGGTGCAGTTTGGGAATGGACAGCAGGGGAGACTGTACATCCTGCTCCCCCATCTACCCTCACAACCACTTACCCTGCCCTTCCCTCCACTGTTTATCGCCAGCTCTGTGTCTGGCTCTGTCCCAGACCTGCCACTGCTGCTTCCTATCTGGACCAGGCCAAAGCTAAAGCTACCATCACTGCTGAGCTGGAACCAGAGCCAAAGCCAGAGGGAGAACCACCCAGAAGGTGAGCAGCAGGGGGTACGGATGGCAGGGCAGCAGAAACAGGGTAGGTAAGGGGAGGGGGAATCAGATGGCGGGGGGGCAGGCATAGGCATGAGGTGAAGGGGGCACTGATGGGGAAGTAGCTGGGTGGATAGGCAACAAGGTGGCAGGCACAGGCATGGGAGAACAGGGAGGCAGGTGGCAAGGCAGGCAGGCACTGGGGGGCAAGTGGCAGGGGAACAGGTGGCAGGGGTACCTGACAGGCATGGGCATGAAGAGAGGAGCAAGAGGTGGGGTTCTTGCCCCTTGCCTCTGTTGCTGCAGTGGGGGGGAGGGGTGAATTTAAAATGACCCTCCAATATTACATTCTATACATGGAAAATATAACAGATTATAATTTTCCATGTATACAATCAACTTATATGGGAATTAACTTAAACTCTAAGTCATTTTGGAATTCAGTAAATATGGTAACTATGCCTATGTATTTTTTTTGTTGTTGTTGTTCTCTAGAAGGCACATACTAATTTCTGAGTGCACCTAGCAACATCTCTTTGGCCAAAGTATTGAGTACTTAAGTTTGCCAGGATACCCAATTCCCACACTGGATGAGAACAAACAAGAAATAAAGGAACTTCATAGAAACAAGGAACTTTTAAGACATTCTCATTATATTTTACTGTAGAAATCAAGAGAAAATGGGGCATGTTCTCTGGTTTTGCTCATCCCAACAATGCAGCTGGGTGAACCAAGAAAGACTAAGAAGAAAGCAAGTTATTCCAGTTCCTTGCCCCTCTGCCATTTTTAAATAAATAAGAAGACAATGAAAGAGAAAGGAGTATGATAGATGTAAGTGGGTGAAGGCCCATAAGACAATATGGTTACACATGACAGTATGATGTATAGAACGTCTCAGACATTTTTTTAAGTTCTACCAGCATAAATGTTAACTAAGTTATACAACATATAAAACTGAAAGCTTAGATACCAGAGAAGATTATAAGACAGAACAGTAGACTCATTTTCAAACTCATTTGAGCCCAGAAGAAAAGAAAAATAAAAGAGAAATGTTGCAGAGGAGAAAGCCACTCTAAAACTCCAAGAGAAGTCTAACAGAAGCAAAATGAAAAGCATTTTCATTAAAGCTAATAGTAACAGTGTAATATATAAGGGTCCAGAAAGATAGGCCACAGGAAGTAGTCTCAGTTTTACTGCAAGCAAACCTTGTAGCTGATGTATGGAACTGTTTCCACCTTGACACAGAAAACATCCCCAGGGACATTTACTTTACCTGAAGGAAAATTGTAATCTTCCTCCCAACTAAATACATCTCTAACTTCTGAAAGACATTAAGTGCACAAACACCATCTGTGAGCAGTGCAGTCAGTTGCTCCTGGAAATGGCTATGCCACTAAATTAAAGTGACTCTCCCAGCACTAGATAAAGCTCCAAAACAAGCAAATAAGTTAAATTCATGGGAAACCTTGAGGTGGGTAGTACCATAGTCAAAAAGCAGCCTTGTTCTATGCATCCATAAAGAACAGTGCACCTTGAATGGAATTTACCATTATGAAAAGTGCCCAGAAGAAGGCTTGTGAACCACATAGGACATGTAATACATACTGACCGCTGAGTTACATACAGACCTTGTGGTGGCTGTCTGCAGAGTAGTGAATTTCTACCCATATTCAAACACCCAACCAGTGAGACAAAGTGCTCTCTTTGAACCCTGCTTTACTATCCTATCTGAGACTGACACCAATGGACTGAAACAGAGAGTGAATTCCCTAACTGCCTTTGCTGTTTCCCTGGCCTCTTGGTGTCATCTTAATTAAATTATATACCTGCAGAAATTTCTTATTGGATGCTAAGCTGGATGTGTGGTTCTGTTCCTGTGGAAAGCAACTACATCACCCTACCAATACTAGCATTTTCCATTAAAGGTTTACTGTCATTCTCACATCCTTCTATCTGTTTAATGATGATTCGCAGTATTATAAAGTTATGTAGATTTGGGTTTTCCAAACCCTACAACATCCTGCAGGAATCTTTCTGTCTCCAGTCATATCTTTAACAGGTTCTGTTTCCATATGGGGGGGAAAAAAACCCCACTTACGTTATGTGACCAGGACTAAATAGTAAAAATAGGGATAGTGTGTGGGTGAAAAATACAGCACATAAGCCCCAGTAACTTATAACTGTTCTGTCTGTGCTACATTCCATTTTAGCCTTTTTTATTAATTGTCTTTGCATAGTCAGTAATATTTGAGACAACGCATTTACATTTAAGAAGAGTGAACAAGAATGTTGGTTATTTTCTATTCATTATTCAATATTTGTCATCATTAACTTCCTTTTTCAAACCTTTCAATCATCCAATTGATTCAAAGTTCAAAAATAATCCTCCAAGCTGAAATTCATTCACATAAAAACAGTTCAGAAAGCCAGGATGATTAGTGAGTTCATTTGTAAAACTAAAGATTCACAAATGAAAAAGGGGGATAATGTCATTGAAAAAAATTACTCACTATGAATAATTTAATGCAACTCTAGCTGTATTAACTTTAGGGTGGCCAGTAATTAACCATTTTGGGGAAGTCATCTTCAAATTACCAATGAAGAGGAAACAGTCATATCTGAATCTAAAACTCGCAAAATATATATTTAAAAAGAAAAACTATTTGCTCATAACAAACAATCATATGCAGAATGAAAATGTAACTTAGAACTTAATTTAGATCAAGGAAAGAAGGAAAATCTTTACAATGCATCTGTTTCCTCCAAAAAGACAAAAAAAGAAGAGACTTTCTATGTGCATTTTAAAAAGAGCTATTCATAATATAATACTTCAGGGGACCATTACATTTCAAAACACTATTAAATAGTAATCAAAAAGAGGTATCTTTTTTATCAGCTGTCAATATAGGTAAAATGCAGTTAAATTATTGCAAACAGCTATAGGAAGTGTTAAACCAAATCCCGTTTTTTAAAAAACAAAAAGTCTTTTGAAACTCCACTAAAATTGTAGGAAAAATTATCCTTATAATTTAGTAAAACCAAATGCATCACATAATAACAATATTAACTTTTTTTTTTCAATTCAATACAGTGTTATTATATTTAGGCACCTATTTTAGAATGCAATTTGTGTTGATGGTGCTGGAGAAAATCCAGACATTAAAGAACTAATTTAATTTCATTCTGAGCTATGCTTGATTCAAAAAATATTTCTTTTAAAATGTCCCAGTCCTGCAGAATCTGACTAGAAATCCACCTTGAACTATGTACACTTTGACTAACTCTCTCCCCAAGGCAAAATGATCCCGTATTCAGCAGGGCTTTATTATCCGAGTATTCTAAAGGACTTACATAGAATGTACCTGATATAACTGGACCAGAATGTCAACCATGATAGAAATTATGACCAAGACATGGAGGATACATAATGAGAACCTTATCTATTTTGCAGTGGACTGCTATTGGTAGAGCATACCTTTAGGGGGTTGTTTACAGAAATCAGGTCTCCTGCATTAAAAAAAAATGCATCAGTCCTTGTGCAGTCTTCTCTTTGTTTTCTTACTATATTACATGACATAATAGATAGTAGCTGTATTTAAGGTGTTCGAATAGTATTATAATAGACTGTTTGCCTGCCTTTGAAAACAGGCCTTACAAATTTTCTTTCAACATTAAGATGTGGCTGTAGCTACGTCCGCAATATAAAATAGAAATTCTAAAAATTGCCATAATCTATCACCTCTAAAATAAATGTACTGCTTTGGAAAATGAGGATTCCATAATGTTAATCCTTTTTCAACTTGTTTTTTCTTGTTCAACACACAGCACTGAGTTACTCTTTATTTTCTAAATACATAAAAAACTAACAAGATCTGTGGTACACCTGAACTCACACTTCTTCTGAGGCTGTAATGCGTGCATTTCCTGCTTTTTGTTTTTTAATTGTACAACCATAACAGTTGCATTAACAGGTTTTGTTGCTTTTACATAACTTCATCCAAAAGGAAAAACGGTTAATTCACTGTAAGATGCCCTAGTCATCTTTCTTTTCACTAACACAAACTGTTAAGAATTACAGTAAAGACTCCGGTGACAACAAAAAGGAAAAAGGTTTACACTTTTTTTTCTTTTGCTTCTCATAACTTTTACTTGCTAGGTTTAAAGTTTAAAGGCAAAATTTACGTAGGCAATTACATGCCTGTGGTTCTGTGCGCTTTCTTGCTAGATTTTTGAGGCACTCAGCAAATTCCAGCAGTGGGTGGCGAGACAAAAAAAGAGGAGTACAATCACTTCATGATTTAGACAGCTTTCTGTTTGTGGGTCATGAAACTTACTACTGTATATGTCAGGAGTTGTTAACAGCATTTCATGGAGGTCACCAGTGATTTCAGAGTTCCCATGGTAGAAAAAAGACAGTGCCCTGGATTTTTTTTGCTGCTTCGTTTTGGTTATCCAGTAAAATCTGCGAATGAAATTGTATATCCTTGAGGACATACTTAGATATTGTGAGAGAATGGGGTTAGAATTGTGGAATAAACTGGAGTTATTGAAAAAGTTGAATTCTCATGCTTTTTTTCTGATGAATATGACATTACTTATTTGGCACAATAATTACTAGAAATGTACTTGGATGATAAAGATTAGGCATCATTATGAAATTAGTGGCCACAACCAGAATATATCCAATGACAAGTTCAAGAGTTTCACTTTCAGTATAGTATGAAGAAATTAAGGCACATGATTGCTTTCTGCATTAACAGCAGACATGTGGTCAAGATATTGATTCATGTGGCTAACAAAGGTTAGTCTGTAATAGCCAATATTCCATTTAATACATGTTACATGCCACTTGTCAAATTACTAATGTTCATTCTTCATTCATTAGTCTTATTTCACATTTCTGACACCTTTAAAAACCCTGGTAAAATTTTCCCAGTTCGATGCTGTATTTGGATCCCAACACACTAGGCACATGTACTTTTGAGCTCTCCATGGTCTCAGTAAAAAGTAGCTCTTTTCTTCCTTTCTCTGATACACACCCTAGTAACAGGATCTATTGCCCCTTCATGGATTTGGGATGTCATAGCCCAAGTGTACTAAAGCCCCCCCACTGCTTATTTCCTAGTCACCATACAATAGCTTAAACATACCTTTTCCTACAACTCTACCCTTTGCCATTGTGAGCAAGCTCCATAGCTGATGACAGTTAAAGGAAACAGGGACACAAGCTTGTAAGGGCTAATTCAGAAGAAAGATTACTCTTTACTTTAGCTGGTACAAATAACATACAGATCTAGACAAATAATTAAGGCCCACGTATGTTTCTTCTTCTGTTTTCACAGATTTCACAGACACTTGGGCTAGAAGTAACCTCAGAGGATCATCGAGTCCAGCCCCCTGCGCCAGGGGCAGGAAATCATCAGGGATCATAGGAACTCAGCAAGATAAACATCCAAGCGTGTCTTGAAGGTGTTTGAAGTGGGTGCTTGAACCACCGCTGGCAGCAGACTATTCCAAACCTTGGGGGCTTGGATAGTAAAGAAGTTGTTCCTTATGTCCAGCCTGAATAAGTCACGGAGCAGTTTATGACCATGTGATCTTGTCATCCCTTGGGGCGCTCTGGTGAATAGTTGTTCCCTCAGATCCTGGTGAACACCACTGATAAACTTATAGGTGGCCACCAGATCACCCCTGAGCCTGCACTTTTCCAGGCTCTTCTTGAGCATTCATGGGTTTGGAGTGAGGGAGCTATAAAGTATCCAGTCTGCACTCTTCTCCTATTTCCTATACATGGTCTCTCCTCCGGAACACAGAGGCACTCTCTCTTCCTCTTCTGAATAACTTTCTAATACATCATCTCCATTTTACAAATAAGGAGACTGAAGCACAATGCAGTCATAGGTATTTCTCAAAGACCTCAGCATAAAACCCAGCAAAAGGGTGAGAACTGGAAAAACTGAGGAAATAGTCACTCTTCTTTTCCTAAGTACTAGATTCAGTTTGGTTTGAACATAAGCCTTCAGGGCTGAAATGTAGGAAAGATTATTTAAATAGCTGGGAATGCTGGGAAGGAAAAATGTTTCATTTGTTTTGTGATTCATAGACAGACATAAAGACTGAGTCTCTTCAAAATATCTGAGTCTTTTTCCAGGCAGATAAAATTTTCTAGAGAGTTATTGCTTTGGGAATTGGGATGAAAAGTTGAAACAATACTTTTTGTACACTTCTCTTCAAACTTTTTTTTTTATATGTGAAATTTCATTGAATCAAATTATTTGCCCAGTTTTGGTCTTGATGAACTGGTGTTTTCCATTCAAAATGCACAGTTAGGAATGTACCGGGGAGACATTGTCCCTGTTATGGGAATGTCAAAATGGGCAAAGCACCCATTTTATTGAGAACTTTCTGTTCGACCCATGGAACTGGGAGACATATTGACATCGTGCCCCCAAGACGCTAAATACTGTGGACTTTGGTGAAGTATCCACTAATTGCTGACAGTGGCAAGGTGTTCATTCAGATTGAGATAACAATCTGGTGGTGCACAACCAGAGATTGACAGCAGCCAGGTAGAACCCTTGTATAAAGGACTGTTGGTGGAATCAGAGCTGCCCCAGAAGGGGAAGAGGAGCTGAGAATTAGATGCCAGAGACAGAAAGCAGCTCTGCACGGAGGTGCAGGCAATGAGAGAGAGAGATTCACCAAGAATTTCTTGTTGAAGAGGCAAGTGTCAGGGCGTCCGGCCCATTGGAAGACCGATTGCTGATTCAGCCGAACTATTGCAGCTCTGTCCAGATCTGTGGCAAGGACTTTGTTGCTGTGAGTTGAAAAATGGGGCAGGCTTGAAATGCCCATCCAGTAAGTATTCATTGCAGGACTGATAAGTGAACTGCGAACTTGTAGGGAGAGCCAGCTGAGGGACTGACAGCTGGCAGCTAGATGGGTTACATTTCTTGTGAGCAAACATTGCTGATGCTCGTTATTAAAACTAAGTAAGCACTACTCTCGTGTGGTGTCTCCCTTTAATTACTCCCATCAAAGTCATGGCAGGTGAGATTGACACCAAGATGAGGGAAGACGAAGCTATAACATCTTATTTTGTGCCCTAGAAGAAGAACATACTCACTAGGAAATTCTCTGAGGTTATACTACTATGTTGGAAAGAGGAAGCAGTACCATAAGATTTCAAAGATGCTCAGTTTGTACAATTATACAAAAACATGGGTGATAGAAGCAACTGTGACAACTATAGAGGTATTTCCCTGTTGAGCATTGTCAGAAAAAATTGTCACACACATCATGCCCCCTAGGCCATAATCTCAAGGTGAAAAAACCTATCCTGAAAGTCAATGCAGTCTTAACTCAGGATGTTCCACAATTGATATGATATTTTTCAGTATAGCGACTGCAAAAGAAGTGTAGAGAAAAATGAATACCACTGTACGTAGCCTTCATCAATCTGATGAAGCCTTTTGATATGTGTCACAGGATGGGGTCCCCGGGGATGGCCTTGATACCCCTAGGACTCCTTGACCATGCCAATCCTGTCCCACGGGCACCCTCTTTCTCGTCTGCCATGCCTTGCTGTCACTGTAATAGATAGGGAAGCTGCCCTTGACTTTGTATTTTTGGACGTGGTCCTGATGGACCTTACTGAACCCTGTGGGTTCTTGGACCCCCTTTGGGTCCTGCTATAAAATGGATGCCTCTCAGGACACCCTCAGCCTTATGGGCTAGATGCATGGCTCCAAACTGTCCCTTTACCACACCCCAAGCCTCACAGATGGCATTCACACAATGTCCCTCCAAGGCCTTAATTTAACTTGGCCTTCAGTCATCACTGGGCTCTCCACAGCCCCGTCTCCCTCTCTCTGTGCCCCTTGGTGCTGGGGTCCGCTCACCCCCTTTGTCACCGTGCCCCTGGCACTTGGGTCTTCTCATCCCAGATACTGCACCCACACTGGCACTGGGGTCTGCTCACCCCTGGATACTGTGCCCACACTAGCACTGGGGTCTCCACACTGCAGTGGGCCCCCAATGAGGCCTTAGCCCAATAGCCTTAGCCCAATCTTCTGATATACAAACAGAAATCAAAATACAAGCCCCTGGGCTATAACATAACCCAAGCAGCTCAGGGTGTGCTCTGCCCCTTTAAACAAATCACCCTTCCCCCCAGCACTACATGCCTTGTAGGCCAGGTGTCTGGTAAAGTCCTTTAGTCTTACCAGGAGCAGAACAGGCAGTCACACCTCTTCACTTAGCATCCTCTAGGAGAGCTCCTTCCCCCTTGGCTGCTGGCAGAGAACTGACCCTCTGGTCCCAGCCCTGGGGTTTGTAGATGCCCCAGACCCTGCCTCTTCCGGGCAGCTGACTGCCTGCAGGTGCAGGCTAATTCCCTCATTGCTGCTGCCATGGTAACTTGCAGCTGGGGGGTTCCTGACTGACTGACTGCTAGGGCTCTCTCCCTAGGCAGTTTCTGCCCTTAAAGGAACAGGCACCTTAGTGCCCTGTGACAATATGGTCAATAGACAGGGCTTTTTTACTTTTCTGAAGAAACTGAGTTGTCCTCTGAAACAGTTGAACATCATTCACTCATTACATCAATGTATGAGAGCAACTGCAGTGCAGGAAAACAAAGAATCAAATGCCTTTGACATCAACAATGGGGTAAAACCAAGGTGTCTTACCTCCCCATGCTTTTTAACATCTACTTTTCGTTTCTGCTTCTTCGTGCATTCAAACACAGCAGTGATGGCATTTATCTTTGAACCAGATTAGATAGAAGGTTGCTCAACATTGCAAGTTTTAAGAGCGAAAACCAAGGTGAAAAAGCTGGTTCTGGGAAATTTCTTGTTCGTGGATGACATGGTCCTAGATGCCCACAGTGAAACTTCCCTACAAAATCTCTTGGGTAGATTTTCTGAAACATACAATAGCTTTGGACTGACAATTAACCTCAAGAAGACTGTAATCATGTACTAAAGGGTGGAAGAACCAATACCTGACATCACTTTGGAGGGTAAATCACTTGGTGTCATCACCAAATTTTGTTACTTGGGTTATGCGATCAGCAGGAATCTTGACCTTCAGACTGAACTAACAGAATCAGAAAAGCAGCTAAGAATTTCAAGGTAGTACAGAAATGTTTATGCAATAGCAGCAAACTATTAACTAAGGTGAAGATGTGACTCTATGAGACTTGCAGGCTGTCAGCTCTGCTTTATGGTTCAGAAATGTAAATTACATGTGTTAGGCACCTTAAGAGATTGAATAGCTTTCACATGAGATGCTTGTGTAAGATCCTGAAAATAAAGTGGGAAAACAAAATACCAAACATGAAGTGCTAGAACGTGCAGGATTGTCACACTTAGAAACTACTATCCAGAAGAAGAGGTTGCAATGGTTCGGCCATGTCAGGAGAATGGGAGGAGACCACATACCCAAGAATATTTTGTACAGTGATATTCAAGATGTCTCTAGAAAGCAGTGTTGCCCTCTATGGCAGTACCATGATGTGTTTCAAAATGATATGAAGTCTTTCAGCACCAATGTAGAAAGCCAGGAGAAGAGAGCTGAACCCCCTCCAATCTGGAGGAAAAATCTGGCAGTTGGTGCAGCACAACATGAAACTGCTTTGATCCAGAGGATGGAAGCAAAGTGAGAAAGAAAGCAGGATGCTGTAAACTTGGACTCCAACTCAGGCAACACATGGATCTGTGAAACTTGTAACAAGCTGTGTTGCGCTTGCTTGTCAGCCACAAGTGGATTCATCAGGCACCTGACTAGACCTCTTATGTGTATACCATGATCCAGATTACCTCCTAGTTAGGAAATTCACAAGCAGTTGTAGAATAAGCATTGTTAAATTCTGCCATTTTGTTGGTTTTCAGTAGAAGTTTTTCACCTTGTAAAAGTGCATTCAATGACCTGTTTTGTTTTAATTCCAGCATATAACTTTTCACATAACTAAATGTTAAATGGATGAGAATTTCCTAGAACATGTCTAAGTAAGAGAAAGTGTTCAGTTTAGCTTTTTGGTAGGGAGTAGTGAGTAGTGAAATTGTGATTATGCTAGAAATGAGGAATATAAACTCTAAAGATATCCTTTGTAACAGATTAGAATCCATTTTAATCCTGGCCTAAAGTTAAAAGGAGTTCCAACTTGGTCATGATGCTTAAAGACGGTGTGGGAAGAATCTGGAATTCCAAGCAAATTTCTGGGAAAGAAAGAGGTCTGGAATCCCAGTTTACACAAATTTTCCTACTACTGTACCAGAAGACAAAATCAAGTCTAGGTCAAATGAATAAACTGGCTGTGTGATCATAAATATGTCTCCATCTAGCTCAACTTTTTAAAAGACTTATGGATATTAAACTACACCAAAACCACTGGACATTCTTTATGCCAGCAGAACTTTGCAAAAATTCATCTCTACTATGACAGCATGTAAACTTGGCAGCCCTACTGTAGAGAGGTACTTGTTCGTTCTGATTTTTAACTCTATGCTGACTAGATCTGCCATGGGCAAAAACTGTAACAGCTAGTCTATTACAGGGTATGTCTACTATTTAGAGCTAGTTTGGGAAATAGGGCTGTGCGAAATTTCACTGGCTGTTTCAATTTGACATTGTTTCCACCAATTTTGAAACGTTTTGAATTTTGAAGCAGCCAGCAGCCAGGTGGTAGGAAACAGGGGAGAACCAGGGCTGCGCTCCCAGCTGCTCTGCAGCCCTATGTGACTCAGTTGGGAGCACATCCCTGGTTCTCCCCACCTCCTGCGGCCAGGCTATGGGAAGCCGATTGCAGCAGAGGAGAAAGGAACTGAGCCCAGGCTCAGTTCCCCTCCCCAGTGCTGTGATCAGCTTGGGGAAGGGAACTGAGCCCGACTGCTCAGTTCCCCTCCTCAGTCCTACAATCAGGCTGGGGAAAGGAACTCAGCCCAGATGGGCTGAGTTCCCATCCCCAGCGCTATGATCAGGGAATGAGTTACTTTTCGCAGCCCAATCTAGTGCTTGGGATGTAGCACTGGGCAGGGGAATTGAGTGATCAGGCTCAGTACCCCTTCCCCAGCTCCCTGGTCCCAAGCAGCAGAACCCAGCTTCCCTCCTTCATCTGGAAGGCAGATCAGGGGCCTGCAGCCCCAGAAGGACTGGCACAGGCCCTGCAGCACTCCCAAGGTTGCAGGCCCCAATCTGCCTGCCAGATGAGAGAGGCTGTTTTGAGCTTCCCTATTATAGCGAATAGGTGAAACGTGAAAACAGTGTCACTGTTTCAATGAAGCGAAATGGAACAGTGGTTTGAAATCGAAATAAAATTCGAAATGAAATGCTGTTCCGTCAAAACATCGACACTCAAGTCAAAATGAAACAGTGCCATTTCACACAGCCCTGTTGGGAATAAGAAACAATAATTACTGCAGTATTCTCCCCACACATTGATTTTGCTGATAAGCTAGCAGGGATATTTCTATATAGCACTGAATTGTGTGGTATAGATGAAACCCTTTGGTCATATTATCTCACTGTACATAAGGGTGAATAAAATAATTTCGTGTGAAGGATATATTTTGACACAAAACCTTCAATATATTGAATGTTTCCTCTTGTAAGTGCATTAAAGATTCCAACCCTTGACTGGTATAAACTGGAACTCTTATTTATTCTAGTTTTTATCAGTGGGGGTTCTGACTTCACAATAACATTCCCCATTTTAATTTACATTTTTAAATCTTTATCTGCACCATTTGAGTTTCAGAATTAGTAATAAAACTCATTTTTTTTAGTCATTTAACATATTTTGGAGAAGGGGTTATGGTATGTGAAGTACAGCTAAGCTTATTTCTGATTATTGTTATTAATGATTATTAGCAAAGTGAGAATAGCTTAGGCAAATGGATCATAGGCTAATATAGTTTCAGGCTAGTAAAGGAAAATTCAAATCTTAAGGACTAGATCTTTGGCTGTAGCTAGAGAGACCACAACGTAAGTAATAAAGTGAAGCTAGAAATGGTCTCTAAATAGGGTGACCATATTGTGGTTAAGGAAATCTGGGATGGGTTAAGGGGATTCAGGACTGGGGGGGGAGCTGCCAATGCATGCATGCACACACATGCAGATACACACACACAAATAAACACAAACCCATGGTTCTTAGGAGGCCTGATAGTGGGGCAGAGCAGGACAGCACAGAGACATGTAACTGAGCTCCATCTCCTGTGAGCAGAGATTGGACCCAGCTGGGAAAGGCTCCTCTCCCTCACTGCTGGCATCTGTCTGAGGCCACCCCATGCAGGTGCCTAAGCCTCATTCTCAGACCCTGCCCCACTCCAGCTGATCCCTGCCCCAGGCAGGAGGAGTAGTGCTCAGCCCAGCCCAAACCCCTCCTCCAGCCACAGCTCAGCAGGAGTTGGGCCAGGTACAGTGGGTGCAAGCAGCCTCTGCCTGCAGCAACTAGGCCTGTGCAAGTTGGCAGTGATCCGATCCGGCTTCGGATCTGGCCATTTTGGATGGCAGTGATCTGATCTGGAGCTCTGGACCAGGTTTCCACCTCAATCCAGCCGAAGCTTCAGAGCTGCCTCGGAGATCCAGCCATAGGGTATAATGGGGGAATCAATGAAATATCTATAATTTTGTTGTTTTCTGTCCTATTTGGATGAAACTTGCAAGGATGGTATCCTCTGCTGAGAGCATGAAACCTGACAAGTTTCAATAAGATTGGTGCTGGGGTTTGGGGGTAACTGTACTCCAAATTCTTGAAAGCCAAACTCATGTCACCACTGTGTGTTACACCACAGGGGGGTAAAAACTGCAGGAAGGGTGGCCCCTGGTGAGGCCACAAAGCCTGCCAAGTTTCAAGAAGATTGGTACAGGGGTTTGGGGGGAACCATACCCCACATTCTTGAAAGCAAAACTCCTGTCATGTCTACGTGTTACAACACAGGGGGGTCAAAACTGCAGAGCTGGTAGCTCTTACTGAGGCCACAAAGCTTGCCAAGTTTCAAGAAGATCGGTGTAGGGGTTTGGGGGGAACTCCACCTCAAGCAGTGGACAAGCAAAACTCATGACATGGGTGTGTGTGTTAAGGCGCAGCAGGGTGACAGCTGCAGGGATGGTGGTCCCTGCTGCAGCCACGACACCTGACAGCTGTCAAGGAGATAGGTGCAGGGGGGTTCTGGGGCCCTGCACCCCCAAATGCTGGCAGGCAAAACTCGTGTGATGGGTGCTTGGGGAACCGGGCTCCATCTCCTACTAACTGGCCAGGATGCTGGGATAGCCCATGAAATCCAGGACTGTCCCAACCATTCTGGGACATATAGTCACCCTATCACTAAACAATCTAAACTATATGGGGAAACTGGAATACATTCAGGGGCTCTTCAAACTACCAATTATTTTATTTTGTCTTTACATTTGTGCAAGACCACCCCCAAAATAAATTTCTTCTCTTCTGGCATAGTACCCTTAGTTTGTTCTCCAGGTTTCACACAACCAGAGGAGGCAAAGGGGTGGGTTGGGGGTGGAGGGCATTTGGATCTGATTGCTACATGCTTCCAAAACAAATTATTTTGACACAGCAGGAATGAAGACAATACTCACAAAATTTGGTTCATAAAGAGGTTGCAATTTATTAGAGATAAACTAGGTCATGAGCTTATTTAAATTAATGGGCACAGAGGGTGCTGCATACCACTGAAAGAGTTTGCATTATGGATGCTCATAACATTATCTATCAAGAATGTGTTTTTGATTAAAAAACTGGAATTCTTCTCAATAAATATTGTCAGAAAAATTGCCTCACAGGCAAATTATGATTTTCTTTAATACAAAATTCAGAAAATGGAAAAGTGTTAGGACTAAAGTTAAGAAATAAATAATTTTTTTTGGAAATTCCACTACACTGCTTTATGGGAATTGTAATTCAGTGTCCTTGTTTCCACAGGCTGCTCTCCTGGCAAGTTCCTCACCCAAATTACACTTCCTAGATGCACAACAGCCGGGACTCTTATCCCATGATACAGCTACTGTCCCTCATGGAGTGGAGATCATGGTGCAGCATGGGAAGTATAATTTTATCAGGAGAACCAGTCTATGTATCAAGGAAAATGGAAACATTAGGGACCATGGAAATATTTCCAAATTGAACTCTTTGACTTTAAAAGGAGTATAACAAGCAGAGGGGAGAATCTGAACAACAACTTGCCAGAATTATAGGCACATAATCTGTGAAGAATAACAGAAGGAAAACAACAGAAGACACTTCTATGGTAAAAGATACTAACGCTGTACTATAATGACTTCTCTTAACAAGTAAAGCCACTTTTTGTTAACCAACTGAAGGACAATTATTTGGATTACAGTCATACTCAATATTTCAATACTAAATGATTGTTTTTACCTTATAATAGTACATTCTGCACTCTTAAGCATCAAAAATCATAAAGCTACATATAGATATTTTTATTAATTAAAAATTAGATACCAATAAAGACCTACATATTTTTTAAAATACAACACACAACTGAAGATGATTAATGCCAGATAAATAAATGCCAGGATATTGTATCTCTCAAAGTAGTATCAATTAAAAGATTTAAGTTAAGAATAAACTATTTATATAAATATAAACCTGGATTCATTATAATATACAGAACAGAAATATAATAAGAGTCTTCTAAATTCATCACCAGTAAATGCAGGGGCAACTCTATAAAAGTCAACGATGCTGTGCCAATTTTAAGATTCCTTGGATGACCTAAAGGCATCTTTAAAATGTCATTATAGTGCATGTAACTTTGATGACAAGGGTTCATTTCACAACTATTGTGAATCTTACATTATATACTGTGATCATGGGATGGGACAAGAAGTTGTTCCCATTATAAACCATGCTAATTGAATTGATTTTGTTATATAATGGTGTCATTATTTATATGGCCATATCACCAAAACCACTCATTCTTAACTTATACCTTTGTTTAACGTATGAATAATCTAGTCTATGCTTTTAATCTAGTCTATGCTTTCATCTGTCTGTTTTTTTAAACATAACATAATTTGTTATTTGTTTACATTTTCAGTATCTCAAATATTGTTCTCTTCAGTCTAAAACTTAGGAATTTCAAAATATAAGCAAAGAAAGAGACTCTAATTAATTAACTAGTAGGGCTGTGAAAAGCTTCAGTCACTGTTTCAATTTGGAGGATTTGGTGTGATTCAGCAGCCGAATCTCCAAATCTGAATTGAATCAGGAGATCCATTAATCTCTCTGAATTGAATCAGAAGCCTCCAATTCGATTCAGAGAGATTCAATAATTCAGACAGACACAGCTTTATATGTTTTTTCTACATACCTCAAGATACCTGGCAGCTTGTGAACATTGACATGGTGGGGCAGATGGAGCATCCCACGGGAGCACTGGGGAGAGGGAGAGTTCCCAGTATGCTTAATGGCAGATCCAGAAGTAGACCAGAAGCACTTCCGGTCCACTTCTGGGTCCACTGTGGAGCTCATGGAGGTCCTCCCCCCACCCCCTGGCTCGGCAACTGCTGCCTCCTGGGTCTGAAAGGGCACCCAGGGTCTCCCCACAGCCAATCGCCGAGCCAGGCAGGTGAGGGGAGGGGGTCCCCCATGCACTCAGCGGTGGACCCAGAAGTGGACCAGAAGTACTTCTGGTTCACTGCTGAGCATACAGAGGACCCCCCCCCACACTCGTTTGGGATGCTCCATCCACCCCGCCATCTCAGCATTCACAAGCCATGCCTGGTATCTCAACATATGTAGAAAACACATATAAAACTGTGTCTATGGCTGAATCGCTGATTCTCCAAATCAGAATTGAATCTTCAGATTTGGCTGAATTGAATTGGGACAGTGATCCAAATCAATGTATTGAATCACTGTCCTCTGAATCAGGCCAAATCTGAATCAAATATGGCCCACTTCGCACACCTCTATTAAATAGCACTTTAATTAAATATCAAAGTGCCTACACTTCCACATCAGAAGACACTCTAGTTATGGCCTCTGATTCTGAGATCCCAAAATAGCATGCAAAGCTGTATGTGTGTGGATATGTACACTTTCCTTTGAATGTGCAATTTTAGCAGTTGCCCCTAACTGTGCAATCTACATGAATCAACAGGTCTGGGTTCAAAATCTGTACCTGCACATTTAAAGGCTGGTTGAAAATGTTATCCAATATATATTTCCATTAACTAAAGGACTGGTGGAAGTATAGATGTAATCAGTGTTTAGAAATAAAATAAAAAGATTCTGAATACAACTTATGAAACTAGGCCAACTTACACCCAGCTGACTAGAGAATTAAGCTAACCTATTGCTTGTGAAAATATAGCAAAGAGAAGATCTGTGAAATACTATCATTTCCTTATGGAAGAAAGAAAGCTTAAAATAGCAGTTCATTATTATTGCTACAGATTAAATACTTCAGAGTGGAGTATATCTTTGCATTTGGTACACATCCAAGTATCATGATGAAAATAAAAAAGGTAGACTTCAACATATTAAAAATATAATCTTTTCACTTAAAGTACTTTCTATCTCAATTCATTTATAAAGATAAAATAATTATTTACTGAACCACTGATAAACAGCAAGTGTATCCTTTTAATTTGCTTCCTGACACTCCTTGAAAGCTTTATAGTAAACAATTCAGAAGATAATGAAAGGTAAAACTTCCATCTCAAAAGGTTTGATTCAGTGAAATTATTGGGACAATCACTTAGGTTAAGTGTTTAGCCCAGAGGGCAATATAAAATTTCATCAAAATTCAAACCATGCATAAATGATCTTAACTTGCAGTGTCTATTTATACTACACATCATGTTAGTCATATTTTTCACCACAGATTGAAAGTAATGATGAACTAACTGATAAGGATGAAAGACCAAATATGCGCTATGCCACCCATGTATAATTCAGTCACTGGCAAACATGGATTAAATAGTGTCCTGTAACTTGTATAACAATATGTGTTTTTCAACTGCCCAAAAAACTAAGGTACGCTACTAAGGAAACAAAAGGAAATATGCTGAAATCTGATTTTTAAAAATCTCATATACAAAGAAGACAAGTTAGGAAAAGAATACTAAAATATATAATAGATCAATAACAACAGCCTTTTGGGACATGATGAGAGAAGTTACAGCAACAAGAATTACATATTAAGGAAAAATAAACATTAATCTATTGACTAGGCAGGCCCATATGTTATAGCAAAAAAGTAAATGCTGATAAAGGAATACACTTTTCAACACAAACATCTATTTACACACTAAGGCCACGTCTATACAAGATGCTGTCTGCACAGTTGCCCATTACTACTGTGCAATAGTATCATGTGGCAACAACCATGACGCAATGCTACTATGCAATAGTATTAGGCTAATGTGCAGTAGTGTCACAAAAAAGACATTCATTGGCCCTACTACACAGTAACTCCAGTTACTGAGCAGTCATTTAGTACTTGTTTATACAGAAATGACTGCACAGTCAACATCTTGTCTAGACATGGCCAGAGGGTATGTCTACCCGTGCGTTTTGCCGCAGATTAGACTAATTAGTTGCGGGGTAATTTACAGCGCTAAAAAGCACTGGCTCAAATAGCTGCTGTCTTGGGCACATGTGTAGGCACTGTGCCTGGAAGCAGTTCAAGCTGCTCTGGAGTTTATTGCGTCTCATTAACTGCACATGTAGATGTACCTAGAAATTCCTATATCAAGCTTCTAAGAGTGGCCTGATTTGCAGGGGAGTGTCACATGTCTCAACATCTTGACATTTCTTATTTAGGAGGTTAAATAGGTATTTAGAGACATTTACATATGAACATTTACTAGACTTGCCATTTTAAATAGTGGTATTCTTTCGCCATCATTTATTGAATATACAGTGGGCCAACTGAGTCATTAGGGGATGCATTAGTCTGCATTAGGGGATGCATCTTCCCCACCAAAGATGTAAGGCAAATTCTTATTCCAGAACTGTTCCTTCCTAGTAATCAAAATGATGTGCTATCTGAGATTGAGGTGACAGAAATAGAGGTGCTGGAACAAGTTGATAATTTGGAAACCAGTAAGTCATCATCAGGCCCAGATGGGATATATCCAAGAATCCTGGCTGCACTTAAGTATGAAGTGGCTGACCTGCTAGCAAAATAATGTAATCCCTCATTAAAAACAAAACAAAAATCAAAAAAAACTGCTACTATGCAGGAGGTTTGGAGAGCAGCAAGTCTACACCAAATATACCCTTTAGATTAATTACATGTGTTTGCATATTAGAACACATTATAGAAGTGCTTTATATAGCTAGCAACTTTTGTATAATATAATTAAATGTAATATTGCGTTTAGTGCTGTGGGGTGTGCTGGCAGAGCAATGAAAGTACTTCACTACAGCTCTGGAGATGCGAGTTCAAGCCTTTCTCTAGACTCATATCAAAGACTGCTTGAAGTTGACAAAGCTGTGTGTGGGTACCTTGCCATTCAGGCTGGTTGTCCAGATGTGATACTCCCTTTTATGCTGTTGGCTATGGAAATCTGTATGACTTACTTATGCTAGCTACAAAGGGCTGTTAGTTTCAGGAAGACTTAGACTTTGATTGTGTCTAAGGAACACAAACTGGACTCCTCATTGAGGTAGATACTGTATGAACAAATGACCTATGGAAGTCTCAATAGATATAAGTGCCTGCCAGTTTAAACATCAGGGAATAGTGAATTGCATGCACTGAGGCAAAGATTTTTTTTTCAGGAGGAATTCAGAGTGGGTAAGGTGCTAGTCAGCAAATTTTGAAGGGAAATTTTCCCCAAGTGTAAGAGACAGCATGGGAAAGAGCATGATGATGTCAATAGGTACAATTGATCATTTTTGTTGAAATTAATATAGTCACCCACTTTGTGCTCAGATGTTCTACTTGAAATGTTGAACTAGGCTTATTGGAAGGGTGCCTAAAAGGTGATCACGGCAGATACTCCATAAGACACACTCAGGTAGGCTCTGGAGCGGTGAGAGACGCGCGGGTGAATCCCGCTGCGCCCCTACTCCCCCAAAACCCCCCAGACACCCCTCAGCAGCCGCCGAGCCCCCTGCCAATCCCCAGCACAGCCGGAGGTAAGCGGGCTCATGGTGGGAAGGGGTTAACTCCTTGCTTGCTGGGAGGAGGCCGCTGCCTGGTGCCGGGCCGGGTCAAGCCCCCGCCCAGGCCCCTACTTGGCCCAGCCCCCCAGGGAGCCCCGCCACCGGAGCCGCGTGAACAGGCTGCGTAAAC
>NW_017728886.1:152048438-152050172 GCF_001723895.1 Crocodylus porosus
AGCTGACTTCCTGCCCTTTGGGCAGGGGGCTGGACTCGATGATCTCCCGAGGTCCCTTCCAGCCCTAATGTCTATGAAATCTATGAAATATTGCTAATCTTGCTGTTACTAGGTCATTCATATTTTACATGTATTCAGCCTATTTAATAAAGGTAACATGTATAATATAAACTGAGTATAAAAACGTTGGGACATCTGTCCAGCTGAGGTACATTGTCATAGGTTTACTGCCATTGGAATTGTGACCATTTTCACCAGCCAAGTACCTGACCCATGTTATTCAAAAGATGTTACTGCATTCCAGATTCCCGTTTGACAGAATACTTAGGAATATGCTGAATTCAAATTGAAAAAGTGCCTAAATCCTTTGCTGAATAATGGGCCAAAATAGAAAGTTATACCAAAAATAACAAAATTTATTATTTTTATATATGAAGCAACAATACTCTATTTTAAATTCATTATTAAACATTCAAGTTTTTCTTCTTTCAAAAGTGTCACTTGATACAAATGAGAACTTTTCTTCTTGATAAAATGCTGACCCCAAATAACATTCTGCAATTTGTATTGTATGAAAGCCAGAATTCTATTAAAAAGTCAAATTTAGGGAATGTTTTCAGGAAGTATCTTATTTCCTGAACTATCTTCCTCTGAGTTGATTTCCCTGCAATGTTACTGAGCAGTTTAATCCATAATGTCACTAGTATCACTATGCTTTTCTGTCTTCCCCCATTTAATGAAAGTCAGTGAACCAAACGCTACAAGGCAGTACCGGTGCCATGACAAATTCCAAGCCAATAAGTCTTATAGTTGCCAAGATGTAAGCTCTGAAGCTTGGTATTTGGCATTCAGAACTAGAGAACCTTACTAGAGTAACTACATGCACTGTATCTACAAGAGGGATGAATAAATCAACAATAATTGAACTACTAAAAGTGTCTAATTTCCAGCATAGTGCTTCAAGCAACAACTGAAATTAAAAAACTGTTAAAACACAGCTACATACTCATACAATCTTGTCATGAATGCACTGAAGCAAAGGTTAACAAAAAAGAATGAATATGCATTCTTAGCTGAAAGTAGCATCCCTTGATATACAGTAGTGATGAACTGTATAAATGTCAGGTCCCATCTGAGTCCCATGCAGCTTTACAATCCTAGTATCAAGAACTTCTTACAGTTTATGCAACATAATTTGAACTAGAAAAAGCACACATAGTATATGTATGCATGTGTGTATGCATGAAGAGTATCACCTAAATATCTATATTCTGGAGCCAGACAACATTCATCAAGTTTGCAGTGGGCCACAGACCCTGAGACAAAGGGTCTGTCCCGGGGAGACGGAGCGGAGCTTACCTGCGGCAGCGGCGGAGCCCGAGCGGGACATTCGCCGCTTGTTTACGCCAGAAGCCGGTGCCAGTGCCGGCGGCCGGAAGCCGGCAATAAAAGCGGCCGCCGAGGAAGAATGGGGGCAGGGCCCGGAGAAAGGACTCTCTGCCGCGGAGGTGGAGGATCCCGGAGGGGAGCAGGCAGACAACTCCGCGCCAGGCGGGAGTGCGGACCCCGGCGGGGAGTGGCCACCCGCCCAGGCAGAGGGAAGGACATCTGTGGCAGCCGGACCCAGTACCACGAGCGGGGAGCGGCGGACCGGCCCGGAGGACGAAGGTTCCAGCGACGGAGAGTTCTGGGACTGTGAACCCCCAGCTTGCGGGACTTGCAGGTCTGGGGTCA
>NW_017728886.1:152050183-152061954 GCF_001723895.1 Crocodylus porosus
CCCGGGGTGCCTGAAGATAAGGGTCGGCGGGGCCAGTGAGGCAACCGGCCGTGGGGATCAGGAGCCGGGGCACCGAGTACAAGGATACCTGAGGAGGCGTGAGGCCGGGGTGAAAGGGGTGGTGGAGCCCCGCAACGTGACCACCAGGGACCCCAGACTGTGGAGTAACCAGGAGCCGTCCTACTGAACCTAACAGCAAGTCGTGGCGGGTGAGAAGCAGGGCGGGAACCTAATGATCCAACGCCTACTCCGGACCAACGGCGTCCCAGGGTGAATAGCGGCACCCTCCCACCTCAAGCCGCTATTCCTAAGGGGGTTCACCCCCCCCCCCCTTCCAGCCTGGCGGTCACAGGGTCACAAAAGGCCTAACTCAAATCTCAAAGAAGCCAACAGAACAACTCTCACTAACTCTAACAGACTTTGGGTTTGGTCCTAAATGTAGTGGCTTTCTCTTTTAACTTATACTGAAACTATAAAAATAATACAAGTCTTAGAATGCAATTAGGTTTAGTTTACAACACAAGCAATAGAGGTAAGTATATTAGCAATTGCGTCAGAGACCTGTGTGGAATGAGTTGCTCATTTCAGTTCAGTTTCTAGTGGGTAAATTCTCAAATTACAAAAGCCACTGGCCAGCTGGGTGACCCACCAGTAATTTTAGGAAAGAGGGAAAGGGCTGAAAAGGCATGGCAAAAGAATTAGCCTCCAAGTCAAATTTGATTCAGTACTATAGAGGAATAGGACCCCAATAACCTGGGCTGTTAATTTAGTACCTTTGGCTGCCTGCACACATTCAAAAAAAAAAAAAAAAAAGCATGCTTTACTGGAAGAAGTAGCGTCTTACTTCAACCCAGCTCCACAGAATCTATATAGACAGGCACTTCAGCAGGGCTTTTATGGTGCTTTAGCTAAAATTGATTCAATTAGCTATTAGATAAAAGCACCAGAAAAGCCCTACTAAAGTGCCCAACCTATTCAGACACTGCAGAGCCAGGTCCAATTAATAGGGCTGTGCGAAGCTTCAGTCCCTGACTCAATTCAGAGGAAATTTGGAATCTCTGAATCCAAATCAAATCAAAGAACCCTCTGATCTCTCTGAAACAAACTGGAACCCTCCAAATTGATTTGGAGAGATTTGGAAAGAATCGGAGCTTCGGACATAGACACAGCTTTAAATGTTTTTTCTACATACCCCTAGGTAACAGGCAGGTTATGAGTGCTGCAATGCTGGGGTGCATGGAGTGTCCCACAGAAGTGTGGGGGGCCCCCCAGCACGCTCGGCAGCAGACCTGGAAGTGGACCCAAAGCAGTTCGGGTCCACTTCTGGGTCCTCCAGAGAGCATGCTGGGAGGCCCCCTCGCACTCCCCAGCTCAGCAACTGGTGTGTCCTGGGTCAGCAGAACCAAGGAGGTACAGTGGGGTCCTGTGCACACTCCCTGGCGGACCTGGAAGTGGACCGGAACTACTTCCGGTCCACTTCCAGGTTTGCCTCGCCATGCTCCGGTGGGACGCTTCATCTGCCCCAGCATTACAGCATTCACGAGCCATGCTGGTACCTTGACGTATGTAGAAAAAACATTTAAAACTGTGTCCATGTCCAAATCACTGATTCTCTGAATCAGAATTGAATCTTTAGATTCGGACTGAGCTGAATTGAATCAGGGACAGTGATCCAAATCAATGAATCAAGTCACTGTTCCCAATTCAGGCTGAATCTGAATGTGACTTGAATAGGGCCCACTTCACACACCCCTACCGACTAAGCTGCAGCTTCTTCTGGATACACGCGGGGCTCAGCCCAGGAACTCACTGAGTTCAAATGAAGCGCTGCTTTTTTTTTCAATGTCTGCAAGCAGCCTTTCATTCAGCTAGTACAAGACACATTCCAGAGGCAAAAAATTAAAGTAGACAGCTATCATAAGCATTCTTAAAAATAATGCAGATGCATTTCACTAGGGAACTGACTAAAAATATATTTCATATTCCATCTGAGTTAAAATTTGGAACGTATTCATTAAGGGCTGCTCTATTCAGAAGCAAAAAAGCCATGACCAAATTTGATCACAAACCTTTCCATATCAACTTATTGAGAAGTCATTAATCCTCCTGATTGGAGTCAATTATTCATCTACTTTTCAGAGCTCAAATCTTAAAATCTGATAGATTTTTCAATTCTGGGTTGCTGTATACACAAACTCATGAATTTAGGGATACCTAAAGTCACTTAGCAGCAACATTTATCACATTTTGGGTAAAAATTGCTGGAAGCAAATAAAGCCACCTCACCAGAGATGGAAGGGCTGATAGCTACCTCCAGCCATCACAGGGGCCACTGCTAATACATACACATGTAGAAGTATACAAATATATCCCAACACCTGTGGTGGTATAAGTATTTACCCATTGTGATTAATTGGATTTGTTATGCATCTTTTTACCATTTCATTTGCCCTCAGCCCCCAAGCCCCCAATCCAGCACCTTAAGACTTCTTCTAACATTCCCAAACACTGAAATATGTTATATATATATATATAATATATATATGTGTCTATATATAAGTATGTATATATGTATACACACACACATACACACACACATTAGTGTCAATATTGTTAATAAATAAAGGATTTCTCCTTCCTTTCATCCTTGATCTCATACTGGACTGCTCTTGTGCCTACTTATAGGTTTTAAACCTCCTCATTCACCAAGACTAAAATAGGGACCTTATGACAATTGAATGAGAAAGCAAGCAGTTTTATTTTAACAGAATACAAAATGCTTCCTCTGTAGTTATGATCCTGAGGTACCAGAACCTACACTTAGGACACCAAGACCAAAAGCTTAGTGAAATTCAAGCGTATTTGACATTTATATGGATGATAAGATAGGTAGTATAAAGAAGAAGAATATGAGAAGGGATATCAGAAGGAAGAAAAGTGCTCTCAAGACATCCAAAATCAGGAAAGTATTCTTAGTTAAAGTAGATTCTATAAGCCAGGAGTTGGCAACTTTTTTCAAGCTGTGGGCCTGAACAACCTAGGTCCAGTCTGGTGTAAGCCAGGTAGCTTTGGTGGAATATTAGTGCTGAAGGAAGGCTTAACCCTACACCCACACTAGAACTATGCAGCTAGGAGCTGTACCCAAACTACTGCTGCTTCTCCCAGCTCCCCATTCCCTGCCTGGGAAGTAACTAAAGATTCAAGCCAGTAGGCTGCTGTGCCAGACCTGGGGAGCTGACGGCTACTTCCAATCCCACCACCACCACCCCAATGCAATCCTGGCTCAGCTCTTCTCTGGCTGGACTCTTACTGAAACTTTGAGGCGAAGGATTGGGGGGTAAAGGGGGAAGCGTGGGCACAGATTCTAGCTCCCCAGCCCCAGCACAGTTCCTCTACAGCTGGAAAGTGAGCCCAGGCTACATACTTGGGGAAGAGGAGTGGAGAGAAGTGGTAGTGGTATGAGCACAGTTTCCAGATCCCTGGCCCCAGAACAGTTGCCCTGGTTTAGGCTGCAAAGAAATATTCACCTTAAAGTTAACCATATACTTATGCACTTCACTGAACCAGAATCCACATATGAGTTCATTGGTCAAAACCAACATTTTGAAGATGAGGCACTAAAGAAAAACAGGAAGTGTGTGGAGCAGGAGGAGAAAGAGAAAAAGAGAGATTTTTTTCTTTCCCCAGAATTTTACCCATTTGTGATGCTAAACTAAACCTTGTATGTTATGAACATGTATAAAAATGCCTTCAGAAAAGCCAGGAAGTCTAGCAGAGTTTTTTTTTAATGAAAGCTGTTCCAAGTTTGAAGTGCTATAACTTACCAGACAAAAAAAAAATTAGAAAACCCAGACAGTACTTTTCAACTGAAATGCAAAACGAAATAAAATTAAGCAAGCATCCCTTTCTAAAGTGATACACATGATTGCTAAGGCTGGCATTGTTTCTTTTATGTAAAACAAACTTCAAAGGGAACAGTAATTTTTGGATTAACAGGCAAACAATGCAGAACAAATTACATGAGTTACTAGTTAAAAGCTCTGTAAAATGGCTTGCCCTGTATATCTGGGTAATGGGACTGAGCACACACTAGGACAGTCAAATACTTTTTTTCTGCACTATTGCCTAGATTGAAGTCTTAAAGTTCAGGGAGAGTATTTCTGTATGCATATGAGAAAAACATAGTACTCAAAGCTGCTACAAAAAAGAATGGCTGACCCAGGAGTTTTTTATCCAAGTAAACCCTGCAAAGCAAACTGTCTGGAATGTTTTCAATCATTATCTCTCAGTGGAGAGCTAAAATAAAACTGGGATAGATCTTGGTACCAGTCCTAGAAGCTTTTGAGGCTAAAGTACACCAGAGTTCCCTAGTCTCTTTAAAACGGAGTGGGAGATTGTAATTCACACCTTCATAACATGCATGCATGGCTACTGTAATTCCCAGCTTGCTGGACCATACACCATAGATCCAGCTTGCCTATTATGCAGTGTCATACATTGGCAGACAGTGGATGCAGAAAGGGAAAGTGAATTTAGTATGACTAGGGTTTTTTCCACTGTTCCTCTCTCACCTGCAGCCTCCACCATTTAAGGTATAGGAAGTTTTAATTCAGAGGCTGTATCCCTAACGCCCATGCTCAGTAGCAACCGATGCCCATTTCCTCCAAGAATCTGTCCAATCCCTTTTTGAATCTGGCTAAAATGTCAGCTTCCCCAACATCTGGTGGTAATGAGTTCCACACTTTAATTGCATGCTGTGTGAAAAAGAACTTACTTTTGTTAGTTTTAAACTTACTATCTACTAGTTTCATTTTGAGACCCTAAGTTCTTGTATTGTGCAAGAGAGTAAATAATAAATCGCTATTTACTTTCTTACAAAACTTTCTCCTGCACCTCTTCTCTAAACTGAATAGGCCTAGCCTCTTTGGTTTCTCCTCATATGAAAGCCCCTCCATACCACTAATCATCTTTGTTGCCCTTATCTGTTTCTTCCCTAGTTTTTCTATAGCCTTTTTGAGGTGTGGGTACCAGAACTGAGATTCAACATGTGGACAGTATTCAAGGTGTGGATGCACCATGAATTCATACAAGGACATAATGATACTATCCACTTTGTTTACAATTCCTTTCTTAATAATCCTTAACATTCAGCTTGCCTTTTTAATGCTGCTTTTTTTCCAGGGCTGTAAAACATACTAGATTTGGTTGGGTTCTCTGATGATGTTCAGTCAGCCCTTCACCTGCATTACTATCACTTTTCCAATGACACTGCCACCCCAAATAAGCCTACACACTGTACTACTGAAGTCAATGGCAAAAGAGTCCATTGAAGTCATGACACAATTCCCACAGACTTCCATTATGAGACATGATTTCACCCTGTGATTTGAAAGGGGAAAATATCAACCATATAAATCACATCCTCAAACACTGGGTAACAGCAGATGGACAGCTACATCTCATTTTTCCTGCATTTCTAATTAGCAGCCCCTACAGCAGGGGTTCCCAAACTATGATACATGTATGCAAGTCATCTCGGTGGGGGGCGGGGCAGGGGTACATGGCAGAAACTGTGTAAAGGCAGATTTAATTTTCATTATAATAATAATTGGCATTTAAAGGGTTAAAATATAAAAAGTATGCTGGTAGGGGTATACAGGCAGCTGGTAAATCTGGAAGGGGGTACACAATGAGAAAAGGTTTGGGAACCTCTGCTCTTCAGCACAAATTGTTTCTTGTTGTCCTGGAGGCTGAGCATTATAAAGCAACAAGTATCACTTATTGACCTCCACAAGTAGCAGATGCAAAATATGCTGATAACTATGACAGAAACTTAGGAGTTGAGGTGCTTTTTCACTGACATAAAATATTTTTATTGGCTTATGTCAGTCTGCTACCAGAAATGGGCCCAGTTGACTGATTATCCACAAAACAGATACACCAAAGGTAATAGCAACAAACTGAATGCACTGCCTGTCCATCCAAAGCAGTGGTTCTCAGCCTTTTTCAGACACAATCCCTGATAAACTCTTTAGACACTTGAAACACTCCTTAATAAACTCTAGGCATTCCTCAGAAAATATCAGATCTTAGTTTTACTCATTTTTTGACTACTGAAAAATAATAGAATAATTATTTTCTTGAAAAGAACTTAGAAAGACCACAGCATGTCAGAAATAAAGCAGTCCAAAACCAAGAATTTGAGGAGGTTCCAGCAAGAGATGCTAACGTTAACCATCAAAGCTTTTAAAAATACATCGGAAGTAGGAAGCCAGTGAGAGAATCAGTGGGACCATTACATTACCAAGGTTTAAAAGATGTACTTGGGGATTATTAAGCCATAGCAGAGAAGCTGAATGAATTCTTTGCATATTTTTTTTTTTTACCACATAAGATATTGGGGAAGTTCCCATGCCAGGTTAATCCTTCCTAGTAGATAGGTCTGAAGATTTCAACCACAATGAAGTGACAACAGAAGTTTTAGAACAAATTGATAAATTTTATACTAAGTTCCTAGACCAGATGGCATTCCCCTGAGTTCTGAAGGAACTTGAAGGCAAAATTGCAGAACTGTAGGTAATGGTATGTAAGCTATCATTACAAATAGCCTCTGTGCCAAAGGACTGGCAGGTGGCCAACATAACATCCATCTTTAAAAACAGCTCCAGAGGTGATCCTAAGAACTACAGCTTATTCACATTGAATGAAATCACGCAGACTTCTATCATAGGAAACAACACTCTTCCATACCAACCTCCAAAAGCCCTGTGGCAATGGACCAGTGGTCACAGAAACAGAACCAATGAATCCAACAGTTTCCAGTCATGAATCTGCACATGGGTGGCAGTAGCTTGATGGTTGTCTCTCACCTAGGTTGGGACAGGGGTGCAATTCGGCAGCTGCTAATAGGACTAAGCAGTCCTATTAAAGATCCTCTCTGCTCACATTACATGGGATGTGGCTGGAGGTGCAGAAAAGGTGTCCTTAACCTAGGCTGTCTTATCTGCTCCAGGCTGGATAACTACATCCAGGTGTCCAGCAGGATCGCTCTGTGGTTAAAAACATCATAAGCAGACAATGATTTTTGCAACAAGGACAATTCACAACTCGGTGAACAAACAAGACAATGAATGAACAGAAAGGACTGCCATCATCTCCAGGGTACTAGCGAGATACAACATCAGCATTGCAGCTCTGAGTGAGACAAGATGACAAGGCGAGGGTCAGCTAAAGGAAGAGGATGGAGGCTACACCTTCTGGAAGGGGAAACCAGCCCAGGACAGACATGTTCATGGCATCAATTTTGCCATCAAGAATCAGCTTGCTAGTCAACTTATGTAGCTCTCCATGGGCATCAGTGAGCATCTTCAACACCAGAATCAGGCATGACCAGGAACTCTGGAGTGGCACCACTGGGAAAAAAGGAGTAGGCTAATTCCAACGGCATCCTCCTTCTGAGCAAATACAAAGAGCACAGTCTTGTCATTAGGGACACCATCTTCAGACAGAGTGACAAATACAAGACCACCTAAAGACATCTTCTCTCTAAGCACTGGCACCTCCCTGACTATGTTACTAGTAGAGCCCATGATCAGATGGATGCCCATATCACCCAAGGCTTGCAAGGAACCAATGAACTGCTGGACAGATCACCACCTTGTTAGATCCATTATGAACATCCAGCTTGCTCTAAAACACTGAAACAGCCAAAAACAATGTGAAGGCTTTTCAATATCAAATCTCTTTGATACCCAAAGGTCTGTACTGAACTCCAACAGTGTCTTCACAAAAAGCTATCTGCTGTACCTACAACTGAAGGCAACACTGAGGAACTCTGAAAGGTGTTTAAAACTGCCATTCTTATGGCCTGTACTGAATCCATTGACTATCCCATCCACTTCAAGGCACTCCTGAACTGTGAGTTAATTGCAATGGATGCCATCATTGAGTCTGTCCCCCAACACCCTGAAAGGGAATCCCTTACCAACTCTCCTGTCCTAGAAGTCTTGCAAGCCATCAAGGAAACCAAGAGAAACAAGGCTACCAGACCAGGTGGCACACCTGCTGAAATCTTCAAGGCCAGTGGCAAGGAACTGGTACTGAGACTTCAAAAATTTATTCTTTGGAATGAGGAGATGCCTAGAGATATGAGGAATGTCAACACTGCGACTACCTTCAAGAAAGGAGACAAATCTGTGTAGGAACTATCGAGGTACTACCTTCCTTCCCACAGCTGGGAAAATCTTTGCCCACATCCTCCTGAATTGTCTCCTATCTCTTGCTGAGGAAGTCCTGTCAGCATCTCAATTTGATTTCAAACCATCCTATGGGGCAACTGTTATGAATTCTGTTTCCTGCCAGGTCCAAGAAAAGTGTTGAAAACAACACTATGGCCTGTATATGGTCTTCGCTGATCTCACTAAGGTCTCTGACTCTGTCAACTGTGGAATCACATGGAAGGTGCAGGCCAGATTTGGATGCCCTGAAAAATACATCAAGGTCCTGAGGCTTCTTCACAACAAGATGACTGTGACCATGCTTTGCTGCAGACCAGAGACAGATTCATTTGTCATCCAAATTGAGGTAAAGCAAGTATGTATCATTGCACCAATTCTATTCTCCATTTTTTTGCCCATCACACTGGTATTCATTAAGGACAGCCTCCATTCTGCAACTGACACTGAATACTGAAGATCAAAGTATTCGAAGTATTCAAAACAACCATCCTTGGCCTTCATATATGCTAACAACTGCTCCATCCCTTCAGACACTGATGAAAAGCTTCATACTGTACTGGATCTCTTTGTCCTTCTGAACTTTGGGCCCCTCTCTCAATATCAAGAAGACTAAAGTGCTTTATCAGCTTGCTCCAGGCCATGAATGGGCCAACCCTCATCAAATTATTATGAAGAGAATTACCGCAGTGGCATCACTTCCCTTACCTCAGTAGCCACCTCTCTCAGAGGGTGAACATTGATGAGCAGTTCCAACACAGGAGCCAGTGTACAAGTGCTTCCTTCTGAAAATCACCTTGGCATGTTCTTATTGACTCTGATCCAGGTCTAGAACACAATCATCCCCACTATTCTATATTGACATGAAATGTGGGTGACCTACCATTGTCATCTCATTAGCCTAGAGAGATATCACCAACAATGCCTCCAAAAATCCTTTGTATCAAATGGGAAGATTTCTACACAATTGCCAGCATCCTTGCTGAAGTCAATGGTACCAATGTTGAGTCAGCAACCACATTTGCTTGACTGGACATTTTGTGCAGATGACTGACTTGAGTCACAAAACAAGCACTCTACTCCCAGCTTAGTTGCAGCCTGAGATCTCTTGGGGGCCAGAGGAAATGCTTAGGACACACTGAAGGCGTACCTCTAGAAAATGAATGTTGATATCAAGAGCTAGCTGCTAACTAACTCCAATGGTGCCACAACCTCTAACAAGCAGCAGCCCTTGAAACAGAGAAGAGAAAACAGAGAAAGGAAAAAGAGAAATCCCAGCCTATGACCTAGTCTCCCGCATGGAAAGACCTGCAACATCTGTGGACAGATCTGCGGCTCAAGGATTGGACTCTTAAGTCCCCTGAAGACCCATCAATGAGCTGTGGTAGAGATCATCCTTGAATCAAGGGATTGCCACTGCCTCTGCTGATCTTTCTGAGTTCTTTGCAACAAAAGACTTTTTTTAAACCATTTTCGGAGTAAAAAAAAGAGTGCAAGTTAAGAGCTGGCACTTCCTGAGCTGGTACCTTGCATCTAAAAAGGCTGACAAAGATTGAACTAGCAGATACATTTGAATACAGTATATATACACAATGCATTATAGGACCTTTATATACTGTAACCTTCCTCTCCTTTCTGTTCAACCTGTTGTGACCATTGTCTCTTCTTCCCACTTGCTGTCAGAACTAGCTGGTACTGTAACCTGGTAGGAGCAGAGACCCTGCTGATTTGCATTTCTATTTTGCCAAACATCTGTATATAAATAATAATAATTACATATGTGTAGAGCCATTTTATTCTGAGAGATTCAAAACTATCCCACAAGGATATTTAGTTAGTTATTCATTTTGCTACAGGCTAGAACAGAAAGAGTTAGAGAATTTACTAAAATAACAAAGACATTTTACATACATATGGTCAATGCTTTTGTGCCATAGCAGTGACAGTTAAAAAGCAGCAATCTATCACGTTGTTTTTTTCACACTATACTAAATAACATCCAAAATATAGTAACATTTGTGCTACTAATGGATGTGTATAACTCCCACTTATTTACTGGAGTGCCCTGATGATGGGAGAGTTGGCACTATAATGCAGTTATTATTTTTATTCATTCAGTAGAGATGGTTATACATAGTGCATGTACAGTTTTGTTTCTCTCCACTAGTCATATTTTCTAACTCATGAAAATAGAATGTGTATAACCACATCTGTGCTGCAAAGCTGGCATGCAAGTCCATCTGCCCCCACTCAAAGCCTGAGTAAAATAAACTTTTTTGAGAAGAAAGAATATTTGGAACCAAAACCAAATATTCTAAAATTCCTAAAACGGAGAAAGCTCAGTGGTGCCTCAAGTCAGGGGCAGTCCACCTGGCTTGATGCCTTTGAGCTGAAGACCCTGGAGGCCCTAGGACAGGTGTCAGCAACCTTTAAAAAGGGACAAGCCTAAATAAAGCAGCTGGCTCCAAAGGTGGGTTGCTGCTTGCAATCCGTCAGCCACTATTGCTCAAAGCTGCATGTTGCTGCCTCAGCCTTCCCTGATCTATGCAAGGACTGTTCATTCCTTTTGCACCCGCCTACTACAGCTACCAGTCCTGCAACCCCTTGCCCCTCACTACAAATTCCCATGGCCACTGATTCCCAGCAGCAATGAAGTTGGCAGTGACAGAAGCAACAGTTACAATACAGTGGGGTGTGAGAGAAAGTAGGGAGGGCTGAGGCACCAGCAGGCAACGCTGCAAAAAAGCTTTTAGGGACAGAAGAATGCTAATGCACCAGTACCCCATGCCACAGAATTGCCACTAACATATCTGCTGCAGAGGCCAAATGCACCCACAGGCCACTACTTGTTGATCCCTGCTCTAGGTAACTGCATGAGACTGGTATCTGTACTTCAAGGACTGGTCAGACCCTGGCTTTAGGCCAGAAATCTAAATAAACTACTGAGGAGCCAGGTAAAAGGACTGGTTGGGAAACAGTACATTTATGATACAAAACACCCTGCTCACCTTCCATTGGGTTTGAGGGTTGTCAAAACTATAGGCTAGTTAGTCTTACCTCGGTCCTGGGTAAGCTTTTTGAGAGAATTATCCTGGCACATGTCTGCAAGGGGCCAGCAAGGGAGCTTATGCTTAGGGGCAACCAACACAGGTTCATTAGAGGCAGGTCCTGTCAGACCAACCTGGTGCCCTTCTACGACCAGGTCACAAAATTCTTAGATGCAGGGGTAGCACTGGATGTAGTCTTTCGGGACTTTAGGAAGGTCTTTGACACTGTCTCTCACCCCATTCTCATTAAAAAACTAGGAGACTGTGGTGTTGACACCTACACAGTCAAATGGGTCGCCAACTGGCTGGAGGACCGCATCCAGAGAGTGGTGGTGGATGGTTCTTTTTCGACTTGGAGGGATGTGGGCAGTGGGGTCCCCCAGGGCTCGGTCCTTGGGCCCGCACTGTTCAACATCTTCTTCAGTGACTTGGACAAGGGGGTAAAAAGCACCCTGTTCAAATTTGCTGATGACACTAAGATGTGGGGGGA
>NW_017728886.1:152062384-152077137 GCF_001723895.1 Crocodylus porosus
GATCTGGAACCAACTTCCAAGAGAAGTGGTGCTGTCTCCTACCCTGGGGGTCTTTAAGAGGAGGCTGGATGAACACCTTGCTGGGGTCGTTTGACCCCCGTACTCTTTCCTGCCATGGCACGGGTCAGACTTGATGATCTGCTCAGGTCCCTTCCGACCCTAGCAACTATGGAACTATGAAACTGAACCATCTGGATTCTCAATAAATCGGATGAAGCAATCAGATGGAGAGAAGGTTCAATCCACCTGACAAGAGAACTAAGGGGAGCTAATATTTGTTATTCCCACAGACCCCAGTGTATCCCTTTCACTGCTGTTACCTCAGTGTGTGTGTGTATGTGTGTGATCACATGCTGCAAGTGCATGAGCCCCCCGACATATAATAAACATGAGTATGAAAACAGTGGCCCACACCTCCTCTGGTTTGATCGCATTGCATTTTTCTATACTTGAACATTGAGAGCCAGGCTGGAAGTCACTTGTGTTCTGTGGGCACGTCCAGATGAGTGCACACATGTGCTATACAGTGACACAGACCTGTCTACAGCACTGCCCACTGCCTACACCACACCTGCAAGCATTCCCTGTGCTGCTAATTTGCAGTGCAGGGTGGGGTTTTGACACCAGGAAATCCCAGTGTCAAAAAACCCGCACCTAAAAAAAAGCGGGGCAGTGCACTTGGCAACAGTGCGCGCCACCTGAACTGAAGCATAGCTCCTTGCTGCCAGGTCACTGTGCCTGCAGCTTCCAAAGGCCCTCAGGACCCCAGGTAAGACTGCTGGGGCCAGTCCAAGTTCCCCCAGCCTCCCCTACCCCACTTGGGGCCTCAGCCTCCCCTACCCAACCTGGGGCAATGTGCCACATGCCAGAGTATATATGCATGGGCATTCCCCAGGGACAAGAAGCAGCAACACATATTGTGCTGCTGCTGTTTGTCCCTGGGGAAATGCATGTTCCCACTTGTGGGGAGGTGCCCTATATGATTGTCCCCCATCTTCCTGAACTTCCCAACTTTCCTCGATAGGTCATTGCTAAATGGTTTGATTTTCCTTATGGTTAGACATACAGATCCTGATTCTCCATAGCTTTTGGTGTCTTTTAGGGGTAATGCACTGTGTTCAAGACAGTGAGGAAAAGGATGAACTCCAGTCCTTTGAATAATTCTTCAGTGTGCCACCAAAGTCATACTTATGCAAAAGTGCACACAGGATTGGTTCTAAAACATCTACAGACATTTGCACACCAACTGTACTCCGGTCTTTGTAGTTACTTACCAAGTTCAGTTCAAATTGATTGTAGGTTTTGGAGCACTTGGAAAAATTACCCTTTCAGCAGCTAGTCCTTGTAGGCAACACTACATATTTTTAGCTCTTCATATTTTGCATCTTTTCTACATCTCCACCAGTTTAGATGGATTCTGACTTGGTTATATGCTCTCTCAATATTAGCTTGTTTGAAGCCTAAAAAGAAGGTAATTTAAATAATGCTAAACACTGAATACTCATGAAAATGAATAGATTGTGAAATGAATGGTCACTTCAACTTACAGCTCACTGAAGGTAAGCATGGCACAAGAAACTCTCTGTAGGTCACTATAGAGAAAGGTAGTTAGTCGTGTTATTCTGAAGTCAAGCAAAAGGCAAGGAAGAGTGGTACCTTAGGGACTAACTGGTTTAGAGAAGCATAAGGTTTTGGAGGTGACTGCCTGCTTCAGCAGATGATGAAGAGTAAAAAATCCTATAGTAGAGAGAGTTCAAAATGCAACCTTTATCAGTTGTTTCCTTAGTGCTGTTTGGAAGTCATTACAATGAGCATTACATTATCTAGCATGCCGGTCATTTGAGGTTTAGAAACAGATTAACTCACCATTGCCTAGTGTCCAAGTTGATACCCTTTCATTAGTTAAATTATTATTATTTTGATTTTGGAGGGACTGATAATCTAGTATATCAGTTATGTAGCCCTTATCACTGATGCCACATTAATTTTTCACACAGTTCTGGTAAAAAATTATTTTGACCTGTCTCTCCATCTGCATCAGGAAGATACACACATTGGTTTTCGTGCACCTCTCCCTTATGCCAGTTTTGCAAAAATGCATTATTTCAGTAGAATAACTCTCGATTTACACTTGTGTGTCAGAAGAGATACAGAGCCACACATATATACAATGTATATTGTACAGAGCCCATTTTCTGAATTATACTAAACTAAATGACAAGTGGCAACAGACAGCTTCAGAAAATCTCAAGGAATGGAAGAGATTACACGGTTATATTTAATAATTTGTCTGAAGTACTGGAAGTCTCTAAAAAATGAAATTTTATCGTAATAGAAAATATATGAACTGAAAGTAAAGAAAAAGCCTAATAGATATGCACCAGTCTGACAAGTACTGTCTTCCTGCTGAGCTCTCACATCTGCAATTTGAAAGCACAGAACAAATTAAGGGCCCAATCCTACATCCAAATACCATGGGCAAAGCTCCCATTGTTCTCACTGGAAAAAAAATCAGAACATATCACAACAACACTTCATACTTAATATACCTGAACCTTACACTTTTGAAGGAAATGATTATTAAAGCTCTAAACCCTGTACAGCAGATCACTGTATTTTTCTAGCAAGTAGGCTCAGTTTCCCCTTTGCACTTTTTTTGTGAAAAAATATTTCTTAAAGGTTTTAATAAACAAGTGGGATTTTTTTTTAAGTTATATTAAGATATACCTGTAACAGCACTTTTACTAATGTGCCCTCAGTAATGCATGGAGTTTTTGCGTTGATTTGTTTGTTTATTTTACAAACAGTAAAGAGCTGTTCCTCTTAAGGTAAGGAAAGCTGAATACCAGCTCTTGATGTCAGTATTTTATACGCAACAGTAGTACATGGAGCAGTTTCGATCAGAACAGCTATAAAAAATAAGGTGATAAAATTTGACCTTTTGCTTTTAGGTAAATGTTACATATTTGTATAAAAGGCTGCATGTCTGAACAGTTTCATTTCTTTCTTATTTCATTTTAATAAAATCTTAAGAAAGGGTCCTGGGAAAACCCCAAGAAAAACTTTTAAGTGGGCAATTATAATTTCAAACATTTTGAATACTCAGACAAGGATTTTGCTCCAACATATAATTCATCATTCTCCTTACTCCGCTTAAAATCAATCTGTTCTGTTTGTATGACATAAACAACAAGCAGTTTCACAGGAATGAGGCAAACCATATGTGAAGGTGTTTTAGAAAGCACAACAGGGAATACACCAAGCAAAGAAGCATCTGCATGTATTTCAGTGTCTAATCACATGTGTGTTATAAAAGGAAAGTTTATTGTTTTTATTAAAAAATAATTTTGCTACATTGTTCTGTTTACACTTAACTCTTACTTTGCCTGAGCTCTCACTTTCAGTTAGCCACAGGTGAAGTTGCACAGCTGTAATTGAGAGCCAACACCTCATTTGATTTATACGTTTGCCAGCCCTATTGATTGCAGCACCATGAGAATGTAAGTCCAGGGAGCATTTAGTTCTTTCTAATATCCCCACACAAAGTAATACTCATTTATTCCCTGTCTCTCAACTCTCTGTTCTTACTAGGTAATGGGATAAAAGAATTCCAACAAGCTTGCAACAGGTGACACAAAGCACACATCTGCTATACAGTGAACTAAGTACTCCTTTATGAATGACAGTGCCGTAGAATAAATTAATTTTGCACAGGTTAGCCAGACACAGTTCAGTGCATGTTTGGAGTCAAAAGGAAAATGAACCCTAGTCATGAGCAGGAATCCTGGTTTTCTCTGTTTAAAAATAGCAAATTCTCTGATAAAAAAAACACTAGCAAATTCTCTGATTAAAAAACCCCAGATGCACTATTCCAATGAAACACCACTATATATAGAGAATATAGGTATCAACTGAACACAGTGTTTTATTGATACATTTATCATTTTAAAGCAATTTGGAAGCCTACCAGTGCCTCAATCACTATAATAAAATAAATTCTAAATACCTATAAATTTTAGCATTTGATTTTGGGTCTTTTATCATGGAAAATCAAAGCTCCCTCTACCCCCCTTCACTCACCAAGATGCAGGTCCAGGCCCCTCCCTCCAAAGCCACAACTCTCTAGCCCTGTTGGTGCCTGTCATTCCCCACTCATAGTCCCCTGCCCCCCAGCCCTGCTGGATAGGGCTATAGGTCCACAGCCCCCTGCCCTCTGCAGCAGTGCCCAACCCCTGGCTGCCACCCATGGGAGGTGACAGTTGCTGCAGCAGAGTACAGCACAGAGCCCAGCTCTGCCTCCCCCACAGGCAGCATTGCCAGAATGGAGCCTATGTGACGAGGGGTGGGGGGCAGTTGTGGGCTACCTGCAGTGGACTCAGGCTCCCTACCCTCCTGCCCTTCCCCTGCATGTATGAACCTGGGGCTTCCATGGCCCAGCAGGCAAGGCCCAGCGCAGCACGGCAAAGCGGAGCCAGACAGGGAAGCTTGCTGCCACTGCTGGGAGCCCCAAGCTGCCCTGGTGAGGTGTCTCCTGCCTACCTGACAGCAGCAAGGAGCACAACTCCATACCACCACCCCACTGCTGCTAGGCAGACAGGGTGACACCTTGACAAGGCAGGGTGGGGCTTGCAATGGCAAGGAGCTTCCCTACCCAGCCCCGCTCTGCCCTGCCATGCCAGGTCCCACCCACTGGGTTGTGGAGGCCCTGTGGGGAGGGCAGCAGGGTGGGGACCCCAGGCCCACAAAAGACATCCTGCACTTGCTCCCAGCCATGAATTCCAGCCCCGGGCCCCAAGCCCCACGCACCGCCTGGGCTGGGCTCCAGCCACAACCCTGCCCAACTCCATCCCTCCCTCCCTAAGGGGACCTCAATCCTCCTTCCCCCCCACTCCAGACTTATCTGTGGGAGCTACTCTCCAGGCTGCCCGCCATGTGCATATGTGAACATGCGCATGCACATGGTTCCCCATGTCTGACTGCCCTTCTCACGCTTTCCCCAGCCTTTTGGAACTCTTTTAGGCAATGGTGGCAAGTCCATGAGTTTCTCCATCAAAATGAAAGATCTGCATTTTTCTTGGTTAAAAGAGAAAATTTGTGTGTGTGTGTGGGGGGGGGGTCTGTTTTTCCATGGGAAACAGAAAACCTGGATCCCTGGTCATGAGCTATAGAAATGCTGTTAATAGTCATGAGATGTGATGATTTGATTGGAGACCAAACACTGAACAGTGACGCTTTGACTGGACACAGTATATGATTAGTACTTTTATACTAGAATATAATATTAATCATAAAGAACTGTGCTTGTCCATGGATCATTTCTCAGACAGCCACTATTTAATTCTTTATATTTGTAGCTGATTTTTAAGATTCCCAGATTTTTCAGAAAATGTCTTTTTTAATGTTTTAATAAATTTTAAGAAATATTTTTAAACAAGTATTTTTCTTATCTCCCATATATATGCACATGACAAATACTTTTAAATAGTAATCAGCAAAATTATTTTTTATGCTGCATCTATAGCTCACCATTGCATATATGGAGTCACAGCGACAAAGAAAATAAATATAAGGAAAATGATTTTCTAGCAGTAAGATTCAAACTTTGTATGTTTCATTTGCTTATTAGTTGTACAGAAATGAGGTAGAAAACTTGAAGAACATGCTCTCATATGAAATATCTGGAACTTTTTACTTCTAGGGAGACCAAAATACCTCAAGAACTAATCTTCATCTCAACTTTTTGTCCCGATCCTGTTCATAAAGTAAAATTAAAGAAAGGATAATATTCAAAGGCAATTTTGAGTTAAAATTTGAGGATGGAAAGAGTCTTATTTCAATTAAAATATCCCAACCCTACTTTTGAAACCTCAGGGTCTCAGAATTTTCTTAGAGAATGAAAAGTTTCCAAGAATCTATCTTCTCACCCCAAATTCTAGATATTCTAAATCTTAAAATGCCCCATCAATTTCATTCCACTCTTGCACAATGAGAGATACTCATATCCTGACATAATCTAACTGGGTTTTCAGTTCTCTAAATATAAGTCCATTAAAAAACCAAAACAAGAGAGAAGGCCAGGAGAAGAGAGGACATGGTGAGAAATTCTAGCTTAACCTGTGCAATGATGCCTACAAAATAGTAAACAATGGCTAGGCAACTGACACACTGTGACAGCTACATTGTGTGTGTGTGTGTGTGTGTGTATATATACATGTATATATATGTATAAATAAAGGGCTTAGTCCATCTGTCTGTCTGTCTGTCCATAATATTCTTCGGGGTGTAGCTCCAGCCAGTGCTGCATCAGGAATGACAGGCGAGGTGGGGCTCCAGAGGTGTGGGCCAGGCAGAATGGCCAGGTGGATGCAGACTGGAGGCGGGTGGAGGTGGGTGGCACAAGGCCAGACGCAGAGTGGGGGGCATGGTGCAGGGCTGGACGTGAAGTGGCAGCGGTTGGAAGGCTGGTGTGGGGCTGGATGTGGAGTGGTGGCAGTTCAGGGCGGTGGCTGATAGCAGCCACCCACTGCCCTGCACTGAGGGGGGCACAGGGCCAGACATGGAGCATGGGGGTGGCATGGTGCCAGATGCAGAGCGGGGAGGTGGGGTGGGGCCAGATGCAGAGTGGGGAGGGTGGCATAGAGCTGGATGTGAAGTGGCAGGGTGGTGGCAAGGGGCCAGATGCGGAATGGTGGCAGCATAGATTGGTGGCTAATGGCAGCCACCCATCAGCCCTTGCTAGGGGGGTCACGGGGTGGGAGTGAAGACTGGGAAGCATAGGGCCAAACGTAGAGTGCGGGGTGTGGCACAGGGGCCAGATGCAGAGCGGGGGGGTGGCACACGACCAACACAGAGCAGCAGCAATGCAGGGTGGTGGGTAGCAGTGGCCACCACATGCAAGCTTCCCCACCTCCCCCCTGCTCCTGGGAGGCTGCAGTGGTTTGGGGTGGTGGGCACTGCCCCCCCCCCATCATTCTTGATGGCAAATTAGCTAGCATTATGCTAACTATACTCTTTTCACTTTTGCATTGGCTCCCCATGTTTGTCTGTTATGTTGATCTGTTGTTTTTCATCATATGCTGTAATTCCCTATACTTGTGCAAAGCCCTACAGATTTCAGAAAGGCTATATTCAAGTAAGGTAATGTATCTACACAATAGATTGCAGAACCTAGGCTGGAGACTGTAAACTGTTTGAAGCAGGGTCTTCTTTGTCACATATGTGTGCATAGTGTGTAAGACAACAGGGCCTCCAGAATCCAAACACCACAGTAACATTTAGAATAGGAATAAAGAACACACACACACACACACACACACACACACACACACACAAAGCAGCATATGCTGGGAGCAGTTGGAAAAAAAATCACAAGGAAGTCACAATTTTTTAACTTTGCTCCTGTCCTGAATTTGTTATTTGGCAAGCCCTGCAAGAAGAGGGGGAGAAAAGAGACAGACAGACAGAGAATATTGTAAAGCTTGAACTTGTCACAATACAACAGTTAGTTTATAATTAATACAGTACTTGTACAACTTTGAAGATGGTTGGCAGTACAGTATTTTATGATAAATACATTTTATGGGATTTTTTTAAAGAGGATTTTGTAAAATAACCTGCCTCAATAAATGATTTACCAGCTCCAATAAAAGATCAAGGAAATTACTCAGATTGCATCTCTGAGCATCTAAAAGTCTAAAGTTTATGGCGGTCTAAGCAGCCCCCAGATCTACAGCCCTATTAAAAATGTTGTAGTAGCTAATTATCTTGCATTACATTTTTTAAAAGGTAGCAGCCCTAATGGAGAGAGAAAGGTCTGGAAGCAAATAAAGAGGAGTGACACCCTTTGATGGAAAAAGGAATGGGGGACAATAAGAGAGAAAAGAGGGGAAAGACCAAAAAAAGGCAAAAACCTCTCAAAAGAGTGGTCTACAGTAGAAAACGTATGTTAGCAAATGGAACCCCTGACTTGGCATCCTATCTTCATTAGCTACTTAATAGAAGCTGAATTTTTTCTCAGTTTAAGGAGGAGGATGAACAAAATTCTCTTTTCAGGATGTCAAATACAAGAAACAACCAATTTGAGTGAAAATGGAAAGATTTATTCTTATTTTCTACAAGGATGGTATTTTCACCAGGACTGAAGCAGAAAAGGGGAAAAATTATGCAGGCAAGACTTTCTAAATTCTACATTGTTCCACCTCATAAAACTTCCAAGTAAAGTGAATAACTACTCGCGTTTATTTCAAATAAGATGACAGAGACTGGTACAACAGTGGGGCATATTAAGGCACTCAGATACCAGCCATGAGTATCTTCAAATAAAGGACAGCGCCTACATCTTTAGGTTATATTAGCATTTCTTCTTACTATGTATAAAAACGAAAGCCCTGATCCTACTATTTACTGCACTTAGACACACTGATGACCATGGGTGGACCTAGTAATTCGATAAAGGGGATATAGATGGTGAGGTGCCGCATCATATATAAAACAGCACATTTTTCTCCAGTTAAAAATAAACTAGAAGCTTTACTAGGGGTCTGGGGTTATGTTATGCACTTTAAGATTAAACAAAAAACATAACTTCATTGGAATGAGTTAAAAACAGTCTGCACTCCTGTGAAATAGAAGCTTCATTAGCAGGAGCAGTTAACAGACAGCAGAATTTAGCTTGATTCATAGATCAATACCATTAAAAAGAAGAGAGGGTCCTTAACACCTGTGGAATTAAGTGTTTAGAAGGGATCAGGTAGATTATAAAGAGCCATGAAATCAAGTGACTTCCTCAGCACTGCCTGACTAGAAATACTGCCACTGCCAGGAAGTTGGTTCTAAACTTCTGGTGGACCAGGACAATGTTCCCTGCAGACCCACCAACCCCCACCCTGATCCCACCAAAACTATCCCCAGACCTGCCAACTGCCCCACCCATCTGCCCCACCCCCAGACACCTCTCCCCCGATGTCACTTACCCGTCCCCCATCCCAGCTTGCTTAGATTGCATTCCTGGTGCGGCTCCCACCACCAGAGAACATGCACACAAGTGGGGACCCAATCTACAATCAATCACCTTAAAGTAAGCCATGTGACTGTAGGTTAAGTAACCACAATTGTGTGCCCTAAAAAGTAAAAATCAGGAGTGACTTTAAGACTGATAGGAGCTTTGTAATTCTATGAGGTTTTCTGCTGATATTCAACAAACACATAGAGGATACAATGTAGGATGGAAAACAATGTTATTTCACATCTAATCTGGAACAGAGGTGGGCAGAAAAAAATACTGAGATCCAGCAAGAATATTTTTATTGACATAGCTACTCTAAAACAAATGCTAGAAGCTTTTAGTAGCAATGAATGCCCAAAATCTCATTTTTTGGCTCATCAGAAGTACAGCACTTCCAGCAGTGTTGTCATGATTCAGTCTTTCCTTACATGATGTTATGGGGTTTTTTCTCCACTGGCCCTCAGTGCAAGGGTTGGACTGTCCCAAGGAAAGGTTTTAGTGAGACTGTTGTCTGTAGGGACCCTGCCTCATGTTGCAAAAGCTGGAAGGTGTGACGCAAGTAACAGGAAAGGAGGGAGCAGAATAAGAAGGGCTAACCATTGATTGAGGCTAGCCTAAGAAGTTGGGGTTTGTCCCTGTCTCTGCTACAGTGCCAGGCAGGCAGCCAAACTAAACCAAAACTTTTAAACTAATCATGTATATCTCATCTTCCAGGTGCCCCAGTAGAAGCCACTGGATTCTGATTTGCAGAAGTGCTGACCCTTGCAGCTGCAAAGTAAGTAAATCAGGCCTGTGTTTTGAAAATATAAAGCTCTCAGTCTTTTGGATAGACTGGGATATAAATCTAAAAAGTAAATAAATATATAGAGCTCTGTAGAAGGCGGAAACTCTGGTTCACAAAGATTTGAGCTTTTGATATTAATATGTATTCTCATTGGAAGCAAACCCCCAAAGCCCAAAATTCTCCTCTGAAAAAAAAATCTGGGGAAAACTGGAACAAATTAATCATTTCAATTTGACTGGATCATTTAATTTCCATTTTGCCTTTTATTCCATATTTTATAAGTTAAAATATTTGAAAGAAAAATAATCTCCAAATTAAAAAAATGAAACACTTTATTTTTAAATATTTTGAAAATAGGACATTTTGACATTATAAGAATTTTTGTTTTGCAGTTCTTCTTCAAAATAAAATTTTGACAAAAACAACATGATTTTACCAAAAATGTTGATTTTAGCAAAACTGTATCCTCATATATAATGCAGTTCCATCAGCACGTTTCTGGTTAACTCAGGAAAGATATCAGCTAAATACTTTGAAAAATATCAGGTTCTCAGTGTCTTAGACTGGATACTCAAGATTAACACAAATATTTCACCATAATTTTGATGTTTGCCATATGTAAAATGGGGAAACTATTAGTGTCTCACCTCACAGGGGCTTTGTGTAGATTAATTAATGTTTATGAAGCAGTCAATTTCTAGGGATGAGTGCCACAGAAAAGCCCACATTAATAACAGTATTTAACATAGACTTTGTTTCCAGTAAATAAACCATGCGGTCATTTTCTGAACAAAAAGGAGAAAAGAAAATATTGAATAATTACTCATTAAAGTGAGCACTATACATTATGATAAAGAATATATATGGCTGTGTAATCATAATGAATATGTCCAAGGGAGCTGAATCAAGGTATTACAGATAACCATAATTCTGAAATTCCCTAAGCTTGAATTGTTTGACTGTGGAAGCTTAATAATATTCTTCTTCTTTAGTTGTTTATATACAATACAGAAGTCCACAACAAAGACTCTATGTAAGACAACTCAGGTTGCTTACCATACAGAGAATCTGTATTTTTCTAACTCCTCCAAGTAAGAATTACTCTGTGAAGATGCTTCACCTTCTCCTGCACCTGTACCAGTTACAGGACTTTTTTTCTCTTGATGATGTGGCTCAGTTGGGTCATCTGGATTCTTTAAAATAAAAAAAATATATTTAAAAGAATATTAGTTCAGCACAACCACAAAATGGATGATCTAAAAAACCTCCCCAAATTATACCTATTCACAATAATCCAAAACACAGTAGGCTTGTCTACATGACACAGTCAATGACCATTAGACTAATTTAATGTTAATTAAGGGCACACATTAGGGCTGTGCAAAGCTTCAGTCCCCGATTCGATTTGGTGGAGATTTGGCCTGATTCCGTGGCCAAATCTCCAAATCTGAATTGAATCAGAGGACCCTTTAATCTCTCCAAATCAAATTGGAACCTTCCGAATTGATTAGGAGAGATTCAGAAAGATTCAGTAATTCAGACATAGACACAGCTTTAAATGTTTTTTCAACATACCTCTAGGTACCAGGCAGCTTGTAAATGCTGCAGTCCAGGGGCATAGATTGTCCCATAGAAGCACACGGGGCTCCCCAGCACACTCAGTAACAGATCCAGAAGTAGACCAGAAGCATTTCTGGTCCACTTTCAGGTCCGCCGGGGAGTGCACTGAGGGTCCCATCCCTCCCCCTCCCCGCAACCCCACAACTCAGTGACTGGTGCCTCCTGGGTCTGGGGTGGGGGTGCAACCGGGGTCCCCCTGTGGCCAATCACTGAGCTGGGGCACCTCAGGGGGGTTCCCCAGTACACTCCCCAGTGGACCAGGAAGTGGACTGAAAGTACTTCTGGTCCACTTCTGGGTCTGCTGCCAAGCATGTGGGGGTCCCCCCACACTCCTGTGGGATTTCATAGATTTCATAGACATTAGGGCTGGAAGGGACCTCAGAAGATCATCGAGTCCAAAGGGCAGGAAATCAGCTGGGCTCATAAGATCCCAGCAAGATAAGCATCCAATTTACTCTTGAAGGTATTCAATGTAGGTGCTTGAACCATCTCCGATGGCAGACTATTCCAGACCTTGGGGCCTCGGACAGTAAAGAAATTCTTCCTTATGTCCAGCCTGAAACGGTCTTGCAGGAGTTTGTGACCGTTCGACCTCGTCATCCCATGGGGCGCTCTGGTGAACAGACGTTCTCCCACATCCTGGTGGTCACCCCGATAAACTTATAGGTGGCCATCATATCATCCCTGAGCCTGAGCTTTTCCAAGCTAAAGAGCCCCATGTCTCTCAGCCTGTCGTCGTAAGGTCTGTTTTCCTGACCTCTGATCATGCATGTGTCTCTTCTCTGGACTCTCTCAAGCTTCTCCACATCCTTTTTGAATTGTGGAGCCCAGAACTGGGCGCAGTACTCCAGCTGCGGCCTCACCAAGGCTGAGTACAACGGGAGAACGATGTCCCGGGATTTGCTCGAGAAGCATCTATGGATGCAAGCCAGCATTTTGGTCGGTTTACTAGCCGCAGCATCGCATTGCAGGCTCATGTTCATCTTGTGGTCAATGATGACCCCCAAGTCTCTTCCTTATGTAGTGCTAGCCAGCGTAGCACTGCCGAGCCTATAAGGATGCTTCAGGTTTTTCTTCCCAGGGTGGAGAACCTTGCATTTTTTGGTGTTAAACACCATCAGGTTCTCATCCGCCCATTTGCTGAGCCTGTCCAGGTCAGCCTGGATCACCCTCCTGTCTTCTGGTGTGGATGCTTTGCCCCAAAGTTTGGTGTCATTGGTGAACTTGGCCAGTCCGCTTCTGACTCCAATGTCCACATCATTAACAAAGATGTTGAACAATATGGGTCCAAGGACAGAGCCTTGAAAGACCCCACTGGTCACAGGGCACAATGATGATTGACTTCCATCTATTACTGCCCTCTGGGTCTGACCACATTTCCCAGCCAGTGGATTGTGGTGGACCCAAGGCCACAATTGGCTTTCACCAAGAGGTGATCATGGGATACTCCATCTGCCCCAGCATCACAACATTCACAAGCCATGCCTGGTACCTCGAGGTATGTAGAAAAAACTTTTAAAGCTGTGTCTATGGCCGAATCACTGATTCTCCAAATCAGCATCAAATCTTCAGCATCAACAAGTAAAAGCCAGCAGCCATTTTGTGCCCTGGAGCACAATGCACAGGAGCCTGAAAGAGCCTGTTCATTGCCTGTCTCTGCCTGACCTGTCCCTCTCCAGAGCCACTATTTGGCCACAGATGAGTATTGCAAAGGGCTTCAGCCTGCTGCACCACTTGCCCAGCTCTGAGATCCCTGCCCTGATGCTTCCGGTGACATGTCACTGGAGGAGGGGACCTGGGACATTCAGGACCCTGCCCTGTCCCATCCTCCCTGTCCTCCTCCTAGGCTGCTGCATCCACTAGTAGTTCAGGGAGCCCTGTCCAGCAGCTGCCTTGCCCTCAGTGCAGCCCCATATTCCTGCACAAGAAGCAGCTAGCCACACCACCACTGGCTGCCAGCAGTGCCAGCTCCTCCCCGGGGAAGGGGAGGGAGGACCCTAGCCAGGTGCCAGCCCGCCATACACCATGGGCTATGGACAGCAGGCAAAACTGGTTGCTGTTGCCAATGGGGAGGCCTGTGCCAAGCTGCCAGCCTCACCAGCCCCAGATACACTGTAAATGTCCCATACCTCTGCCCCCACTTCCTGCCTGGCTTGCCCACACTTCCCTGGCCCCAGGCTCCCCACCCCACAACAGCACACAGACAGGTGGGACGCAGCTCAGAACTTTATTGAGCAGCCCATGTCCCTGCAGCTGGGTGGGCATGGACCTCTCACATGCTGAGGAATGCATCAATGCCAGCAGCAAGGTCCTTGTGAGCAGGGGGTAGGGAGGTGTAGCACTACCACAGGTAGCTCTTCAGGTGGCAGCAAAGGTTGTGGGGCAGCCCAGGCTTTCCCCCACACCATCATAGCTTAGGGTCCCAAATCAAGATTGCAGCTGTGCCCAGGGTACCAGCAGGATCAGCAGTAGCTCTAAGTAGTGGCTCAGGCACCCTTCAGCCTGCACAAATAGCTCACCTTGCACCACATGGGTCACACCCAGAAGGGGCACACTTGGGGTGCAGTGACACGGGAGGGACCAGCCCCAGGGCATCTCCCCAGAGAGTTCCCCTGTGAGGAGGGTGGAGGTATGGCCAGCCCCTTGCCCCAGTCCTTTGGGAGACCCATGTGCCCTGAACCCAGGTTATGTGTGCTGGACAGTAACACAGCAGAGTTGTTGGCCTGCAAGGAGAGGTAGGGAGTGGGGTTTGGAGCCACAGAAGCAGATTCTGCCAGCAGTGTGGCCTGGCCTACCCTGGGAAGGGGGTGGAAGAGGCAGGCTGCCTGTGGCCAGCACCCAGTGGACCACTGGCCCCAGGGGAGCAAGGGGGGATTGGGAGCTCAGCCAGCAGCCACCAGGACTTAGGCCTGCCTGGCCAACTTACAATAGTCCCCAGGCACCCATGCACAGATGACCCCCAATCTGAGGCCAGGCAGAGCACAGCCCCTGGCACAGTGCATCTCATAGTTTCATAGTTTGTAGGGTCGGAAGGGACCTGAGCAGATCATTTAGTCCAACCCCCTGCCATGGCAGGAAAGAATACTGGGGTCAAATGACCCCAGCAAGATGTTCATCTAACCTCCTCTTAAACACCCCTGACCGTGAAGTAGCGCCTCCTGATATCTAACCTAAACCTACCCTCTGCCAGCTTGTGACCGTTATTCCTGGTCACTCCTGGCAGCGCTCTGGGGAACAGTGACTCCCCCAATGCCCGCTGATCCCCCCTGACTAGTTTATAACAGGCCACGAGATCCCCCTCAGCCTTCTCTTGTGGAGGCTGAACAGGTTCAGGTCCCACAGCCA
>NW_017728886.1:152077544-152080589 GCF_001723895.1 Crocodylus porosus
AGTGATAACATGTTTTAGTATTCAAATGATCTTATGAAAGATGACAAATTGATAGCCCTGGAGATTAGGACTAATTCATAATTGTTGTTATTAAAGAAGAAATACAAAATAGTTGATAGAAAAAGTTTTTTATTTTTTTAAATTAACAATCAATTAAAAGGAACAATTAAACATCTGATTCTGTAACCATTTGGTACCTACCACTATAGAAGAATGGGTCAGTGGGTATGGTGCAGGCCTAGGAGCTGGGAATGTTGGTTCCATGTTTCTCCTCTATCAGAGTCTTCCCCTGGGAACTTAAGTCATTTAAGGTCACCCCCAAAAAACTAATTTGGTACCACAAGTGCAACCTTCGCAGAATTTAGGCATCTTATAAAGTCGTTTCAGTGCCCCAGATTCTGCTATTATACACACACAGATGTGCCACCATCTTGGCTGAGGTCAGCATCTTGACGCATCTTATGCTTGAGGCCATTCAAGATTCATACACTTGGCACCTCCATGCCTCAGTCTCCTGGCTTGGTAGGTGTGCTTAGAGCATATTTAACATGCCCCAGCAGCATTAAGCTCAGTAAAAAATTCAACAGCCAAAATCACTTTCATTCAAAAACAGACAATAGGAGGAAGTACCCAGCTTTTATATAAGATAAATGATTAGAGCACTTGCTAAGTAAGTGGGAGATTTGAGCTCCATGTCCACCTTAGTTTGGAGAGATTCTAACACAAAGCCTTTCTCCTCTAGGGGGAGTATTCAGGCTACTGATTTTTGTTGAGTTAGGCCCAAATCTTTGAGATTATCAAAGAATTCCAGACTCATGGGCTAGAAGGAGAAAGAACAACATGGAACATGACTCAGTAGCTCAGTGATGTGCTAGAAGGGTCTTCAAGAGATCAGTTAGTTCAATTTCCTTCTCAAGGCAGGATCATTACTATATGAACCATCCCAGAATGTTTTCCTGGTTTGTAATAACTTCTTTTGATGTTCCAAGTAGACAGTTAATTGCCATCCTCTTTATAGCAACCATTTATAACAGAGGGACTCAACCCCTGGCCTGCAGGCCACATCTGACCCATGCAGCTTGTGACATTCCTCATACGCCAGAGAATTGGGCAGTGGAGGAGTGGTGGCAATTAACACTGCCCACCCCACTGTCCCCACTATCCAATTTCCACAACTCCCATGGCCAGATCAGACCCAAGCTGAGCCTTTTGCTAGGCAGCCAGATTGGTCCGAAGCTGGGTCTATTGTTATATGTATCAGGCCTGGGTAGGCTTTGTACCCATGTAACTGGGCTGCTTCCCACACTGCCCATGCCCAGGCCCATGCCCAGGCCATTGCCTTGAAGCTAGACTGGGCATTGGTCATGCCTGCCTCCCTGCACTGTGGTTGCCCCAGCTCCTGGCCCTGGCAGTGGCCAACAGTGTTGTGGGATCTTGCTGGCTGCTGCAATCACCCTGCTGGCCTGTTGCACTGACAGTCACCTGGCCAATGGACATCTTGCTCTGCCCAGCTCCCCTATGACCAGTGACTGCCTGCCCACTGACAGCATGCCCTCCCAGGGCCACCACCACTGCTGTGCAGCTGCCACCACCAGGGACAATAACAAGGGGTTTCAGGATGCCATCACTGGGGCTGTTTTCAACCTTCTTGGGCTCCAACCCCACTGCCTCTGGGCCTGCTGCACCAGTGGTGGCACCTCATCCGGCAGACCTGGGATGATGAGCAGTGGGTGGACAGCTTCCACATGACCCAGGCCACCTTTGGGGACCTGCTCCACTAACTCCAGCCCCACTTGGAATGCCAGGACACTGGCATGCACCCGGCCCTCTCCAACAACACCCACCTGGCCCTGGTGCAGCTAAAGCTGGCTATGCCCACCAGCCTCTGGTATGTAGGCTACCTGTTCAGTGTGGGCAAGGCCACTGCAGGGGGAGCCATTATGGAGATGTTCAGTGCCTTCCAGGATGTGCTGGCAGACACCATCATCTGTGTCCACAACCTCCAGGCAGTGGTGGCAGGGTTTGGTGCACTGGAGCTACTCCAATATGTCAAGACCCCACATACTGGTCACCTGCCCACCCCACGGAGACTGCCCTGACTAAAGACATAGTGGATTCTACACTGTGGTCCTCCAGGCCATCGTGGACCACTGGAACACATTCATACATGTGAGCGCTGGCTAGGCAGGAAGCATGAACGACACCCACATCTTTTGCAACTCCAGTCTGGTGGGTCAGGTGGAGAGCAGGTGCTTTGTACCAGGATGCCAGACCTCCAGCTGGGTGAAATGGCTGTCCTGCCCCTGCTCATTAGGGGCCCTGCCTACCCACTCCTGCCCTGGCTGATGAAGCCCTGCACTGACCACCTGGACCCCCACAAGGCCCAATTTAACCAGTGCCTGGGCTGGATCTGTGCATTGGTTGAGTGCCCATTCAGCTGCCCCAAGGGCTACCTTGAGGTAGCTGAGAATCTACCCAGGGTCACTGTTGCAGCCTGTGTGCTGCATAGTATCTGCAAGAACCAAGAAGAACTGTTCCGTGGGCCTTGGGTGGAGGAGACACAGCGGGCAGAGGCAGCCTGGCAGTGGGAGCACCCCCTGCAGTGTTGCCAAGGCACCAGGACAGCTGCATACTTGAGAGTGGGGACCAGGACACCAGGTGCAGGAGGCTCTAGTGGACCACCTTCTGCAGCACTCCCCACTCTAGCCCACCTGCCTGGCCACCCACAGACCCCTTGCCACCCCCTGAAGCTCTCTCATGACAGGCATGTGTCCAAAGAAGAAACTTTTATTTCCCTCACAGAACACACTCCACATCCCTTCCCCCTCCCTCCCCAACACACAGAGCCCTCTGTCCACTCAACAGAGCCACCTCCCTCCTCCCCACTCAACATACAGAGCCCTTCCACCACCCTCCCTACCCAGCAACAATAAAAAAAACCCTCTTCCTAGTGTCAAAACTATTTACAGAATCTTTCATAGATTTTATAGACTCATAGACATTAAGGCTGGAAGGGACCTCAGAAGATCATCAAGTCCAGCCCCC
>NW_017728886.1:152082704-152084339 GCF_001723895.1 Crocodylus porosus
GGCCAGTCCATTAAGGATGGTCTCTTTAATAAACTTTTCTAAGATCTTCCCCAGAACACAAGTCAGGCTGATGGGCCTATAGTTAGCCAGATCCACTTTCCTCCCTTTCTTGAAGATCGGTACCACATTGGCCTTCTTCCAGTCTTCGGGCACTACACCAGAGCGCCAAGAGTTTTTAAAGATCCGTGCCATCCGTGCTATGATGCTCGCCAGGTCCTTGAGAACCGTGGGGTGTAGATTGTCAGGGTCAGCTGACTTGATGGTATCCAGCTTCTCAAGATGTTCCTTCACAAGGTCAGCATTTATGGAGGGCAAGGGATCTCCCCCACCTGGACCTCCCTGTCCTGTAGCAGGCATGGGTATCCCATGGGACTGATGAAAGACCGATGCAGAGTACCCATTTAATAGGTTGGCTTTTTCCTGGGCGTCAGTTGTCAGTTGCCCCATCTGGTTCAGCAAGGGTCCAATGTCGCCCTTGCTTTTCCTTGGGCTCCCCACATATCTGAAAAAGGACTTTTTATTGTCCTTAATGCTCGAAGCAAGTTGGAGTTCAGTTGCAGCTTTGGCTTTCCTGGTTTGCTCCCTGCAGGACCGGACCAGTGCAGAATAATCCTCCTTGGAGATGAATCCTATACTCCGTCCTTTGTAGGCTTTTCTTTTTAGCCTCAGGACATCTGCTAGGTCCCTGGAGAGCCAGGGTGGGGAGGCAGCTGTCCCCTCTTGCTGCCTTTCCTTCGAGATGAAATAGACTTAGCTTATGCACTGAGGATCGCTCCCTTGAGGAGCAACCACCCTTCTTGAACTCCCCTCTCCTTGGGGTCATGGTCCCTTAGGGCTTCACTGACCAGCCTCCCGAGCTTATCAAAGTTGGCTTTTCTGAAGTCAAGGACTTCTGTGTTGCTGACTGACTTGCCAGCTTTACGGCAGATGGTGAAGGTGATCAGCTCGTGATTGCTGTCACCCAGCTTCCCATCAATTACTAGGTCACTGATTAGGTCATCCCCTGTAGCCAGTAACAGGTCGAGCAGCGCTTTGCTGCTCGTTGGCCCATAGACTTCTTGAGCCAGGTAGAGGTCATCCACATATGAGAGGATGCTTTGTGACTACTCAAATTTTGCTGAGTGGTCCTCCCACGAGATGTCCGGGCAATTGAAGTCACCCATGACAACCATGGTCCTGGAGCATGCAGCCTCAGCCAGTTCCCGGGCAAACTCTTGGTCAAGCTCAGGACTTTGGGTGGGAGGTCTGTAGTAGACTCCCACCATTGTGTCCCCCGTGCCATGTTCCCCACAAATTTTAACCCAGGGGGTCTCCAATAGTCCACTCTGGTCACCAATATCAGCTTTCCTTAACATAGATAGCTACACCCCGACCCCTTTTATCTACACGATCCCTCCTGTACAGCGTATAGCCATCTATACATGAGGTCCAGTCATGGGTGCAGTCCCACCAGGTCTCCGTTATCCCAATGACATCATAATTATTTGCAGTGAGCAGGAGGACTAGCTCCTCCTGCTTATTCCCCAAGTTCCTGGCATTTGTGTACAGGCAGGCAAGTGTCCCCTTGGGGGCTCTTGCCTTGCCCACAGATTGTACCAGGGCTGGGGCAAGGGTGGGCTCCCTTAAGTGCCTTGG
>NW_017728886.1:152084439-152089572 GCF_001723895.1 Crocodylus porosus
GGAGGCCATCTCTTCCCAGCAGCTTGCTGCCTCTCTCGCCAAAGAGTGGGCTTTGGTAGTGGAAGCCAAAGCCTTCCCGATGACACCAGTGCTGCAGTCTTTGGTTGACTACATGGATCCTCCTCTCCCTCCTCATCCCATAGCCCGAGACTGGGAGAATTGATGAGAACACCACTTGTACCCCCAGACCCTTTAGCCCTGCTTCCACATCCATATAGCGCCTCATGACCTGGCTGGGAGTGCTCCGAGCCATGTCATTGGTGCCCACGTGAATAAAGAGCATAGGATAGTGGTCTATGGGCTGGAGGAGCTTTGGGATCTTCTCCGCAATGTCCCGGATGCAGGTCCCCAGGAAGCAGCAGACTTCCCAAGCTAAGGGGTCGGGGAGGCAGATTGCCCCCTCAGTCCCCCTCAGGATGGAGTCTCCCACAACAAACACCTTACATCTTGTCTTGGGGAGAGCAGGGACGGTAGCTGCAGGTAAGCCTGGGTTGCCTGTGGGAGCTGGCAACTCAGCAGGATCTGCTGGAGCAGCAAGAGATGCGTATCTGTTGCTAAGTTCCGGCGGGGCAGGGGTCTTGGTGCGGCAGGCCTTAGAGCCCTTGACCACCTTGGTCCATGCCCCTGACTGGACAGACTGGACAGAATGGAAGGTCCCGGAGTCCTCCTTTGTCCTGGCGGAAGACTGTGGTCTACCCTCTGGCTCCCAGGGGAGAAGGGCCTGGCAGTAAGAGTCAATCTCCTGCTCACAGTCCCTGATAGCATGCGGTCTCTGGACTATGGCCTGGAGCTCCTCCAGCTGTTTCCCAAAGACCCCAAAAGGGAGCAGACCCCACATAGGGAGGTGGCCATGCTTCTGGGCCCCAGAGCCTGAAAAAGGGACAGGCAGCCCCTGAAGCCAAGAGCCAGGGGCTCCATCTGTGTTGAGCCCAGAACCATGGGCTCCGTCTGGGTGGTGGTCTCTGAGGTGCCCGAGGGGACCCTCAGAGTGCAGCGCATGCCCATCTGTGTCATGCCTCTGGTAGGCTGGCTACAGCTGGGACTTTCTACCCTGGGGAGTTTGCAGGCAGAGCCTTGGGCCTTCCAGTCCCCCTCCTGCATGAACTCCACGCCTGTTTGCGCAGCCTGTTCATGTGGCTCCGGTCATGTGGCTCCCTGGGGGGCTGAGTGAAGTAGGGGCCTGGTCAAGGTTTTAACCCGGCCCAGCTCCACGCAGCCGCCTCCTCCCAGAGAGGGGTTAACCCCTTCCCACCACAAGCCCTGGCTGTGCTGGGGGTCGGCAAGGGGCTCTGTGGCTGCTGGGGGGTGTCTGGGGGGCTTCAGGGGAAGAGGGGCACAGTGGGCTTTCACCCACGTGTCTCTTGCCGCTCCGGAGCCTAACTGGGGCTTTTCTTGCTATTGGCAGGCCCTTTTAAACTGCACGCATGCGCAGTGGGCCCGCCATCAGGGAAAGCTGCTCTCGGGCAATGGGGGCCCTGCCTGGGATTTGGGGGGCCCTGCCCTACTGGGAAGGACTGGTGAGTACACCCTCCTACCTTTCTCTCTCCCTGAGGGGCTGGGCCAAGTAGAAGCCTGGGTGAGGGCTTTGTTTTGGTCTCCCAAAGTAGAGGGCCATGGGGTAGGGGAAGCGGGGACAGGAGGCCAGTACCCTGGCCTCTGGCTGTTCTCCCATGGACCTTGACACTACCAACTGGAGTGGAAGCAGCCCACCCTGGGGACCATCATCACCCTTTGGTGAGCCCCCCACTTTCTACAGTCACCGCCAGATGTGGATCCAATGGAGAAATGTCCAGCAGAGCCAATGTCCAGTCCTGGAGCCGCTCTAGGCAGCTCTGGCTCCACTCCCACATGGAGTTCCAATGAGCAGTGGGCCTGGGCTTAAGCAGGTGGCAGTGGACCCAGGACAGGGGCTGGGCCAGAAGCTTCTGCAGGCAGATGGTAGTGGAGGACCTTCTCCTAGGCCCAGGTGTGGCTCTGCTAGAGGGCGGTGGGTGGCTACCATGTGGCATGGGGGGCTAAGGATGAGGGCTTGGCAGTGGGCAGCACATACACACAGTTCTGCCCTGGACCCTAGGGTGCCAAAATGTGGGTCAACTGCTGCATAAAAGGCATGGTCTTGCAGGCGCGTTCAGACCAATGATTGTGGTTGGTCATGGCTACCCACTGTGCCTGCAAGGCCTTGACCTTTATGTGGCACGGCCAAACCAACCACTTGTGCCCGTGCTCCTACATCCTGCCCGACAAGGTCTCATAAATGTGGACATTTGAGCAACTGCCTTACTCAAATTGGTGCTGCACCTCTGTCCACAGAGTGCCACAAGGTCACCAACCTCCTCCTGGCTCCAGTTGGGGGCCCAGGTGGAAGGCACGGACATACACACGTGGTTACTGTTGGGCCTGAACAGGGAGGAGGAAGTAATTGTGGGTCCCGCACCAGATCTCTGGGCGCCTGCACAGCTGTCCCAGTGTTTCCAGCCCTGGGCAGCTACCAGCAGTGCTCAGCACAGGAGCATGGAACAGAACTGGGAGCCACATGGAAGATGCTATGTCCTGCAGCAGCTACAGGCACAGGGTAGGCTACTGGGGGTCAGCAGTAGGCAAGTGGCCCTGGCCTTGCTGCCAGAAGCAGCCTTCAGGCAGCCCTGGGGTGCTGACAGGCTGGACAGAAACTGCAGCAGCCTACAGAAACTGTTCTGTACCCACCTGGCCTGACAGCACAGCCCTAAAAGCCACAAGGCTGTGCAGGACAATGCAGCAGCAAAGGGCTCCAGAAAGGGAGGCACAGATCAACTGTGGCCTGCCCAGGTAGGCACACAGGGCCTGCACTGCCCTCTGACTGCCTGTGATGTGTGCCCCAGGACACAAAATGGCTGCAGGCACTTTTAGCCTGCAACCAAGGGCTGCCAGAGAGCCCTGGAGAAAGAGAGGCTCCTAGGCTGCAGCCCTGGGGCAGGCCAGCCCCCAGTGGCTGGGCAGACCCAGGGGTAAATTTGCTGCTTTGTCACATCTACACATGCATTATTGTGCAGTTACTAATTGCGCTTAAATCATGATTAGGGATTTTTACTGTTCAGTAAGCATGAGCATGTGTAGACACGTGAACTTTCTGTGCAGTAAACGGCTCAGTAAAGCTTCTCATATAGACATGCCCTATATGTCTTCAGATCAAGCTTAAAGCATAATTTTTCAAAAGGCCTTTAGTGAAATGCAAGTTTTTTGGCTCAGTATTCAAATAGTGAATGAAATGCTGTGGCCTATTTCAAAGGTCAAATCAGAAGATCTAAGGTCCTTAAAATTTATGATTCTCTGAACACTGTAATGAACTAGAAATCCCAATTTATTTTATAGATTTTTAGCAGCCTCAATGGGAGTTCTGCTGGCAACCAGCTGCAGCACTGGACCTAGAAAGATCACCATGTATTTTGCTAACTACAGTAATACTGAAGATTATTATACTGTTTACTCAATAAGCTATTATGGTCTAACAGGCAAATTTGTATTCTGGAGCTCATATAAAATTTGATTGCAGAGACTGCACCTATCTTTTGCATTTTAGTTTAGGGCTCATTGACATAATAGGCTGAGGCTGAGATCCATATCAACACGATGCTTAACATGGCCCTCAGTAAACATGATAAAACATTCCATTTTCAATGGTCAATTGAAATGCTGCCATAACAAGCAGACTATTGCTACAAGGATGGTTTCACAAGAATTTGAATTAAAGGGTAGTAGGTGCAAGTATCATACTCAAAGATGTTTTTAAACATTAATACTGTACAACTAAAGATACTGTCCAAGGTAGACATACAAATACAGTTTGCTAATCCCTAAGAATAATGTGAGATTTCACAAAAGTTTGTGGCTACAAAGCATTACTTGAACTGACGTGGCATCCGTGATACTTCTCCTTGTAAAAAGTAAATAAAAATGCATTACTTAGAATACAAAACAAAAAGGCTTTAAAAAGGATTACATGGGAATTGCATTGGACTGTGTTTCATCATGCCCATGATGGAAAGCCAGACATTCATTCAATAGCATGAAGATAGGATTACAGGCACAACACACATTTACCTTCTTATAAAGATCACATGACTCAGAACACTGTGTCCTTAACAATCACCATTTAGTATCTTAATTATGTGCAATTCTATGCATGGTCCTAACACCACAAAATAATTTGCTACCATTGCTCTTTACTCACAGAAAACACTCAAAGCAGTTTATGTGAACAGATTATTCAGCCGAACTGGCTCTGAAAAATATATGCTTCTGCAATTTCCAACAAAAATGGAGGACTCTAGTAAATCTAGTCCAGGGTAATTAAGCAGGGACATATTCTCTGAAGTCTAAAGGTCAAAGCTTAGTTATGTGGTTACCTCTAAGGACGCATCCAGATGAGCATGTACATGCATCTTGTAGTTGTCTCAAAGCCATTTGAGACATGGCAAGAGGCACATGCAGGAATGAGAAAATGTTTCCTGTGCTGCAAATTTGCAGTGCAGAAGCAAAATTAGACCCTTGCCAGGGGTCAAAAAAAAATGCACACAAAAAAACTGGGACAGGGCACAGTTCTAGACCATACCCTGAGGCAACCGGAGGCTGGGTCCTCCACAGAAATGCTCTGGTAACAGCCAGAGCATCTCTATGGTTGGCCCTCACCCTGGTGCCAAAGCACGCTGCCTGCCAGTGCAGGGAGCTGGACCCAGGCTCCTGTGCTGGTTAAGTAGGGGGTTGTGGGGCTGGAGGGGGGAGGGGACCATGGGAGGGACCCCCACCAACCCCACCCATTCCTCCAGCCCCCCTGATCTCTGCCCTGACCCACCCCCTGCTTGCCTCTGAGCCTCCGCCCGATCCCTGCCTCACCCAGTCCCATCCCCTCCAGCCCAGCATCCTGGCCATTCAAAACAAAACCAAACAAAAAATCTACACTCACCAACACTAGCAACTGTCATTAGGGTCACTGAGGCACAAGGCGGGGCTGGGAGACAGCCCCAGTGGTCCCAGCCTGGGCCCCACTGCCCCTGCTGCCCTGTGCTGTGCTGGGGGGCTCTGTTAGGAGGCCCCACAGCCCCTTCTTCTGTGGTGAATAGAGGCCTTTTTTTTTTTTTTTAAAGTGCCAGAGGCTGC
>NW_017728886.1:152089901-152116018 GCF_001723895.1 Crocodylus porosus
TATATATATATATATAGTGGCCTTTTGCTTTAATTGTGGAGGAACTTGGATTTAGGAGTATTTTACAGACTAACTTTGGGATTTTTTTTTTATCAGGGTTTTTTCATTTTTCAAATAGTGAACACCAGAATTCCAGTAGGGAGACCAGTGTCAGGACCTTGACTGCTCAGAGCCGGCACCTTGGACCCAGCTGGAGGTGGCTGACTTCCTGGCTTAAAGCAAGCCACCACACCTGGAACATCTTCTGGGCGATAGCTGCCAAGATGGCCAGGCAGGGGCATGCATGGCAGTAGTGCTGCACAAAGACCAACTTTTCAGCCACATCCCACTGGCAGCTGGCCTAGAGGGACAGGTGCCTTTACTGGCTGTACAGCCCCATCCAGGCCTGCAGGTGTGCAGCAGCCCCCACTGCCAGACTGAAGTGGGTAAAGGGTACAGGAAACTCTCAGGACTGCTTCAGCGTCCAGATGGCACAAGGGGTAGTGTCCTCAGGTACCAATTGGCTGGGCCCCATAAGGTCCTGAGAGTGAGTAGCCCTGAGCTACTTGACAGGGCAGCTATTTGTACTGATGGGGCCAAGACAGGGCAGCTTTTTACACTGCTGGGGACAGCACAGGTGTTGGCCTTGGGCTCTAGCTCCTCCTGGCTGCAGATCCCAGAGGAGCCAGGCAGCCTTATTTTGCCCCAAGTGGCACAATTTGCCCCACATCAAAGTGCATGTCCAGGTACATGTACTGAGGCAAAAAGCCCCATCTCAAATTTGCACCATTTCTATTTGAGCTGCTGGAAGCACACATACTTGCATGTGTGGACGTGCCCTAACAGTTTTTCTCCCCTAAAAATACTTATATGATGCTCACAAGTAGTTTCAAGGGAACCTACAAATATGAATCTAAATGGATTGTGCTTAAACATGAACTAATCAAATCCTTGGCCAAACACTTACAAAGCAAGAAGTCAAAATGACTGATACTTTAGATTCTCTTTCCTCAAGAGGGGCCCTCTCTCACATTAGAACATGGTTTGTTCGCCGAAGGTTTATACCTTTGGAAATTACTTGCAAAGAAAAGGAGACTTAGAGTTCGTGGATACCAAAAAAGTCAAAAAGTACGTGATATACACTTTATGAGGTGTTAAAATGAATGTACTTAAGAGTTTAGGTTATAGTCTCTTTATGTGAAGGTTAGGGTGCATTGTTGGGCTGGGAAACTGGAGTTGTTCTCTTGGATGATAGACCAAGAGTAGTAGTGGGTAGTGTGAGTGGATGAAGTTTTAAAATGCTGGGGTGTCATTTGGGGAGTCTACCATAAATTTTTTGTCTTGTTGTGTGTTTATTGTAAGCCTCCCTGAGCCTTTGTAGGGAGGGTGGCATATAAATCTAATGAATGAATAAATAAATACATAAAATGCATGTATTGGGAATCATGAGCAAGACTTTGGCAAGATACATTATGCAGACAGCATAGAAAAATTCAGAGCTACAGAAATTCAGAGCTACAAAATTATTTCCATCCAGTTAAAAAATATTCAACAATGTGCTTCTCAGTGGTGCTGGGGATGAATATTAACATCAGTAATTTGATATAGGAAAAATGGCTTTAAGGACAATCTCACTCTAGAATGGTAAAAGGCAGATATATTTTGGAAGTTTGGAAAGTTAATACTAAATGATTGTGCAGTAAGCGCTCTTATTATGCAGTCCCGATGGCACGTGTCGTTTCTGACCCTACTGTGCAGTAGCATCAGTGTCACAGTTCATGCCTGCTGACACTATGTCACCGTAGTGATAAGCTACATCACCATAGCTCGTCACTATGGCAATGTAGCATCTCATGTAGACGTGCCCAAAGTCGAATTATGTATTTGCATGGGATTCTATTCCATCCCGTTCAACTCCTGAAAAATTGATAATGCAAAAGGTGGGTAGATCTCTTCCTGCTCCTTGCTATTTTTTATGAGACTCAGTCTTAAGTGCTGGATGACGGTGTGTTACAAAAATACATACACTTATGGATTTGTAGGACTTATGGTGGAATAAAATCACATGTAAGCACCTAACTCCTCTTAGAAGCCTACTAAATAGAACAGAATCTGGCCCCACATTTCCACTTAATATGTTTCTGTTGGATTGATTTGCAAGAAAGCTCCAATAGAATACATGAGGATTGTTTGCACTAAAGACATGGTACTGCTCCCATGCAAGGAAACAGCAAAACTATTCACATCTGTGTTGTGTGATCTCTGAATCAAAGGACTATAAGGAACCTCAAGGGTCATCTAATCTGACCCCAAGAAATCAAGCCTTAAAAAAGGTAAAACAGTGACTTCCAGAATAAAGGAAATTGGAGTGTTTTGGATTCATGTCCTTGGGAGCAACCATGTTTAGATCCAATATGAATAAAGGCCAATTAAAGGGATTGGAATCAGTGTAGACTGGTAAAAGCATTGGATTGTGACTAGGAAATACGAGTGCTATTCTAGGTCTCCTGCTAATTGGTAAGGCAATACTGGAAAAGCAACCTCACTTCTCTGTTCCTGAGTTTCTCCATCTACAAATCCTGATAAAAGTACTATGCAAGTGATCAATAGGTAATAATAATACATTGTACTGCCTGCCAAATGTTCATGGAACCGAACAGTATGGATTAATAATATTCTACTGCAAGACTCAAATTGTGTAAAACAACATAAAGCAGGCAAGAAACAATAGACAAATATTCCTAACTATGAAACTTGCAATCACATCTTCAGCAGCTGGTATAAATTGGGGTAGTTCCATTCAAATTAACTGATGTTACACCTTATGCCTAAGAAGCTAGTGTTATGTTTATAAACAAAAACTGAACTTGTCATATTCAATTGCCTCAAGTTAGATAATCTAAAGCCATATTTAGGTATTTACATAAATGGATAATCCTAATTGCTGAACATCCCCAGTTTTCATCAACTTCAAATGATTCTTTTACTGAAGAGTCACTGAGTGCGGGGGGGGATGACCAGAGGAGCCTTCTGGCCTTCTGGCCTTTTGGGCACAGGGGGAGGGTGCAAAATTAGCCACCACCGCACTGTCTGTGCTTCCCTGGATGTCTGAGACTGTCTCAGACACTGATCTGCTCTGCTACACCTCTCTTCCTTTATTTCAAGGGGAGTATATTTGCAGGCATGTCAGATTAATACAGTTTGGTCTTGTTGCACACAAATGGGGAAGGAAGGAAGGAAAATCTTTTTTCCTCTGAGACCAGGTATTGTACAGAGAATGGCAATGCAAGGTTCCCCACGTGGCCTTGTCTTGACTTGTTTAAGTGCCTCAACTTTCATGTGTAAGAATCATGATTGGGGCAAGAAGTTACTTAAGTCTCCAGGCTAAGAAAGAACATCCTGTGTTTAAACAAGTCTGAAATAATTTCACAATAGGGCCAGACCTTGAATGAGGCTGTCTATCTGAAATCTCTCCATATCTGAAATTCTACTTATTATTTTGAAATTCTCTTATTAAGAAGGATTAGCTATCCAGAGCTTTAAACAACAATTGTAGTAGGCATGTGGCTGTTGTGGTAGCTAAAATTCTGATTCACAGCAATAATATTTTAAAAAAGACAAATGTTATGCCTGGAGAAGACAAGAAAAAGCTGAGCTGACTAGAATAGTGTTGCCTTAACACTGCAGCAAAATCAGGATAAAAAATGATTACCTAATCATCATTTTAAAAGCGGGCAGGTAAGATAGAGCTAGTCAGTCTTCAACAGCTCAGGAAAAGGTGACTGCTTAGCCATAAAAAGTTTACAGGCATTTCAGAATTCACAAAATGTCAGCTTCTTTCCTTTCTCTTATGCCCATTAAAACCTATTAAAACGCTAAACTACCTGTTAACAGCTAGGGCATGTTGAGCAATCTTAGCAGAAGCATAACTAGCAATTTCAGCACCCGGTGCAGGAAACAAAGACAAGTGGTATTTGAGGATGTTGAGCACCAGAGAGTAGGTGTGGAGTGCTATTGCTGCAGCCACCACTCACGGAAGTGCCCAGGGCTAGTGACCTCCTGCCTTACTCCATCTAGTTCTGGAATCTTAGGGCATATGCAGATGTTCGCTGCATCCAGTCTATGATCATAGGGCTTACTTTAAGCCACATAGTCATAGATGGGGAGTGGCATGTGGAGCTTCGCCAGTGCTGGGAGCTGCTCTGGAAACCCAATGCAGGTAACTTAGGGTGGGAGAGGATTGCGTGACAAGTAGGTTCAGCAGGGCATTGGCATGATTGGGGAGGGCCTGATGGGTCCACAGTGGGGATTTGTCAACCATGGGGTGCAGGGTAAGGAGGTTAAAATAGGTTGATCAGGGTGAGGGAAGATAGGAAGAGTTCAGCCCTGGGCTAGCGCAAGCAGCTGCACTTTTCTGGCCCCAGTCCTGTTGTCCAAGTGTGCACAGATGTTTGCTGGATCAGATTAACCCATTCCCAATTGAAGTTAGTTCACCTACTCAAGTGAACTAACTTAGATCAGGCCCACTATTTTTGGTCCAATTTATACCCCTGAATATTTATACAGGCCTAACTCTAGTTAGGTCGCTCTAAATTTAACGTCTACATGTATCGTATGTAATAAGATAGTAATAGGTGACTGATATATGCACTTTAATGAAAAGAGTTGCATTCAGAATATTATCTTTACCTTGTAATGAGTACTATGGTCTTCTTTCACTGGCACCAAGGCACAATACTTATCTGAACTACCACTGGTAACTTGATAAGTATCATTTTCTAAAAACAAAAGAAAAAATATATATATATATTTGCATGCAAGACAAAAACCTGAGGGGTACTGGCTTTGGTAATAGCTAGGAACCGAGAAACCCACCACAAATTTCTTTTGCAAAGTTGGACAAATCACTTTTTCCATCTTTGGCACCTGTAAAAAGGAAATGAAAGTCCTTCCTATCTCACAGCATTGTTGTAAGGACAAATACACTGAAGGTTTTAAGATGTTTGGTTGCTACAGTGAAAGAATTGAAGATACGAATGAAACTTAAGTAGAAAGAATCCATAAATATGTATGCATGAGAGTGTATCTATCTATTCAAAGTGGTATCTGAGCATGTGCATTAGATGGTGGTGTGGGAGGCAGAGGGGGTCACAAGAGATCACTGGCATCAATGTAGTTATGATCATTAGTATTCATGGAAAATATGCCACATTGTGTGTTTGTGTGTACAGATGTATATGCATGTGTAAATTCACATATGCATACCCTATATTATATATTAGAAACAATTTTCATGTATTATGTACACGTTATATATAAGCATGCATACAACAATAAATACACAACTTGGAAACATTGCCTATATTTTTCTTTGTTGTGGCATATTTTAATGGCTCATTGAATAATCTTTGCAGAAATAATGAGGAGTTAGACAACATTCTTTGGAAACGTATGAGAAAAAAATGTTAAGCAGTAATTACTTTTGTATGAAAAAAGCCAGAATATATGGAAGCAGGAGTGGGGGGAGGGGAAAGAAGAGAGACAAGGGGGAAAAAAAAGAAATAAAGAAAACACCCATATTAAAAATTGGAGGTGGAACTAACTCAAATTGTTATTTAATCATGTTGCATGGCTTTTATATTTTATTTGTCAAGCTTTGAAATTCTCTTCTTCTCTTTATTTTCTGTACCAGTGAGCTCATTACTTTAACTCCAGATAGATTTCTCTGAACAATTTTTTGTTTTTTCCTAAGTAAAAATACAATGTAATTCTTCAATGGGTCTAACAGTGAGAAGCTGCTCAAATTAAAGATCAATAAAAAGTACTGAAAAAAATCTGTGTAAAAATAAATAAATAAAGCAGAAGACGGGAAAATGCTTGCAATTAGACAGGATGAAAAATCTAAAAAGAAATTAAATTTAGTTGTAATACATTTCCCATTCTTTTCTTCATGAAAATTACCACTGAAGTGTTTTTTTTTCTGTAATTTAAATGTTAAGCTGCCAGATGTGTGTCTCATGCTTGAAGAGTCGAAGCTTTGCATTATTTAGCATATTAAGATTCGCAGAATTTAAAAAAGGGCTCCTTTATTGCCTGGAGGTTCTAATTAAGTAAACCTTAGCCTGGTACATTTAAAACTTGCAATACAAGAGATTTTGCTTCCTTTTTTTCTGCAGCAAAGTCACATCAATATAATAAATATGGAAAATACTTAAGATGATATAATTTTTCTTTGGCTTGAGGAATTAAACCTATCTATTATTTTAAGAAGTTTTTAATAGAGGCCAGCAATCAGAAAGACATCTAAAGGCTCCAGTCTACTTTTTAATCATAGGAGTTGTTCTTAGTTACTGGGGGGAAAATGTATCTTATAAAAACTGAACTATGTAAAAATTGTTTCTTCCATGCACACAAACACTGTAGCTCCAAGAAAGGAACAATACAAATTGCACAGTTCTTTATTAAATCACATTTTGCTTTTTATAACTTTTCATAATTGACCACAAAACACTAATAAAGCATTACTTTGTTGCCCCACATGCAATTTGATGGTCGAAATAGGGGCAATGCCTATACTAGAAAGTGTAATAATGCAGAAGTTCTTTTGACACACAGCATCCATAAATCATGCCTTTAAATACAGTTATTTTTGCCATTTTAGAAAATGTCAAAGGTGTCAACTTTGTCCAGATATACCACTTAGCAGTGATTATTTTAGTAAATTGACTCAAAATACATTCTGCTCCCTGACATGGACACATAATACCATTCACAATATAAATGAATAGCTTGTAAGGAGAAAGTAGCAGAAAACAAGAATTATCAATGATAAATACTAGAGCTACACTAAAGGTACAACTGCAGACATAGCATCTCTGCACCAATGTGTTTATTCAGTTGTCAAAATATGCACATAATGTTGGAGATGTATGATTGCACTAGAATCTCATTAAGACATTAAAAACCATATTTCAGCAATATTATTATTAACTTGTGCTTTTCTTAAGAATTCTAAAAGTAACAATGTGCATTTGTATATGTGAAAAAATTAATTAGTGGTACTTTAGCTATCACTGTGGATTCAGCATATTAACAATACTCATGGAGGAAGGATCACTCAAAATTAGTTTACAGACCTTGGTAATGCTCACAGCAGGATGATTTCTTGGTGCTATAAACTACAAAAGATTCTACGTACCTGATAGGGAATATAAATTACATCACATATATCAAGTTCCTGAGACTGTACTATGAACACGGTTTTTTAAAATGGGTTGGAAAGGGAAGACAGTCTCAAAATTAAAATAGTGTTGCTGAACAGTCATATCCTTTGGTCTTCCATTCTTCTCAAAGAGAAGGTTCCTTTTGAACAACTTTTGAGAGTGGAAAGAGTGTTTTGGTTTCTTATTCCTTGTTGAGTGTCACCATAACATGCGATGTGCTTGCTGGACATTATGCTCTGTGTGACTTGGAGATAGAACTGGACAATAAATGTCCAAAACAGAGTTCTGTATTTGAACATTTTTGAGCACAGTAGTTTACTATACGCACACAGCTTTGCAGGCCTAACAGTGTGAGTTATCATGCTGCTGAGAAGAAAGTAGGGAAGCTGTGCACTGCAGGCAAATGAAGGACTATTCATAAGGGTAGTGTTACAGGTTACACTTAAATAAACATAAAGACACTTAAAATGGGAGCATTCACCTGTTAAAGGGTGTTATCTCATACTAAGTGTCCTCTAAGGCTGGATCCAGATGTGCAGGCACGTGCGATTTGTGGCACTGCAAACCTCTTTGCAACAACACAAACTACACGTTGCACATTAAACCACATACAGCCCTGATAATTAGCAGCTCTGGGGCAAAATTTGCTAGTAGGATTTCCTGGTAGCAAAAAAACCCCTAAAAAAAAAAGCAGCACAAAGCATGCCGAAGTGCAGTATGGCAGGACAAAGGCAGAGCCCCCATACCAAGGGGCTGTGTCCCACTGCAAACTGCACAAGTAGGGGTGTGCACTGCCGCATAAAGCAGCAGAACAAATCTGTGCTGCTGCAAATGCATGTCTCTGCTCATATGGACATGGCCTCATTGTTTTAAAGATAAGCCAACTGAAGTGAGCGTTAGCTTTGACCTGTCATTCCAGGGTATTGTTAGTTAACTCTGGGTAAATAAAGCACTTAATTTGCAGTCCTCCAGCATTCCAGAATGCACAGCTCCCTGGTCCCTCTACCCATTTCAGCCCTCCAAACCTCTACTCCTCTCCCCCTACCCACACACTGAGAACAGCTGTTTGAGCCACCTAACTGCAGCAAGATCATGAAGCTGAGGGAAGCATGTTCAGCACAAAGATGTCAAGGCTTAAGCAGAACAAGACCTTGGAGCTGGGAAAGGCAGCAAAATCAGGGGGGGCATGTTCATTTTAGTGGCTCTGTTCTCAGTGTGGAACCATCACCATAATTGCAGCAAGGCCAGGGAACACAGGGAAGAATGCTTCCCCAGGCTCCCTGGTCTCACAGCCTGGTGGCTCAATGTTAAGAGTGGAGCTACTGGGGAATAACCCCAAGCAGCTCTGCTCTCAGTGCAAAGCCTCTGCCATAACTGCAGTGAGACCCAGGAGCTTGGGGAAGAATGTTTCAATGAGTCTCAACCAAGAAGCCATGGCACTCTGGAGAGCCTTGAGATACTTTCAAGGCTGCCATACAATCTTAGCATAGTTAAATTTACTAACATGATTCACAAGATAAAACCAGAAATTTCAAATAAGAATCTAGTGTTAAAAGCATGCTGCCCTGTTGGGGTGTTCCTGAGTTCTTTGCAGCAGCAGAATTGCTCAATTATTTTTCTATGATACAAAATGAGTGTAAACTAAGAGCTGACATTTACCAAGGGGTGCTTCAAGTCTATCAAAGGATGACTTGAATCTATTGAGGAGTGCCTCAAGTAGCACCTTGTCAAGGGCATTTAAATCAAGTTAGAGGGAGCTGCTGGGAAGGCATGCCTGGGTACTGCCCAGACAGATAGCAAGCACCTATCAAAGTCATGCTTAGCTCTTATGTGGAACATGTCATCTATCTATTTCAAAGGTTTTTGCAAAGGAAGCTCAAAATATCTCTCTGGGCATTTATACACATGGTCTGTGGGGTTGGCGGGGCTTTAATAAGATTTGGCTCCGAGAGCCACTCTTATTAAAGCTCCTGGAGCATCCCGTGTATCAGTGTCCCTGAGCTGAAAAGGGTGGTGGGAGTGCTTTAACTAAACCATTTTTCAGAACAGGGACTCTGATACACATGATTCTGGAGTCTACTGGACTCTGGCTATTGCCACGCTCCAGCAGACTTGATTAATCAAGTTTGCTCCAACATGCTGGAATTACAGTGCATTGTAGCAGCCTCGCTGCATGTGTATAGGTGCCCTCATATTTGGAAACAGCCAGAGTGGCTTCTGAACATCATGTGGTAAGCTGGCAGCCAGAGAAGACTGCAGGGATGTGCAGGGCCCAGGGCAAATCAGCCTGTACAAGGCCATTTTAACACGGAGAGAGACGTGGAGGGGCCCCACGCACTCCTGTGGGACGCTCCATGTGCCCCAACATCGCAGCATTCACAAGCCATACTGGTACCTTGATGTATGTAGAAAAAACACTTAAAGTTGTGCCTATATCCAAATCGCTGATTCTCCAAATCAGCATTGAATCGTCAGATTCGGCCAAATTGAATTGGGGCAGTGATCCGAATCAATTAATTGAATCACTGTTGCTGATTTGGGCTGAATCCAAATAGAATAGGGCCCGCTTTGCACACCCGTATTAGTAACTGATTTTAAAGGAAAAAAATGAATAAAGAAAAAGAGAAATAGGATGGCCATTAGCTAAAAAGTGTTGCCTAAACACAGAACCCACTTTTGATTGCTCATGTACAACATATTTAACTCTACTGACTTCAGTAAAGTTACTTTTGATTTACATTGCCATGAACAAAAAAGAATGCTCAAGCCTACCACTTCCTTTTGCCTACAACGGTTCCTTAAGTTTTTGGAGGCAGTGATTTTAAAACCACACTACCAAAGAGTGGGACAAAAGACATGGAAATGGTGACTTGGGATAGTTGTGACATGACAGATGGAAGAGAACATGGTATACAATCTAAACTCTGCTCCTAGTTACAGGCATGTAATGGGGAAATCAAAGATATTGCAAGAGAGAATTTGGACTGCTGTGATCAAATAGGTGTAAAAGCAATCCAAATTTCTTCACTCCCCTTCCATCATGAATCAGTCCAATCCTGTATATCATCTGGCTGGTGAGAAGGGCAGGGCAGTGGAGGGAGAAAAAGATTAAGAGAAGACAGAAGGCAGAAGCTTGTTTCAGGCATCTGATGCCCTACCTATGTTGCACACCCAACTACACAGAAAGAAGGGCAAATGGTCTTCATTTCAAAATGTCAGTTTGTTCCCTTTAAAATGATGCCTGAAAAGAATTATTAATGGGAGTAGCCTCTGGGTCTTTTTCCAGGTAATTACTTTAACATCAGTATATAATAGTTATATAGAAGTAAGCAACATGTCAGAAGAAAAAGCACCATTGCTTCAATATGATGAGGAAAGTTAAAATGAAACCCATGGTATTTTCACAGCGATTACTTCAGAAGTGAAATGTGAGTATTAATATTCTCTTTCAAACATGCAAACATCACTTTTCCAACTGGAGTAACAGAGTGTGGAGCAGTCTTGTTTTGTTAGCTTCGGAAACCAATCCCAATATCTTTTCCCAAATCCAATAAGATTTTCACTGGTACAATAATTCACAGATTGGCTTTTGCGTGATGTCTTTGCTTGGCTCCTATTTTGGGGGCCCTATGTGACAGCAAATGTCATGTTGATGTCACTGAGGGCACCTTCCACTACCCACTGTCATCAATGGAAGTATTTCCTGAAACATCAAGGAGTTTTGAATCAGGCCTTAAAAACACTTGGACAATGTTCAGACTGTTTGGAGTGATACAAGCAAAGTTGAAAAGTTTGATTAATATGAGTTAAAAACAATCTCTACAAGCCAGAGAATAGCTATGAACAGAGTAATTGAATGTAGGAAAGATAGAAGTGATGTCAAAGGAAGGTCACAGAGATGAACGATCTGGCCTGTTTTAGACCCTATAAATGAACAAAATACAGACTATTTATAAAAGCTCAACTTACAGATTTATGACAATGTTTTCTGTGTTACAAAGGTTGTTTTTTTTTACTGTGGTGTATATATCTAACTGGGGATTTTTGAAAAAAGAAAACATATTTTTAATGGCATGGATGCTGAGGACTTCTTGCTTGCTTGCTTGGTTTTTTGGGACCCCTGGAGCTGTAAATTAAACATTAGGTACAGCATAATTTCTCGTTCATACATAATTTCATAGAAATCAGCAGTAGCTTTAACAGAAGCCTTTTCCCTCTTCTGAACTCAAGAATGGTGTTAAATATTGTGTATACTTTACAGGCAGCAATCTAGCATAAAATCTGTGCTACAGTGATATACCTTTGCATTAAATTCATGTATAATATAATTAGCAAATACTAGCAAAAAAGTTCATAAGGGAATATTTGCTAATGTTTTATGAATAAACAAAATTTGTTTGACATTATCCAAACCTGGTGATATTTTTAGAAGTCTGATAATGGATCAGGTATAGACTCTGGTACAGAAGATGTGGGTCAAATCCTTTCATCTTGCTATACTATCATCTGTCATTACGAAAACACTGAACCAGATTCTCAGCTACAATAAAACTGCACTTTCATCTGGACCTAATCCTGAGCAGCAGGAGATCAGCACCTTTTAAAATATAGCTACTTTGTTCACCAAGTAGCTACAATGTTCACCAAGTTTTACTTTGCAGTAGCATCTTAGATCAACCTATTTATTGATATGGACACCAAACAAATCTGAGTAACTGTCTTCACAAGATAACTGAAAAACTGTAGTACCCCAGACACTACATTTATGGAAAACTACAATAATCCATGCTGGAATAGCTGGTCTTTTTAAGGATGAGTACTGTATTGCTATTGTATCTAAACATTGTGCATATCTATATGACTGACACTGCTATAAGACATAGGGTCTTAGTTCCATTAAACTCAATGGCAACTAACGCATGTTAACTACAGTAGTCACAATTTCACTGCTACACTCAAGTCTCCTGATTTATTCTGAGCCTAAAAGATGTCAATACATGCAATCATTTCTTACCCAACCCCAGCCAATACTGAACCATCAATAAGTATCATTCATTGTTTGTGGGAAAAACAGTGGAAGAGGATATCATATGTCTATGCTGATTTACTTGTAACTGTAAAGCATACCTGTGAGTCGAATAAAATCCACTGAAAAGGCTGTTTCCCTCCAGTCCTCCTACAGTTCTTTCTCCAGGGTGAACACAGGTATCAATAATACATTTCCTCAAGGTCTTAGAAAACATGATAGCACCACAATCTAGTCAGTGGTTTTCATGCTGCACTGTAATGGACAAAACCATTACTTGTGAAAAATGTAGGAGTCTGAAAAAAGAAGTGTGACCCAATCCAGACTGAAGAAGCCTTCATATGAAACTATTTTTGCCAGTTCTCCTGCCAAGTCCTGTCCATAATTACCAGGATTTGCTGCCATAATATGGCACAGGGCTGGCCTGAGAATCTTTAGATACATGTGAGAGAATCCGTAAGGCTATATTCCCAACTCCCCTAGTCCATGCCTTCTGTTGCAGAAGTAAAGCTCACTTTCTCCTGCCTGTCAAAAACTAGTGACTTGTTTACATATATTTTAATTTTCAAGAACATCTTTGTAAAGAAAAACTCTAGAATCTTTACCAAAAACACCAGTGAAAGCTGACACTTGTTTTTGTTTCTATACTGGGGGGAGGGAAGAAAGGTACACACACTGGGTGCCACACCAGATCAAAAGTGGGGATCCACATACCAGTTTTTCTGGGTATATCACCTACAGATTTGTCCTGACATTTTCACTACAGTCACCACTGTAGTATCTGAACCCAGGATCCAGCCCAAGACATCGGTTATCTAGTGTTCTGACAATGAATATTTGCTTGGAACAAAATATGATGATATAATACATAAACATCCTTGCTTTCTTCAGTAGTCCCCCATTCCAAAGGAAAATATTGCCTGATGTGGATATGGATACTCATATACTTATTGTAATCCAGGCCAATTAAAATGGATATTGCTAATAATACTGAAGAAGGAGGAGGAGGAAAGAAAAAAAAACACACTGAGAATCTTGAATATAAATGACCAAATAAAACTAAAGGACATAAAAACGTCACAGAAACACCAGCCATAATCTAATGTTGTCAGTATACTCCACATACACCTTGTAATGACTAACACATTTGGCCTATTAATATATTTTAAAACCAAGAACCAAACCACTTTTGTACCTTTTTGGTGAGGCTTCTTTTGATCCTTCACATTTGATTTAAGTTCTTCCCTGGCCTCCTCTGCCTAGTGGAATAATTGGGAGACGATATTTTTGAGACCGGTTTTTCAATTTCATTTTTTTTCATTTAGACACACATTAAACAGCTCTATCTCCAAACTCTTAGTAAATTAAACCATGTTATAAAAGCTCTAACCTGATGGAAACATTTTAAGGTCTTCCCTTGTCTTTTTCTCCCTCTGCCTTTTGACATACACTCTTCCCCTTCTCTCGCAGCATTAAACTGCTTTCCCACTTCCTTTACAACAGTGGGAATACTTCCCTTATGGGTGTCAGGATCTTTCAGAAGGGTCAAAGGTTGCCCTGCAAAGGAAATGACAAGCTGTGAAATGTAAAAGAACAATTCCTTCCACATGTTTCTTTGCTCCTGAAGCAGTAAGGGGTTGTCAGCTAGCATCACTTTGGGATGGGCCAGTTCTTTGCCTAGCAGTCCTGTCAAAACTAATTTATAATTAAAGACCTGCACAACTGTTTAAAGCTTTACAACTTCAGTGAGTTTCAAGAATTATTTGCTGAAGGTGAGTGGTACAAACCACTGTTATTTTTAACAACCAAGAAGGGAGGGAGACGAAAGGTTGAAAAACTCTCTACATTATATAATAAAGTGATAAATTATATACATGAAAAGGATACTTCAGTATAGCAGATGAATTTCCATTATAAACTCATAGTTTATGGACTCAGAAAAAAGTTTCAGTGGCTTTAACTTTTATCCAGTTGATGCATGTAGCACACAAACCATCAGATTGATACCAGGGTTTTTTAACAAGAAAAGTATTTAGAAAAATGAGTCAGCTACTTGATCACCACAAAATGATGAAAATAGGTATCTTTAAAACATTTTTGAATGGGTTTGGTGGATGTTTTTCAATCCTGAAGCAGAAGGAAAAAAGTAGACATAAGGAAATATTATTGACTACTAAGGCTGTGTGCAGCTTTCATCAAGGTTTGATGAAGTCAGTGAAAATCTATCTGTAACACTGACTCAATGGGATTTAGCTTGGACTCATACCCACATTTTGTTATGGATTCAAAACTCATGCTAGATTCACTGAAAGGTTCAGAAATCTTTGTGAAAATTTGAAAAAAAAAACTGGATTGAATACCCCCTCTCAGTGAATACGGAGAAGTCCTATCAAACAGTGATTTCAAAATAGTAAGTGTAACTCTTTGCCATGAGGATCTTCAGAGACCTGTAAGAAGGGAATCGATTACTTAGAGAATAAAAACAAACTTCAGATTTGACCACTGGCCATAGTATCTTAAGACAAAAACAAAATGACCTCTGCCTCCCTTTCTCTCTCTCTCACCCAAAAAAATTTAAGTTAAAATGATATGCAGCTGGATTCATAGAACCTATAATGCAGGTTTTCAGGACCCCTACATCTACTAAGCTTCCAAAATAACATTGTCTGTGATGGTATTCGTGACTTTTGCACCCTGCTGGACAAATTTTGCCCTCAGTTTCACTGATGTAAATCTGCAATAATATCACTGAAAATACACCATCATGATCCAGTAATGTCTAGCTGGTTGGGAAGTAACAACTGGCATTATTAAGAATTGCATGAACCTATCCTGTGCTAAAACAGCCTTTTATTTGGATACTCTAACCCCCAACTCTACACATTAGTTTTTTTCATTCACGTATTAGGTCCTTCATTCAAAATGATACATGCTTTGGGGCATGGAGCAGTGGAACAATATGTTGGTAAAATAACTAGTATAATGGGATTTCAACATGACTGAAGTAAGCCAGGAGCCGCCACAGTACAAAAAATACACACCTATTACAAGAGCTGTAAAATAAAACTAACGTATGTCTAGAACAATAAAGAAGACAGAACTTGGTTCTTAAAATGATGAGGGAAAAAAAGGCCCTCTCTGTTTTAAAATTCACTTTTTTTATTTTCTCACCTACTACATTGTATGTAAATGAACTTCCATAATTCAAGACAGAGGAATGGCCCAGAGACGGGAGAAACACTTGGAAGAATGCCTCTTATGTCATTACAAATGAACAGGGAAATTTCCTAGCCATATTTGAATCAGAGATCAAAAGGTGCTTGAGCAATGACTGACCTGCCCCTTAAAAGTATCATATTACATGGACCAGAGTGAAAGATCCCTCATGAGATACTTTCAAGCATGAATGGTTAGAAAGGTCTTTTTCACAAACTAAATGCTCTACTCTGCCAATGCCGCAGCCAAGGTGAATCTTGCCATTATCTTAGATGAAAACAGGAATGGTCTGTAAAGCTAAGAACAGATGCTTGGATTTCTCTTGGGGCCAAAGCCTTTTATTCTGGGATACTACAAACCCCTTGTCAAATTTTAAGTACCCATGATGTACTGATATAACACTTTTTCCTTGGGACAATTGGGGGTAATTTGAGTTAATTGCCATTCAAGTTGCATGTGTAAATGACTGTCCCCTGGGCCTGTTTTGGACTAGGCAAATCAAAACTCAGGAACATCAGACCCAGGATAAACCCAACAGCTGTTTTTAGCCTAGGAAATGGTAAGTTGCTTGTGCTTAACGGGGCTATAATTTTCTGTGGCAATCCTTCTTAATAAAGATTTTTTAGCTATTTAGAAGACTAAATAGACTGGTGTGGGTGCTGCATGCAATACCTATCCCAGACTTACCCGGAGCAGACATCTAGTGCAGAATATGTCCTGGACCAGCCCTGCAGAAGTACCTCATGCAGCATTCATCCTGGACTGGCCCTGTGAGTATATGTCTGGACCATGTTCAGCAAGCAGGGCTAATCCAGCACATACCACGTGCAGCATGCGAATCAATTCTGAGATCCAAAGGCAACATTAAGAGCCAGATAACAGGTCTCTGCAGACTGGATACAGCTCATGGGCCAAATCTTTGACACTTTCACTTTAAGAGGGCAGGACGCCAATAAAGCATATAGTAGCAAAACCTTTTCTCCAGAATTCACAGAATCAAACCATCAACTTTTCCAATGGCTCTCAGAAATGAATAGCACCCCAAGGACATGGGGAGAAGGCACAGCCATCCAAGGGAGCTGAAGGAAGGATTGTATCTTCACCTACTAGAACCCTCACATGAACTGCACCAACCTCAAAGCAGGGTTAAAAACACAGTGTAATCCTGAATAAACGGCTGAATGGAAGGTTTTGACTTTTTCAAAAAACAAGACAAATTCAGAGCTGAAGCCAAAATACAGCTCCTAACCTGCTCTATTTTGTTTCTACATTTTAACAGCACATATGAAGTTCAGGAGTTCAGGACAAGTGGTTGTTCTTCAAGGGAGCAATCCTGGATGCGCAAGCAAAGTCCATCCCATCTCAGAGGAAAGGCAGCAAAAGGGCATAGCAGGCCCCTTGGCTCTCCAGGGAAATGGCAGACCTCCTGCGTCTTAGAAGGAAGACCTACAAAGGATGGAGGACTGGAACCGCCACCAAGGAAGAATACTCTGCTTTAGTCCGGACTTGCAGAAAGCAAATCAGGAAAGCCAAGGCTGTGATAGAACTCCAGCTAGCTACAAATATCAAGAACAATAAAAAGTCCTTTTTTAGATATGTGGGGAACCAGAGGAAAAGCATGGGCAACACTGGACCCCTGATAAACCAGATGGGATAACTGACAACTGACACCCAGGAAAAAGCGAACTTGCTAAATGCGTACTTGGCTCAGTTTTTCACCAGTCCCAGGGGGCAGCCCTACCCATTATGGGTCAGGGAGGCCTGGGTGAGGGAGATTCCTTGCCCTCCATTGAAGCTGACCTCATGAAGAAACACCTCGACAGGCTGGATACCTTCAAGTCAGCTGGCCCTGATGGGTTACACTCACAGGTACTCAAGGAGCTGGCTAGCATCATAGCTCATCCCCTGGCATGGATCTTTGAGAACTCCTGGTGCTCTGGTGAAGTGTCCAATAATTGGAAGAGGGCCAATATGGTGCCTATCTTCAATAAAGGGAGGAAAGTAGATCCGGCAAACTACAGGCTCATCAGCCTGACCTCTATCCTGGGGAAGGTGTTGGCAAAGATTATCAAGGAGGCCATCCTTAACAGACTATCTGAAGGCAATATCCTGACGGACACCCCAGCATGAGTTTGTTGCGGGTAGGTCTTGCTTGACTAATCTCATTTCCTTTTATGACCAGGTGACCTATCACCTGGACAAGGGGGAAGAGATCGACGTTGTATACCTCGACTTTAAAAAAGCCTTCGATCTGGTATCCCATGATCAACTCTTGGCTAAACTAGCTAATTGTGGCCTTGACATCACAACGATCTGCTGGCTGGGGAACTGGCTCCGCAGTATGACCCAGAGGGTGGTGGTCGATGGGAGCCAATCGTGTTGCTGCGCTGTGACCAGTGGGGTCCCACAAGGCTCTGTCCTAGGGCCTACTGTTTAACATCTTCATCAATGATGTGGACACTGGTGTCAGAAGCAGACTGGCCAAGTTCACCAATGACACCAAACTCTGGGGTAAAGCATCGACACCTGAGAATAGAAGGGTGATCCAGGCAGATCTGGACAGACTCATGAAATGGGTGGATGAGAACCTGATGGTGTTCAACACTGAAAAATGCAAGGTTCTCCACCTTGGGAGGAAAAACCTGTACCATGCTTATAGGCCCGGTAGTGCTACACTGATTAGCACTACAGATGATGAAAGGGACTTGGGGGTCATGGTTGACCACAAGATGAACATGAGCCTTCAGTGTGATGCTGCAGCTAGTAAAGTGGGCAAAACCCTGACTTGCATTCATAGATGCTTCTCAAGCAGATCCTGGAACATCATTCTCCCGCTATACTCGGCCTTGGTGAGGCCGCAGCTGGAGTACTGCATCCAGTTTTGGGCTCCACAATTCAAAAAGGATGTGGAGAAGCTTGAGAGGGTGCAGACGAGAGCCACGCGCATGATCAGAGGTCAGGAAAACAGACCTTATGATGATAGGTTGAGAGCAATGGGGCTCTTTAGCCTGGGAAAGCGCAGGCTCAGGGGTGATCTGATGGCCACCTATAAGTTTATCAGGGTGCTCATCAGGATCTAGGGGAACATCTGTTCACCAGAGCCCCCCAAGGGATGACAAGATTGAATGGTCACAAACTCCACTGTGACCAATTCAGGCTGGACATAAGAAAGCGCTTCTTCACTGTCCGAGCCCCCAAGGTTTGGAATAGACTGCTGCCGGAGGTGGTTCAAGCACCCACTTTGAATGCCTTCTGTGGCCAGTGGGCCTTCTTGTACCCCTCCGGGGAGCTCTATTTTCCGGGTTGGTAACTATTCCCCTTCCGGACCGGTTTGTCTCCGTTGATGTTCTTCTCCCGCATCACCACACCCCGCTCTCACCTGCCACGACTTGGTGTTTCCTTAGTGGGGCGGGGCTAGTTCACGGGTCCCTCGGTGGCCTGGGCTTGGCCCGCCGGTTTCACACGGGGCTTCGCCACCCCTACACCCCGGCCTCAGGCCACCTCTGGGCTCCACTTCCCCGAGCCTGCTCTGCTGCTTACTCCAGCTTCTACCACGGCTTTCTTACTTGATCCCACAGACTGTAGGATACCACTATACCGCTACCTTAAGGTTGACCTCCTCGCAGTAGCCTACACCAGAGCCTAATCTGCATCCTCTATCGACCCCACACCACAAGCCCTTCACCTGGTGCTGCTCTCCCCCTGTGTAGTCACTAACTATACTGCTATCCCTCCACCAGATCCTTATTAGCCTGGAACGGGAGGGGAAGGGATTCCCCCTTGGTGGCCCTCTGGTTGCCCCACTCCTGTTCCTTTACCCAACATCTGCAGGTTTTGGCAGCGATCCCGCCCCCATCTCCCTTCAGCCTGGGGATTTTCGGTCTTCCGCCCCTCTTCGGCGAGTCCCGCACCCACCGTCTCAGGACCTACTTCTGGGTCTCCGAACTCCTCCTGGATTGTCCCGATCCTTGGTTGCTCACCCGATCCATCGCCTCTTGCCCGATCTGATGTCGTCCCCGTCATTGGGCTTCCTTCCAGGGTTGCTTCTTCCTCCTGCGCTCCAGCTTGGTGTACCCTGTCCCCAGGATCCTTTGCCGTCACTTTCCCGGCCTGCCACTTGATCTCCGCGCCATCCGCTGCCTCCAAAGCAGTGGCCTCCATTTTTACATCTCCCAGCCAGGGTCTGACGTCATTGTCAGCTGCTGGCCACAGCTGTACATAGACGCGGCTGACGAGCCACATGGGTTCACCCTCCGCTGTGGCGTTCCTCTCGTCCCACCTTTCCGGTGAGTCTTCCCAGCTCCTTTGGGTCCTGGGACACCTTCAAAACACATTTGGATGTTTATCTTGCTGGAATCCTGTGACCCTAGCTGACTTCCTGCCCCTGGGGCAGGGGGCTGGACTCAATGATCCTCTGGGGTCCCTTCCAACCCAAATGTCTATGAAATCTATGCAATCTATGGTGCTGATATGTAAGATCACTCCCTATTAAGAATACTGCAATGGAGTAACTTAAAGACAGAGCACCAATCTTCACTTACAGTGTTCATGCTTTCTCTGGTTTGTGTGTCCCTTAATGTCACTTCAACATAGTTTTTGTTGCTTAACAGATATAATACTATATTTATAGAGCATATCAATGCACGACAGCTTGCTGCAGATCATAAACACATTTTTCTGTTGGAAATGTTGAAGTCGTGATTTTCACCACGTGATCTCCAGTTCCCTAAGGTTCGCTCCTTTAATTGTAAATAGCCAGAAAGTCATCAAGCTAGCGTTTAATAAACTTTTAATTTGAAATGGATTACCACATGTTGTGTTTGTTTACCCATTATTAAATCTCTTAGCAACATATCACCAGCAGAAACAGCATACTGTAGCACGGCACAGATACATTAGAAAACAAACCCATGGGGGATATTAACAGCTAATAATATCTTTAAAGAAGGCTCCAAGAAAAATAAATATAAACAATGTAGAAAATTACTCCTAGAGATTTTCCTTGTGTACATCTATGGAGGCAGGAAACAGTAGATCTTCCCCGATCAGCTTATCAGCCTGCTTCAGAGTTCTATGTGCAGAATAAGACATGCATTAATGCTGCCTTACAGTTCTCAATAATCCATCATTCTTGTCTTTTATTTACATATTTACATATATACACATACATACATGCATACATACTGTGTCTGACACAAGCTTTTCTATCTGCTCACAGCAACGTCTAGTGTATATGTCACTACACATAGACATACCAGTCTATGTGTAGAGGTACTGATTCCAAGCTGCCCGTTTAAATCCTGATTTGGACACACAGTGCAGGTACTGCTGGGTCCAAAAGTGGCATGTGGTTAAACTCACTTTTCTTGCCTGATACTTCACGTAGGTCCCTTTTTCACAGGAACCCAGAAATTTCTTTTCATACTGAACTTATAACAATGTATGGCTGAACATACCTTTTAACTACTTTAAATGAGAAGGGACAGCTTCCACTGGAAATGGGCATCAGCAGTTAGGATTTGATTGTCACATCTGCATTACCCTGTAGTGATATAAGCTAGCTAAATTGCCCTCATGTTGAATGATACTGGGTAAAAATTACAGTAGTTTCGCTATACTTGAATTGCTACAGAAGCATACAGACATAACAATTACATTGTAGCAACTTATGTCGGTTTCCTTTGATATTGATACAATTGATACATCTGTCTATACATTTAAGCTTTTTATTCCCTGCACAAATTGAACATTGTTTATAGTTTTTTCAACTTCAACCCTCTCTTCCACTAAAGTTTTCCATCTTACCACATGTTTGTTTTTGTTCTCAAACAATCAAGCAATCTTTATGATCCAAAGAAGACTTCTAGGCCTACTGTAGCATTAGAGATAGGCAGAGTAGTAGTGGATGAATGACAAACAGGAGAATGGTTTTTTGCCCTCTGCAGCAATCTCCTACATGCTTGTATACAAAGTTATCTACTCAGTATAGTCCTCTTGCATCTTTTATATACTTCTCTTTACAGCAGAAAAACTATTTGGCCAGGGAAACAAAGGTGACCCGTCTATGACTAGGTTCAGACATAGTGTCTATGTCTAGGTACAGACATTTCACCGCTTGCACTTCAAGTGTGCCAAAAGAGCTCTAAAGCCGTAACAGAACAGCCATTCATGACACTTAGAGTGCTTTCAAAATGGTGTATTACACTCTAAGTTAACCCTCAATGGATGAGGTATTAGACTAACCCACTTTCTGTTAAAGTATTTTATTGAATATCTGTGCCAGATCTCATTGAGGATTAACTTAGAGTGCAGTCACCATCATCCCAGTTAGTATTGCACAGGGCTGCACTCTAGCTTCAGGGAGAGCTCATTTGCATTGTCTGAGTGCTGGGCTGGCCCCTGCCCCAACAGCTGTTACTGACCCAAGTCAGTGACAGCCTCTGATTCAAGCCCCACCTCCTCTCTCCAAGCAGCTGTGAACTGCAGACAGTTGTAGGGTAGGGAGGGAAAGGGTATCTCACTCCCCACAGCCATCCTGGCTCCATGGTGTACTGAAGCTCAGCCTGGGTGTCTGCAGGGGAAGGGGCATGGGGTTTCTCTACCCACAATAGCCTCGGCCCTGTGATGCACTGCTGCCTGGCCTGAGAGGCCTGTACGGGAAGAGGTCCAGGATCTCTTCCCCCCGGCTGCTGCCGACAACCACCAGTTGGTGGGGGGATGGGGATGAGGCTGGAGAGAGGGGCCACTCCAGCAGCCTCCTGGGAGGCACGTGGGAGCACCTGCAGTGGCCAGTATGGGTAGGGTCTGAGCCTCCCCACTGAAAAGCAACCATATGTTCGGTTTACTTGCACTCTAACTTATAGTTTACTTTTAAGTAAATCGTGATAGTTAGAGCACTTCTGCAGGTGTCTTTTTCAATGTCTATATTTAGTCTTTATGACTTCAGGCAACTCAGTGGTGGTGGTGAGAAGCGTGCTTCGTTAAGATGGACTGTTCAGAGATTTTAGAAGTAAAAAGTAAGTATCTGCAGATGTGATGATTTTATCATTCAACCTTACTTGTATGTGCAGGGTGGAAATCATGTTTCTGACCGCAAAATTTTGTCCCTGGCAAATAGCAAACTTCTGAACAAGACCATAAACAAAAAGGAAGAATTAGGTGACATTAGCAAGACTATCTATTTTTTAACCTTGTTGTCAAAAGCAGCCAAGTCATATTTTGCTGAAACCTTTCAAGCAAATTTAGCCTGACCCTCACACCAACATAGAAAATTTCAGCCTATACAAATTAATTTAATAAAAGTCTACACAACTGAAAACAAGGATTTAGTGTAATGGTAAATGTTAAAAGCAAGCATTCCTACAAGCCACCTAAAGCACATATTGGTCTGCATTATCTAAGAGAAAGTTTCCTGGCTGAAATTAACTTACCAAGAAAAGTAATTGCTAACCAACCTTGAAATGAAGTGAAGGAGTATCCTGAGCGAGAGTAGGTGTGTAGACATGAGCTTTTCAAGCAATCATCTTGTGGTCCAGGTATTTTTGCATTGTCTGAAATTCCATTCTTTTCAGTAATGTTTGAATATGCAAGACATTCAGGTGAGAAATGAAAGCACATCTCATACTGCTGCTCATCTGAATACCATGGTAGTTTAATTATCTACCAAGAGAAGAATCTGTTATCTGAAAGGCTGAGCACTCTACAAAGTCAAAACTTATTCATCTGTATACTCTAAAAGTTCAAAAAGCTGGTTTTAGAATTCCCCACCACCCCCCTACTTCCTCTATTACACATTTTGATCTCTCCTCGTCTCATCAGGGAACCCAAGACTGAAGCAGACAATGAGTCCCACACTCATCTCTGCATGGTTTAAAAAATTGTGGGTCTCCTGGAGCTTTAGTACCTCCCAGACACAAAGTTATCTTAAAGGAGCAAGTATGAATTTGATTTTAATCATATTGATTTTTTCAAATTCAAACATTTGGTCACATTTCTCTATAATGCTCCTGATATTAATATTTCTTCCAATCAGATGTATCGTTACTTTTTCTGGTTTATCAAATACAGTACTCAATATAGATCCTTAATTTTATAAATGAATACAAGTTATTTCATAAGCTTTGTACCCTGCTTGGATCCAAAAGTGGGATACAGTCCAAAATGAATGTCATGTGAAAAACAGTGGCACTGAAAACTCACAATGGATTGCTTCAATTTCTTTTAAATAACCAAGATTTTCTAATAGTCTGGTTTCAAACCTTATCCCTTTTAGGTTATTAGTGTTTTATCTAACAAAGAAGTGACAATATAAATATGTAACAGATTTATATCTTCTGTTTAACATTTAGTATGAAATAAAATATATCAATTATATAGAATAACCTGAATCTGCCATTCCCCAAGAACAAAGCCTTCTTTGAAATCAAGCTCAGAGCTCAAGCCCTACTTAACGAATAATATTGTTGTATGTGTAGAGAGAATATACAGCCTATTCTGTACTAAAGAGCAAATATTGAAAAATACAGTGCCTAGCACAATGGTGCTTTGAACTCTGGCCGAGGCCTCAGGGAACTACTATTAAGTAAATAATAATTACAGTGTAATCAATATTACATTGTACCTCAATTGTATATACATGTTTAAGGGCCCAGTCCCGTATCACTTCATGATTCACTGAAACCACAGGAACAAATCATATGACTATGCATGTGCTTCAAAATAAAGCACAAATTAGACAAGTAAAATAATATATTACCTCATCCAATTTATAATTCAACCTGCTGCTATGAAGTAACTTTACAAATAATTCAGCTTTTCTGTGGCCAATAATTTAACACACGCACAAACAAAGACAGGTAGCACTGCTATTAAATGTGTCAGAAACAAACTCATAGCTTCTGTGAGAGACAAAAGAGAACCAAAATGTACCCAAACCTTCTTAATACAAACCTGAAAATAGAGGTTGCACAACCAGTGGTCCAAATCCAAAGAAATCAAATTTTCAATTTTCTTGAACCGGTCAAGTTTGGAATCATAATGGCCTCTGAGGAAAGGACATTTAAACTTTCCCTCCAAAGTGTCCAAATTGGTATCACATACAGGAAAAACACCCCATCCCACTATTCGGTCAATATAGGTATTGATTCCACAAAGAAGAAAGAGCTGAAAGAGAAGTACCATGCCTGGCTTCATGTCCCTCCTAGCAGGCAGAGTCTAGCAAAAGATAAAGGATAAAGAAAATACTAGTTGCAAAACAGATCAACATAAACTGGATGAACATATGCAAACGACATGCTTATGACTAAGGTTTATCTATTTAAAAACAAACCCTAATTCAGGTATGTACCAGGTATGTGATTTTTACCATTATGTTGGTGGACAATGTCGTGCTGTGTATTTTATTTCAGCTGATTTTATGAATTCTTGTATTTGCTTTTCATTTTTTATTTCTAGGTATTAAATTATTTTATTATTAACAAATATTTGGAATATTAGAGTCAACAGAACATTTAAAAACAAATAAACAAACAAATGCTGTTGAATTTGAGAAGACTGACTCAGTTGTCAAATTCCAGTAGTACCTGCTCAAATTCACTTCCAGGGCTAATTTGTGTGGCTCTTGCTCTGTGCAACTTTAGGAACTTCATCTATTCTGACTTCTATGTTGCACCTACTGAAGAACATTTCTAATTCTCTCCCAGTCACAGACTTCTCTCTATTCACTCAACGGAATTATACCGGTTGATAAGTGAATTGTTGCCTCCTCTTTCAAGTTAAAATAAAGAGTCCTTCTAACAAAGTGTGCAAGGGTAACATCAAAAAAGGACCCTGATCCCAGCAACATACTGGTAATTTTAGGTTGAATTTGTCATAGACTAGCCAAAAGTTTTTGTCTCATCAACCTGGAGATACACAAAGGGTCACTAATACTATAAGTACCCTGGCAAAAACTAGGCACCTATGACAAAACCTGCAAATCAAAAAGGAAGAAATATCCCTAAAGCAATGAATATATTTAAATCCCTTTACAATACTTTCTGTGTGAAGCAATTAATGTTCAAAAAAGAAACCATAGTGTTTACCATTTGATTGAATTAATTTGGAGTTTGTGGCTGTTCTGGTTATACAAGGCCTATCATTAATTCAGGAAAATGAAACAAGTAAGCAAACAAATGAAAAACCCTTCAGCTAGAATGTGGCACCCAACAAGACCTCTAAAGGAGACAATGTCACCCAATATCCCAAAGAATACCAGGGAATGAAGTGACCACACCATTTGAGGAAAGGAACCAACATATTCTCCTTATATTCATAACCAGTTCTAGATGACTCATGATGAGGGTTACTATCCCATCTATTAAGCTATTTTTTATTATAGCCTTATACTAGTATTCTTAAATGTAGCACCTGACTGCCTTCCAGACCTTACTGTTCTACTTGGCTAAAGTTAAGCAATATGGGTAGCACTTATTCTACACAGCTCTTTGTAACAGGAGGCCTAGGGCTCTTCTTACTTTAAGGGAGGAACAGCAGCTGGGAGAACCTCAGGTGGGGAAGACTACTCAGTATGGGTTGCAGAAGAACAGTTCCCCAGGGATTTATAGGCTAGGAGTGCCTGTTGCAGAGGTAGCTGCTCTGCAGCAAAACAATAAGACAGAGACTACATGGACAAC
>NW_017728886.1:152116029-152163032 GCF_001723895.1 Crocodylus porosus
GTGGGAGCACCTGCAGTGGCCAGTATGGGTAGGGTCTGAGCCTCCCCACTGAAAAGCAACCATATGTTCGGTTTACTTGCACTCTAACTTATAGTTTACTTTTAAGTAAATCGTGATAGTTAGAGCACTTCTGCAGGTGTCTTTTTCAATGTCTATATTTAGTCTTTATGACTTCAGGCAACTCAGTGGTGGTGGTGAGAAGCGTGCTTCGTTAAGATGGACTGTTCAGAGATTTTAGAAGTAAAAAGTAAGTATCTGCAGATGTGATGATTTTATCATTCAACCTTACTTGTATGTGCAGGGTGGAAATCATGTTTCTGACCGCAAAATTTTGTCCCTGGCAAATAGCAAACTTCTGAACAAGACCATAAACAAAAAGGAAGAATTAGGTGACATTAGCAAGACTATCTATTTTTTAACCTTGTTGTCAAAAGCAGCCAAGTCATATTTTGCTGAAACCTTTCAAGCAAATTTAGCCTGACCCTCACACCAACATAGAAAATTTCAGCCTATACAAATTAATTTAATAAAAGTCTACACAACTGAAAACAAGGATTTAGTGTAATGGTAAATGTTAAAAGCAAGCATTCCTACAAGCCACCTAAAGCACATATTGGTCTGCATTATCTAAGAGAAAGTTTCCTGGCTGAAATTAACTTACCAAGAAAAGTAATTGCTAACCAACCTTGAAATGAAGTGAAGGAGTATCCTGAGCGAGAGTAGGTGTGTAGACATGAGCTTTTCAAGCAATCATCTTGTGGTCCAGGTATTTTTGCATTGTCTGAAATTCCATTCTTTTCAGTAATGTTTGAATATGCAAGACATTCAGGTGAGAAATGAAAGCACATCTCATACTGCTGCTCATCTGAATACCATGGTAGTTTAATTATCTACCAAGAGAAGAATCTGTTATCTGAAAGGCTGAGCACTCTACAAAGTCAAAACTTATTCATCTGTATACTCTAAAAGTTCAAAAAGCTGGTTTTAGAATTCCCCACCACCCCCCTACTTCCTCTATTACACATTTTGATCTCTCCTCGTCTCATCAGGGAACCCAAGACTGAAGCAGACAATGAGTCCCACACTCATCTCTGCATGGTTTAAAAAATTGTGGGTCTCCTGGAGCTTTAGTACCTCCCAGACACAAAGTTATCTTAAAGGAGCAAGTATGAATTTGATTTTAATCATATTGATTTTTTCAAATTCAAACATTTGGTCACATTTCTCTATAATGCTCCTGATATTAATATTTCTTCCAATCAGATGTATCGTTACTTTTTCTGGTTTATCAAATACAGTACTCAATATAGATCCTTAATTTTATAAATGAATACAAGTTATTTCATAAGCTTTGTACCCTGCTTGGATCCAAAAGTGGGATACAGTCCAAAATGAATGTCATGTGAAAAACAGTGGCACTGAAAACTCACAATGGATTGCTTCAATTTCTTTTAAATAACCAAGATTTTCTAATAGTCTGGTTTCAAACCTTATCCCTTTTAGGTTATTAGTGTTTTATCTAACAAAGAAGTGACAATATAAATATGTAACAGATTTATATCTTCTGTTTAACATTTAGTATGAAATAAAATATATCAATTATATAGAATAACCTGAATCTGCCATTCCCCAAGAACAAAGCCTTCTTTGAAATCAAGCTCAGAGCTCAAGCCCTACTTAACGAATAATATTGTTGTATGTGTAGAGAGAATATACAGCCTATTCTGTACTAAAGAGCAAATATTGAAAAATACAGTGCCTAGCACAATGGTGCTTTGAACTCTGGCTGAGGCCTCAGGGAACTACTATTAAGTAAATAATAATTACAGTGTAATCAATATTACATTGTACCTCAATTGTATATACATGTTTAAGGGCCCAGTCCCGTATCACTTCATGATTCACTGAAACCACAGGAACAAATCATATGACTATGCATGTGCTTCAAAATAAAGCACAAATTAGACAAGTAAAATAATATATTACCTCATCCAATTTATAATTCAACCTGCTGCTATGAAGTAACTTTACAAATAATTCAGCTTTTCTGTGGCCAATAATTTAACACACGCACAAACAAAGACAGGTAGCACTGCTATTAAATGTGTCAGAAACAAACTCATAGCTTCTGTGAGAGACAAAAGAGAACCAAAATGTACCCAAACCTTCTTAATACAAACCTGAAAATAGAGGTTGCACAACCAGTGGTCCAAATCCAAAGAAATCAAATTTTCAATTTTCTTGAACCGGTCAAGTTTGGAATCATAATGGCCTCTGAGGAAAGGACATTTAAACTTTCCCTCCAAAGTGTCCAAATTGGTATCACATACAGGAAAAACACCCCATCCCACTATTCGGTCAATATAGGTATTGATTCCACAAAGAAGAAAGAGCTGAAAGAGAAGTACCATGCCTGGCTTCATGTCCCTCCTAGCAGGCAGAGTCTAGCAAAAGATAAAGGATAAAGAAAATACTAGTTGCAAAACAGATCAACATAAACTGGATGAACATATGCAAACGACATGCTTATGACTAAGGTTTATCTATTTAAAAACAAACCCTAATTCAGGTATGTACCAGGTATGTGATTTTTACCATTATGTTGGTGGACAATGTCGTGCTGTGTATTTTATTTCAGCTGATTTTATGAATTCTTGTATTTGCTTTTCATTTTTTATTTCTAGGTATTAAATTATTTTATTATTAACAAATATTTGGAATATTAGAGTCAACAGAACATTTAAAAACAAATAAACAAACAAATGCTGTTGAATTTGAGAAGACTGACTCAGTTGTCAAATTCCAGTAGTACCTGCTCAAATTCACTTCCAGGGCTAATTTGTGTGGCTCTTGCTCTGTGCAACTTTAGGAACTTCATCTATTCTGACTTCTATGTTGCACCTACTGAAGAACATTTCTAATTCTCTCCCAGTCACAGACTTCTCTCTATTCACTCAACGGAATTATACCGGTTGATAAGTGAATTGTTGCCTCCTCTTTCAAGTTAAAATAAAGAGTCCTTCTAACAAAGTGTGCAAGGGTAACATCAAAAAAGGACCCTGATCCCAGCAACATACTGGTAATTTTAGGTTGAATTTGTCATAGACTAGCCAAAAGTTTTTGTCTCATCAACCTGGAGATACACAAAGGGTCACTAATACTATAAGTACCCTGGCAAAAACTAGGCACCTATGACAAAACCTGCAAATCAAAAAGGAAGAAATATCCCTAAAGCAATGAATATATTTAAATCCCTTTACAATACTTTCTGTGTGAAGCAATTAATGTTCAAAAAAGAAACCATAGTGTTTACCATTTGATTGAATTAATTTGGAGTTTGTGGCTGTTCTGGTTATACAAGGCCTATCATTAATTCAGGAAAATGAAACAAGTAAGCAAACAAATGAAAAACCCTTCAGCTAGAATGTGGCACCCAACAAGACCTCTAAAGGAGACAATGTCACCCAATATCCCAAAGAATACCAGGGAATGAAGTGACCACACCATTTGAGGAAAGGAACCAACATATTCTCCTTATATTCATAACCAGTTCTAGATGACTCATGATGAGGGTTACTATCCCATCTATTAAGCTATTTTTTATTATAGCCTTATACTAGTATTCTTAAATGTAGCACCTGACTGCCTTCCAGACCTTACTGTTCTACTTGGCTAAAGTTAAGCAATATGGGTAGCACTTATTCTACACAGCTCTTTGTAACAGGAGGCCTAGGGCTCTTCTTACTTTAAGGGAGGAACAGCAGCTGGGAGAACCTCAGGTGGGGAAGACTACTCAGTATGGGTTGCAAAAGAACAGTTCCCCAGGGATTTATAGGCTAGGAGTGCCTGTTGCAGAGGTAGCTGCTCTGCAGCAAAACAATAAGACAGAGACTACATGGACAACAGAGTGTCTATTTCAGTGTTAGCTGCTCAGTAATAGCACCGTAAGGCAGAACCCTACATAGGAGACAGGGCACTGCTGCAGCAGCTAGGCCAGCAGCAGCAGGCTTCTTTGATACTAACCAACAAGCTTATTGGGAAACGCCTGCAGGTAGCTGGGGGAAACCACCAGACCAGAGGACATAGTCTAGGAGCCATATAAACCCAGAGCCAGAGTTAGGGCAGTCAGTCCTGGCCCTGAAGGCTGAAGGAGGAAGATCTTTGCAATGAAATACCTGTTGCTGGGAGATTGATTGAGATCCCGCTATGCTTCAAGACAAGTTAAAGGGGATGGGGACTAGCAGGGGACTAGGGCCCAAAACTGGGCATTTGGGTATACAGCCTGGATGCTAAAGGTTTAGGTATAGCCAGAGTTTTTTGTTTGCATTTGTACAGGTGGTTTGCATTTGGAGCTACTGGGGAAGTAGAAGTCCCAGCCATGCCTGAAGAGCCTGGTCAGGGATGGGACTCAAACTGGGAGAGTAGTGCAGACAGGGCCAAGGGCCCAGTGCCCAAGCAAGACTTGAACCAGGGTCAGGGACCTGCAGCCCAGGGTCAGGGACCTGCAGCCCAAAAAGCAGGGCCAGGGGTCCAGAGAGTGAGAGACAGGGCACCATGGGCCCAGAGTGAAAACCAAGGCCAGAGGCCAGAAAATGACAGACAGGGGCCAGGGACCCAGGGTGAGTGATACAAGGCCCAGAGGTGACTGACAAAGCTGAAACTGAGAGAGCCAGAGCCAGATCAGTGGGATGGGGCTGAAAGCCTCCAGCCAGAGAAAAGGGAGGCTGAAGCTGAGAAGGCTGAGGCCTCTGCAAGGGACAGAATGGTATAAAAAATTATCTGTGAGCCATGGGAATGGCTGTGGAGGAGGTCAGATGCTGTGAAGAGCCCATAAGACAAGAGGTTCCCAGGGCCACATATGAGTCAGGAGACCAAAAAGTGGGAAGTTTATATTGGGACCTGCAGGAATTGGGAGGAATCTGGCAGTGGGAGGACAAAATGGAGCTTGCTGTAGGACCCCTGGGAAGTCTCCCTCTCAAAATTAAGAACAGCAAGACATGGCAGGAGAGGGGAGACAGCAGCTGTGTAACTACCAGGGGGCATCACAGCCAACACTGGTGTTGTTACACTCCTGTAGGCCCCAAGTATAAAACTCCTAATGTTCCCACTCTGTAATACAAGGCAGAAAAGTTCACAGATTTCATAGATTTCTAGAGTCAGAAGGGACCTGGTACATCATCAGGTCTGACCCCCTGCTCCAGGCAGGAAAGAGCGCCAGGGTTAGGTAACCCCAGCCAGATGCCTGTCTAATTTCCTCTTGAACACCTCCAGGGTAGGGGAAAGCACCACCTCCCTTGTGAGCCCATTCCAGATTTTAGTGACCCTTAACATAAAGAATGTATTCCTTATGTCCAAGCTAAATCTGTTCTCCTTCAGTTGTGTGGCCATTATTTCTGGTAACTTTTGAGTGGCACCCTGGCAAACAGAGTGTACCCTATTCCCTGCTGGCCCCCCTGATGAGTTTGTAGGCAGCCACAAGATCACCTCTCAGCCTTCTCTTGCAGAGGCTGAAGAGATTCAAGTCCCTCAGTCTGTCTTCATAGGTTCTTACCTGCAAGCTCTCAACCATACGAGCAGCCCTTTTCTGAACCCTCTCAAGATTATCCATATCCCTCTTGAAGTGCAGCGACCAAAACTGGACACAGTACTCCATCTGCAGCCTCACCAATGCCGCATAAAGGGGAATTATCACTTCCCTAGACCTGCTTGTAATGCTCCACTTCCCTACCTCCCTTCTCTTTTTCAGTTAGAGTAATCTTAAGGGTTACTTATAAAAGCTAGAAAATAAAACATGTCAGGAAAAAATATTGATGTTAAGTGTTTCCAAATTAGGAATTTTCAAGAGGTGTGGATTAGCTGTCTGTCACTGTACAAGTGTTATTTTTAACTTTGCTTTGTCTCTTCTCCCTATGAACCCCATATGCTTTAAGTAAGCCAAAACTTTTGAGAATTCCCAACATCAGTCACTTTTGAAACTACTACCATTATGCCTGTAATACTTTAAGTTGGTGTGGGTTTCCTCAATCAGATTATGATAAAGAGTTGAAGTGTCTCATCCACCTCAAAATCAGAGGTTGGCAACCTCTGATCCATGGGCCAAATCCAACCCACAGAGCTTTGGGGCCCTAGTGGTACTCAGCAGCAGCCAGGGACAAGGAACTTTGCCAGTGCCTCAGCGGCATCCAGGTCCTAGCCTTGGTTCACAGACCCAAGTTGGGTCATTCTAGCTCACTACTGGAAACATTGCCAACTGGTGCCTCAAACTGTTAAATATTATCTTACTAAAGAACATGCAGCTTCTCACTAGATGAAGCAACTTCCATTTATTTTTTAAAATACCGACATTAACTTTCTGCTCCAGACTGAAAAGGAAACTAGATAACATAGATCGGATATAACCAAGCTACTAGTTTTTCTGTCTCGGCAGCAATGAATTGATTTGCTCTTATCAGTAACAGAAGCATTGTCAAGAGGGAAACTATATACATATAGGCATCCTACGTCGTAATTAAATTTTTAAAAAGGGAAATTTAAAACATTATTTCAAACTTGAGAGATCTGCCTTCCTATTTCAGGTTATATATTGAGATTAGATAATTGTAGAAGACAGGAAATCATTTAAGGAAGTCTTTTAAAACTATAAATATTGTCATTATTATGTAGGTGAACTTTACATTAATTATGTAAATATATTCTTAGACTTTGTGTAGGCTTAAAATGAAACAGAAGCATCTGTTGAAAAATGCCATAACCCTGTGGCAGCTGCTATTAAACCATTAACAGTATCAGGTTTCATTTAAACCAGATTTACCATTTTCTATAACAGCCCGTGGGAAAGCTAAAAACATTAGGCACAAATTACTGACAAAAGAGATCCTTAATCAAGCCATACATTTCATTTGGCTAGTCAGGTGCTAGATAGTAACCTTTGTGCTACAAATTTGAAAAAAAAATTGGCGGTAAGACTAAGGTCAAAGACAATTATCTATATTATTGAACAATTTTACAGTATAACCAGCTGAAATAATTGCCATATCTTAACAAATCTTTACTTTGTCGTCTATTTGTTGGAAGGGGCCATTACTATTTTCTTATAATCATTTAATAATGCAGTGTCCCTTATCCCAATGCCTATGCAGCTAATATAAGGGTCTTGACACAGTAGTCTTATTTTGCTTGCTATTTCTCATCTGGTAGATTTCAAATTCTTCTGGACAGAAAATTTCTCCTCTCTTTATGTTTATATGAAGTCCAATATAATCTAGCAAGGACCTCTAGTTTCAACTACAATTCAAATTCATAATAAAATGATTTTGCAACCCACTGCTGCCATTAGATGCTTTTCCACACAAGCTTGCTATGTTCTTCTTTACTTCATTTTTCATGCATTTTATTTTTCTTTTATATTTCAGCTATAGATTTTTGACTGAGGTGTGTCAGTTTGTGTGCAACATACTTTGAGCATCTTCTCCAATTGAACACACTCATTAAATTAAAGAGAGGGTTTTTTATGTGCTCTCCCTACTGCTAAACAGGAGAGTTGTAAAAAATCAGGTTTTCTTCTCATTTCTCTGTGCTAAATCTATCTGAGTAACTTTAAACAGCCATTACAGTATCTGAGCATCACTGATGGCCTGACGGACCAGTTGTCACAGGGTGGAATGCCCATAAAGGGAAGATTGTTTTAGTTCTAATTTCACCTAACTGGTTGCCTCCTAGGTGATGATTTTGAGACCTGTGATACCCAGCACATTGCACATAAGCCCATATCCACAAAGACATTAACTCTCATTGAACTGAGAAGGTATTCACCCCGTGAAGAGGAAAATGGAAAAGGAGTTTTCTCTACCAGTTGGATGGGAGACATGTTGGGTGATAATTGCTGCTGAAATTAGGGCTGATGTTTTAAAAGAAAAAAGCTTTAGGATGAACCAGTCAGCTGGAACAGATTTATGTTTTGATGTATGTTAGTTTTTCTTGGTTTTGAAAAGGGACGGAAGTTCTGCTTCTGTTCAGTGGTTAACTGGATGCCCCAGCAGGGTGGCCCAACTTACAACATTGCTTTCTAATTGTAATGTTGATATATAAAACTAATATTTAAAAACCAAATTTACATATTATTATGGGCCAATCAATGAAGTCCCCAGTTTTCACATTGTCCTTATCCAGGAAAAATATTTTCATTGGACTCAATGAAGTATAAAGAGTTTCTTACATAGTAGCATGGTACTCCCACTTTCCACTGCTATAAGTTACCCCCATGAAGTGTAGGATACTGAAAAATAAAAGCTCTGTGTGTGTGTGCGCATATGTGTGTGCACATGCACATGCTTGTACATTCATACATATATTTCCTGTAATTCCTCTTGTTCTGCAGTTAACAACATTTGCATTTAATTGATTTAAATCTTAGTAAACTAAAATTATCTCTTACTACTACTTCTGAATTCAACTGTTTTATATCACTGTTATTGTAATATATCTTACTTTCCCATATGCTGCAATAATTTCAACAAAGAAATCATTTACTTTAGGGAGAGAATGAATTCTATTTGAATATTTCAAATAACCTCATTCGGTTTGAGGCTTTTTCATTCAGCTTGTTTTTAAGTTAGACTAGAGAAAAATCTGTTTTTCTTCTTCATTTTTGTTTGTTTTTTTCACCAAGAGTTGAACTGAAAAAAAAAGTGCACAAAAAGAGACAACTTTTCCAACATCTACCACTTGATTATTAAAGACTAAGCTGAGCTAGAATGAAAACACAAAATACAATAATGTTTGAAAATGGAAGAACCTTGTGAAATAGTGTATAATTGGGGGCTAATCTTTCCCCATGACAATAATCTCAATGAATAAATCCTGTTGACACTCACATGCAGGTAGAAAACCTTCCAAATAGTTTGATAGGCACTGCCTCCTATCTCATGAACAAAAGAAACACAAATTAAATTTCATCCACCTATTTAAAATGAACCTGAATAACACTACATAGTTGAAGATATGGCAATTATTGCCAGAATGAATTGGGGCCTTAACAGGCAGAGTTCAGACCGTCCCTATTTATTTACATCATTAGCTGCTGGAATAAAAAGGCTTAATCTTGGAAAATGTTTATGTAACTGGGAAGTATATGAAAGGGCAGAGGAGTAGAAATGGATTCAATAAATAGAAGTACAAATAAAAAGTCAAATTATTAAGTTGAACAAGAGTCCCATACATCATCAAGTCCTCTGGAATGCAGAAACCTAGGGCATTTATACACATACTTTTTGGTCCCATGACAAGCCAGAGATCTGCTGCTTTGGCGCAGACTCAATTAATCGAGTCTGCTCCGCATGCGAGCTGACGTGCACTGTGCTGCATCGTATGCAGTTGTATAAGTGGTGAAATGCACCTCAGTTCACAGAAAATGGCAGCAGTGCTCTTTTGAACTAAAGTACCTTCGATGTCTTTTCTTTCAAAAGTGTGCCATCTCCACTTTCTCAGCGCTGATAGGCATTTCGCCGCTTATACAACTGCAAACATTGCAGCGCCAGGTACTTTTCAAAGCACCCAGCACCAGGTGCTTGCATGTGTATAGGTTCTCCTAAAGATTGAAAAGGGCTGTAGAGAAATTCTTTGTGCTGTAGAGACAAACAGGCAGCAAGTGATAAGTAAAGACTGGAACACTAAGAAGATTAGGGGTATGTAATGATATGCTCACACTCATTTTCATCATTGGTATTTTTTATAAGATTTACACAACTTATTCAGGAAATCTTATAAAAAATATAATCTTATAAAAATGCTGACATCTTGGACCATGGGTAAGCCTCACAGGAAGCAGGTTAGAGGTGTCTCTAAGTATGGACAGATGAAACTATTATAACTGTATAAAGATGGGGCTTACAGTGTGTCAGTCTATTTGTCATAACTGTTCTCTCTGTGGTCTTTATCCCTCTCTAAATGGAAGCTGAAACATGAATGTCTCACTCTTTTTTCACTTTGTGGCAAGTTATTGTGGTTTATCTTCCACACATTGCAGGATAGAGCAAATGGATAAAATGCTTACAGAAGATCAGATGATATGCATTCAATATAAACAGTAAATCCTCCCCATCTCCTTTTAATTCAGTATAATTATTTCATCTCTCCATACCTTAAGTGGCTGAAATTTTATTTTCCCTCCATTTGTTACTCTAACCTGATGTTACTACTTTATGCAGGTTTTTTCCCACCTCCTATGCTATGCAGAGCATTACTAAGGCAGCTGTTTGCAACATCCATAAGAAGCTAAAAACAGCCAAGGACTGGCAAGTGATAAGGGCCAACTGCCTGCAATCCCTTTTCTTTGATAACCTGACAGCCTTTGCTTTGTGTTAGTATAACAATGTAGAGGACATCCAACATTAACCCCCTTGAGAGGTTCTCACAGTGACACTGTACCAGAACCCACAGAACCCACTAAGGTGAAAGGGCTCCAGTTCACCCACCCCATCCTCCAGCGCCAGCTGGGAAACCTCTAAAATGATCTCCCTCTGCTCCCTTTCCCCACTCCCATTCTGGAAACAGTGAAGGGGGGGGGGTCCTCTCCCCACGGACCCATTGGTGACCTTCTGTTTGGTCCAAGGGAATCACTGTACCTTAGCACACTTTCTGTCAATTGTTCTCAGTTAAAGCCGGGAGCTGCACTTTGGTCTGCACCCTAATTGAACATGTGTCCAGGTGGTTCCCTGTGTCTGGGAGTTCCCTGTGTCCCAGCTGCAGAGGTGAACCATGTGCTGCCATGGTGGTGGGACTTGTAGCCATGACAACACGTTGGGTGCTGCTGCAGCTAATTATTGATTGCTGATTATTGTCCCTACCAAGAAGTACTCCAGAAGGGCAGAAAATGAGTTTCCTAGATGTCAATGTCCTTTACATGAATACCACAATCTGCTTCTATTTCAGCACCTATACCCATGCCAGATGTCTGCCCCGATGTGTGCTAATTAGCACGTGTCAAAGCAGACTCGATTAATCAGCAGCAGCCCTGCAGTTGTAGACCTTCTGTTGAGAGATACCTTAAGCATCTCCTAGCAGTGGCCCCATGGTCTCAGAACCTGCCCCCCCCCCCCAGCTCCATGCTCACAGAACACAGATATTAACTGAGTCTGCTCCAGTGCTCTATAATTACAGCATACAGGAGCAGGCATCTCACACATCTACCAGCACTTCTTAATCACAGACATGGCACCCACAATTGCAAGGCTAAATCTTCAGTGTTACTTCTCACTAGTTTTCTTCACATTTCTGTAAAGCAACTTCACAATTAGCCTCCTGTACCCAAGTTACCTGCGAAGTATTCAGAATATTTGGAATCAGCTAATGGTAGAAATAAGTACCTTCTGACTGCCCTCCTGATTACCTTCTGATTGCCCTCCTTTTTTCTGGCACCCTTTGCTTATATATACAGGCAACCGTGTAGAACCCTCTCTAGGTGTATGCCACATTTTTAGAAAGCTCCCATTGTGCTGGCAGACAAGGTTCTTTAGGTGAATCCGCTATTTTTTATTAGACCAACTTAAATAGTTGGAAAACAATTCTTAAGCAAGTTTTCAGGTTCAAAAACCCTTTGTCAGGCTGAGGAAGTTTCAGCAGTTGGTGTGTGCTCTTCCTGGAAGGAATGACAAGTAAAGAAGCCAGAGGCCGGGCTGGTAATTGCTTTCCAACTATTTAAGTTGGTCTAATAAAAGATACCAGATTCACCCAAAAAACCTTGTCTGCCTATGTCCTTAGACCAACACAGCTACAATCTACACCCACTCTGCTGGGATTTTTAACTCTCATTTTTCCTTTCCAGGTATTTTCTTAGTTCATTGTACTCCTGGTATCATTTTTTCTTAAAAATTCACTCAGAACCACAGAGTCTGGCAGAGGTTTGTTTCACTCAGTATCTGAGCTGTAACCGATCAGCACTGCCTAACGTGAGCCCCTTGCACAATGGTTTCCAACTGGCTTACAACAAAGCTTTTAAAAGTTACAATCTCCCACAAAGCCAAATCGCTGTATCTAAATATTCCTGAAGTTTGACTTCTGTCTGCTAACTAAACCACGTGTTCATTTCTAAAGCATGCCAAAATGTGCTTGACGTCTGATCCCAGTATAGACTACTTAGATGTGATGCTGTGCATGTTAAGCTTTTACAGCGATCAGCTACATAGCTCCTACACGATGCGTGTGATTTAACATTCATATACTCTAATACACAGTTGAACTTCAGTTACAAAAATCAGTATACCAGATCTAATGACCATCCAGAAATCAACATCTGTCAGGGCCACAGTACGTAGGAGAAAAAGTCACAACTGTATTATGTTAGAAAATCCCATCTACGGGCAATCAAAAGCTTCTTTTATGTTTTTAGACTGATCTGAGAAATTTACAGCTGGAATAGATGACAGTGTTTATACCGATAAAGTTGTTCTTGACAGAGATTGGGCCAGACACAAACTGAATATTCTGTTGGGCCCACAGTGGGGTAAAATATTTATTCATGAGTATTCCTGGAGTGAAATCTACTCCTGTGCAGAGGACCAAATATATGACCACTTAGGTCTTCAAGATAGTACTTAACTATGACTGAAGGAGTGTACAAGTCTAATGACAGATCTCTGAACATAAATGAATCTCACCTCAAATGCTGGAGCAACACGGGGGCCCATCAGTGTTATACGGCAGAATGGGGCTGACTATTGTGGTCTTAGACTGTTAAGAAGCGTTTGACCATTTGATTTTGAATAAAGAGTACATTCATAAAAGTGTACATGGATATAAATATTTATTTCTGCTTTAAAAAAATCATAGTAAAAATGATTCTAAGCAATTGCAAATGTCTGACTGAGCTCAGGACTTTCATTCAGCAAAAAAATGCATGTAGCAGCTTATCACCCCCACCACAAATGATTTTATCCAGGGAAAATTTAAGTGGCTCTCATTTTTAAAGTCCTCTGGCACTGTAGGATATTATTACCTCCTATCTTTTTATATAGTGTGTTAAGCTCTCATGTTATATCCTATAAAGCATCCTACAGCTAAATGCCATAAGCCATGCCAGGGTTTAGCTCATGAACAACAATAATAAAAAAAAGTTTGTTATCTAGTTTTCCTAATGATTCCTTGTTTTGTCATTATTAAAACCACTGCGATTCTTAAACAGATGCTGACATATGGAAAACAGGGTCTTTGAAGAAGTTGGTTTCATCATGTTTGAGGAATAAATACCTTAGGTCATGTTAATCAGTTTCTGCTATAAGAAGTTTTCAAAATATGCTGCAGGAGAGAAAATGGAGGACACGACTAATAATGACAGAGATATGAACTTTAGTCTTCACATGTATCTAATAATCTGAAGCTGAACATTTCAAAGGTTCTTTACCATCTTAAGTATTTAGGAAGCCTTAAATAAAAAATAAATTTGCCTCTTGCAGTGAAATCAAGCATCCTTTTTTCCCAAGCAAAAGACTTACAACTTATTAATTTTGTAGCTATATTTTAAAATGAGTGCCAGCCCCAGCTAGATGACTGCATGATAAGTGTCCTGAAACTTCAGGAAAAGGCACTAAATTTTTCACAGCATTTGTGTTTCATTTTCAGTGTAATAAAAATATGGTGCCCTTTTAATAATGAATAATAGATCTCCCAGTTTGATTTACATGCATGGATTAAATGTCATGTTTGAAAAGTTGCTGTTTTATTCATATTGGATTTCCCTCAAGTAAAACAAAATGGTACCCAGCTACTGTTATAATATTGCTAGTACCTTGCCACATTGATACATAAATATTAACTGGTTGATATACTCTTTAAAATCTACAGATCTGTGAATTGTTCTGTCAGCAACTGCAAGCTTTATATGCATATGAACTGATTTAGTACTAGCTAATGTTCGAGGTACATAGAAAAAAGTACACTTCAGTGCTGACTTGTAGAGCTAATACATCTTCACTGAAATACCACCCCTGGAACGTTGGCACTTGAAAGAACACATCACAGTCTTGAAATGAGTAGACACAGAAGTAAATGTCAGAATCAAAGGAGTTAAAAGAATAACTTCAGAGGGTGAAATACCAATGCAATGGTTTTCCTTTTTACCATATGTGAAACCAGTTCTTATGAAAGCTGTTGGACTTGGAAACTAGTTACTGAAGTAATTAACCTTGTAAAGGGGTTGCCTGAGAGTAGACTTACACATTATTATTATTATTATTGTTATTATTATTATGAAGCCACCCACCTTTTGCAATAACTGTTTTTGAAAGATTTGAACAAGGTAGAATAACATCACACTTAGGTGCCTAAATCCACTTACACATAATGGGCATTTATACATATGCTTCAAGAGGCAGCGGGTAGGGGGCTTTAATTAGAGTAATTACCATGCTCCAGCAGACTCGATTAATCGAGTAATTACAGTGAGTCAGAGCAGCCCCAATGTACATGCATAGGCACCCAGTAAGCGAAACAGAACCTTGCCCGTAGTCTTCCAAAGAGATTGGCCATTTTTTTATTATGCAAAAATCAATGAGAATCATGCAGCTTTCATGTAACAAGAATAAGAACAACAACAATAATAACAATAATGTTTGAAATACTCCCACCTAAATACTTTTTCCTTTGATAAATGTGTTTTTAATAGAAAATGTGTCTTCATGAAAAAAATACCTAAATTCCCCAGAAAATTCTAAGATTTCATTTAAAATTCAGACATGTTGGAAATAAGAGTTTTGTTGAAAGAGACTTTGATTAAGAAATCCTGTCATGGTGCTTCACTGGAATTATCATTCAGGTATCTTACGCTCCCGTCTTCTCTGTGGGCTAAGTTTCCCAGCCAAATGGCATCTCCCTTGATGCATTGTTTCAGCTTAGTACAAGGGAAAGCCACAACACATCAGAAAATATGAAGTCTAGCCAGGAAGTCCTTCCCACCAGCACTCTTGCAATAGGATCCCAAACTATAACTCCCATGAGACACCTGGGTGGCATTTCTTTTTTAAATTAGTTTTTCTGAAAATATTCTGCAGGAGAAAACATATTTCATCAACTCTAATTCATAGACTTCATAGATTTCTAGAGTTGGAAGGGACCTGGTAGATCATCAGGTCCAATCCCCTGCTCCATGCTGGAAAGCACTGGGGTTAAGTAATCCCAGCCAGATGCCTGTTTAATCTCTTCTTGAACACCTCCAAGGTAGAGGAAAGCACCACCTCCCTTGGAAGCCCATTTCATATTTTGGCAACCCTTACCATAAAGAATTTCTTCCTTATGTCCAAGCTAAATCTATTCTTCTTCAGTTTGTGGCCATTATTTCTGGTAACCCAGAGGGGTGTCCTGGTAAACAGAGTGTCCCCTATTCCCTGCTGACCCCCCTGATGAGTTTGTAGGCAGCCACAAGATCACCTCTCAGCCTTCTCTTGTAGAGGCTGAAGAGATTCAGGTCCCTCAGTCTGTCTTCATAGGGTCTTACCTGCAGGCCCTCAACCATACAAGTAGCCCTCCTCTGAACCCTCTCAAGGTTATCCACATCCCTCTTGAAGTGCAGTGCCCAAAACTGGATGCAGTACTCCATCTGAGGCCTCACCAATGCTGCATAGAGAGGAATTATCACTTCCCTAGACCTGCTCGTGAGGCACCTGCTGATGCAACAAAGAGTGCGGTTAGCCTTGCTTACTACCTCGTCACACTGGCGGCTCACATTCATTTTTGCGTCAACCAGGACTCCGAGATCTCTTTCCACTGTTGTGGTATTCAGAATGGTACCCCCCAGTCTCTAGGTGTGTTGGAGATTCTTCCTCCCCAGGTGCAGCACCTTGCATTTATCCTTGTTAAATTGCACCCTATTCTGATCTGCCCACTTACCCAGTCTGTCCAAATCTGCCTGAATTCACTCCCTGCTCTCCAGTGTGTTTACTCTACCCCATAGTTGAGTGTCATCTGTGAATTTGGACAAGGTGCTTTCAACACCTGCATCCAAATTGCTGACGAAGATATTAAACAGTACTGGTCCAAGGACAGAGCCTTGGGGGACACCATTGCCCACATCCCTCCAGGGGGAAACTGACCCATCCACCACCACTCTTTGGGTGCATCCTATAAGCCTATAATAATAAGCACGATATCTGCAAGTCTACACATCCTGGCCCCACGTCTTGTAGTTAACTGTAGGGAATTGTAGTTAGGTGCTACTGTTGTGACACACCTAAGTGAAGATTGTTCCAAGTGCCCCTTGAGCACAAATCTTTCCTTGTCTACACAAGAATTTCAATCACGAAGCTAGCTATCTTAAGGAAGCTACATAAGTGAAATTTACAATATAACCATTGGTACGTTACAACAGGGATCTGACCTGGAGGCGAAACAAGCATTTCAGCAAATGGGGCAGGGGTGGGGGGAGGTAATGCTGACTATTGGAGAGGGAGGGGAGGAGTGGATTCTTACCGGCCAGGACTCTCCACTGTCTTCATTTGAACAGTGCTGCTGGCATAACAGTAAGAGCTTGTGCTGCTGTAGAAGCAGAAGCAGAGACAGAGGATCTCCAAGAGCTGCTCCTGGTACTCTTTTCTCCCCTCCACACCTGGGGACAGGATTGTGCATCCTATGGCAAAGCCTCCTAGTTGGGACACTGTTGTTACCCAGATATAATACAGAGCATGGGGCCACACAGGGCTTCTAGGGACAGGAAGGAGCTGCACAGGGTTACCTCTCCTGTGGCAAAGACTGCTTGTGCAAAGGGGCCATAATGGAGCCCCCTCATGGGTAGCATCCAAGGCTGGTACCCCAATCACCCCACACTAGTTAGGCTACTGGTCTTATCTCCCAATGTAGGCAAGAGTAAGAATAATCTGAAAAGCTTTGTGTGTACACATATCTCCAGGAAATTACTTCCCTATGAAGTATGCAATAAGCATTTTTCAAGGATTTTTCTGTACTTCAGGCATAGGTCTGGCAGAATCCAGGAAGTTTAGAGGCAGGACAACATTTAAAAACAAAACCAAAAAAAAATTGCTAACTGATTTTTTTCCTTTCTTCCTTCCTTTCCTTCTTTCTAACCAATTAAGTTCAGGTTAGTATAGGTAAAGCTACAAATCAGTCCTTATTTCCTCCAAACCAAATTGCTTAACCCCTATACTAACCGTTAAAAGGATCAAATCATCTCTGCATGAATGAAACATTTGCAAATTTCCTAAGAACTTAGGGCCTACAAACAAGCTACTGCATGACAAGACCTAAATAAGGACTATAAAAGAGCCTTAGGATTCATAAGGCACATCTTATCTGTGTCTGATACATACATACATACATAGTTTTCTAACATCTGACTTTAAAAAAAATCAGCATCCTGCAATGTCTTGATGTTGCTGAAAACAGCATTCAACATGAGTTATTAGAAACCATTGTCTAACACTTAGTCAGGGGTTACTGGGGGAGGTGGGTTGACAAACTAAAAAGGAGGACAGTGAAGGAGGGAAAGAAGTGAAACTGGCAAGCTTGAGCACAGAACATTGATTAATGAACAAAAAACATTTTTGAAAGGTCGGGTGCACAAGTCAGACTAGCCCTGAGGCAGATCTAACTTACATGACCAGCACTTTCTGTACGCAGCAGGTAACCCATGCTGACACCAACTTTGCCGACATTACAGGGTTATTATTTTTGGAAGGATGTAGTGTTCTGGAACAATTTCTCTAATATATTAGTTAAAACCAAGCTTTCCCTCAACATCAAGCATGCACGTCTTAGTTTTCACCTTGTTTACATTGTACTCCGAACATTATTATACCCAATGAAAACACAAAACCTTATTCTTCATGTGTAAGTTCTTATTCCCTTCCATAATACATCCCAGAACAGCAACCTTGTACATCACTTCATTCTAAACCTGTCTCAATGTCCTGGGTTCTCCTAGTAAGATCTGAATATTTCTTGTGATTTTTTTTTTTTTTAGTAGGAATCTATTGTCTGGAGACTGGACTTGGTTTTCCTCTTGTAGACTACTAATTGTTTGGAAATGCAGAGACACCAATGAAAAAGAATGCTAATACAGTAGATTAAAGACAGTATCATCCAAACCTTTTGGATAGAGAACAAAGACAGATCTCTTAGATTATGAAACTAAATTTTCCTTGTCTGCTACGTAGTGATGAGGGATACTTTATCAGGTAATAATTAAACCAACCCCCAACTCTAATGTGATTTCAATGAGATTTTTACCTCTGTAAATTAGTGCAGAATTGAGCTAAGAACTATGAAGATAGCAGTGAAATGCATTCTATAAACTATTGATGGGAACCTGATAATCAAACTCTTTTTAGAAAGAGTAAGTATGTTGCTCAAAGCACCCTTAAGAAAAAAGTAACAACCTCACACAACTCTTGAAGTAATGGAGTAAGTTAGGTATTCTCTTTTGCCTGAATAGAGACTGGCAAAGAAACCAGGTCTAGCAGACTCTGTTTATAACTGAATCATTCTGGGTGAGAATAAGCATTCATGAAACCTGACTTAGATTTCATCAGCTTCATTTAAGGTGCTGAAACCTAAACCAGGAGTGGCATGTGAAGGCATTCTCCACTGCCAGGAGTAGCATGGGTAGTCTGAGCTAAGTAACTTGAGGCCAGTAGGGGAGGTAGAAGCTGGAGGGTTTGCAGTGGTGTTTGGTAGATCCACAGGGAGGGGTTGCCAGGTATGGGAAGAGAAGTCAGGAGGCTAGTAGCCTGGTTAGGGTCAGGGAGGTAGGAAGAGCACAACCTTAGGGCTGTGCTGTGAATGCATGCAGACATTCACTGGACTGGGTTAACCTATTTTCGATTGGGTTAACCCAAATGGATTTAAAGTTAGTTCCCTTCTTGAAATTAACTATCTTAGACTGGGCATGCCATTTTGGAGGGCAATTTAAGCCCTTTGAATGCGTACATGCCAGGGCATTTAGACTGACATCACACCTTGGTTAGATCAATCTAAAGGTAATGCTTATACATACCCTCTGAGGAGTTCCTTTTGTTATAAAGCACCTGCATAAAACAATGGTCCTTATCTGAAATAGCTTCAGCTTTGTATTAAAAATCAGGTATTGGTAATTTTTAACTGAGAGGTTTCATAGTTTGGATTGCAATAGGTAGAGGAGGAGACACTATTCTAAAACCAGAAACAGGGATACCTACTGTGATTTAAGTACAGAATCGCAAAAGTTTTTAAAATGCTTAAATCCCATTGAAGGACCAAAGGGAGGTAGGCATCTAAAAACCATTGTGGATCTAAGCCTTACTCATATCAGCAGACATTTTTCTGGTGGGCAAAGTCAGAAAGATGTTTTCCCACTACAAGGCTAGACAAAAATCAGATGCATATCTGATGCAACTAAATTAGCTGGTGAAATATCCTGAGCCCCTGTATAACTAACGTATCTTCCAGTGAGAAAGGAGAGATTGTTAGCTGTGTTAATATGAAGTTAGGTAAAAGGTAGGGGAAGGTGGCACCTCAGGCATCCAAATCTGCAAGCATGTGCAGTTTGTAGTGCCACAAACAGCACACGTTGCACATTAAACTGTGTGCCATGCTGCTAATTTGAAGCACTGGTACAAAATCTGCTACTGGGATTCTCTGGTAGCAAAAATAAACCCTGAGAAAAAAAGAGTGGTATAAAGAATGCCACAATACCATGTGCCAAAACAAATGGAGATGGAGAAACTGGCAGTCCAGGGCTACCAGCTCCCCCACCTCTGTGCATTTCAGAGCCGCTGTGCTGAGGCACCTTGTGCCCCAGTCAGTTGTGGGTGGCTGCCTGGGGCCCAGTGTGCCTTGTGACAGGGGCTCCACATGCCTCATCACAGAGACAGGGGACCAGCCAACTCAGAGCTGCCTGCTCCTCCATCTCAAAGCATACTGTTCCCCAGGCAGGTGGGGAGCAGCCAGCTGGTGCGCAGGATGCCTCGGCGCAGGGGGTCTACAACGTATGGAGACAGAGGAGCAGGCAGTCCTGGGCTGCCTGCTCCCCCGTCTCAACTTGCTGCTCACCAGCTGGCTGGGGCACAGGGTACCTCAACATGGGGGCTGTCTGCCAGTTAGCCCCTAGCTGAGGCACCCTGTGCCCCAGCCAGCCCCACCCCCACCCCTGCAGTGCATGCAGCATTAGGACACTGTTTCCCACTGCAAACCACTCAAGCAGGACTGTACACTGCAGCACAAAATAATGGCACAAATTTTTTCTGTTACTATATGTGCGGCTGCAAATGCATTCCCCTGCTCACGTGGATGCAGCCTTCGGGCTCCTATACACATGCAGAGAGGCTGATCCAATGCACTGTAATTTCAGCACATCGGAGCAGACTTGATTAATTGAATTACAATGTAATTACATCATAGCAGGGTAATTACCACACTCCAGCATCATGTGTATCAGTGTTCCTGCACTGAAAAATGGCAGCAGGGCACTTTGAACTAAAGCTTATTGAATGAGCTTCAGTATAATGTGCTCCGCTGCCATTTTTCAGCACGGGGACACTGATACACATGATGCTCCAGGTGCTTTTATTTAGTGTGGTTCTCAGAGCCCTTAGAGCTCTTGGAGCCTATAAATGCCCTTAGAAACTAACTGGTTCACAACGGCATATGTTTTCATAAACACCACCCTACTTTATCAGATACTATGATTGGACTCACAAAAAACAGGAGTTCTAAATAGAAGGGAATATAAATACAAAAGGATAGTGAGAGGGAGCACTGCTGAGATCAGTGAAGATGGGTTGAATACATCAGTAGGGATAAACAAGGCAATTAACCCACTGAGGAACACGTAGGTTATAAAAGCTAGTTCAGATAATGGGAAAAGAATCCAGAATTTCTACTGAAACCATGCTTGCCACAATCCAGTTTGTGGAAGACTTCTTTTCCCACAGTTTCTCATTTAAATTGTTTTTTAAAGTTTTGTTGTTTAAGAACACTAACTCCAACGTCAGTGACAGAACGTCCAGGGAAGTTAATGTGAACTGACACATGCTTTGGTGTCTTTTTGGAATTGATGTCAGATGCATGTCCATTCATTCTTTAAAACAGGGATTGCCCCATCTGTCCAAAATGGACAGCAGAGGTGCACCATAAGCAAGTGATGGAATACATGATGTTATTAGAGGAGCAGGTGAATGAACCCTGGATGTTATGATCTGCATTGTTTGATGAGGTGGGGGGGAGAGACAAACTTGCCCCCCAAGGCTGCCTTGAGATGGTCATCATTTTCCCAGAGGGGCTGGAAGTCATTAATGTCCAAAGGGTTGAGGGTAATCATTAGTATCCAAGGTATTCAAGCACAGGGCTATGGGTAATAGCCAGAGGGATTCTGCTGTCCTTAAACTGCTTATCATAGCAGTTTAGAACAAGTTCTGATTCTGGCTCTGTTGATTTGATTAGCTACAGTTTTGAGATTGTACTTTAGGTGTAGGAAGATATGCTTCAAGTCCCTAAGGTTTATATCCCAGTCAGCGGGACCACAGCAGATACAGCTGTAACAAAGAGCCTGGTTTTAGATGATGGATCTAGTGGTGTAGAGATGAAAGCTGGTGGCAGGGAGGTAGCTACAGCGCTCAATTAACTTCTGATACAATATGGTGGTGATGTGGACATTGAAAAAATTACCCACTTTCCAGTAACTTTCCAACAAGAAAGTCTGCTTTCTAATCTGCACTATGGTAATATACAATTTGATTAATTTAATGGTTCCTTTGCCTTCTTTGCATTGGACAAGCCACCTACTTCAATGTAATCAATGTTACTATGGCTTGATTCTAGCCTCACTGCCTGTTTTAGGATTATGTAGAGAAATACAAAAGAATAATAATGGTTAAATTGACTGAGATGCTCATTCCAGGGAGGACTATTTGGACTCAAATTCCAAAATTAACAAAGAATTGCTATGAAAATGTTGACTTCAACTCATTTTAACAGACTTGAAATGAAAAATTTTATTTTTCCATTTTACTATGATCCTCCATTTCAAAAGTTAGTTACTTCATACTAGAAAATGTCTGTATGTAAGTAAAAAAATGAAATGGATAAATGGTTGGCAAAAACTGCTGAATGGGAAATTTTTTCAAATTTCAAGATGGGAAAATTGTTTACCACTCAGCTCTAATAAACATCAACTGACCTGAATACAAGCTGCTTATCTCTAGGTTACCTGTCGGCTACCTGCTGCGTCTAACAGACAGTGTGTTCTCTCCAGAAATTTTCTTTTCTCAAACTAGTATCATCTCCATGCTTTTAGGAGCATTCTCTTCCCTAGTTGCCCACTGATATGAAAAAACTAGTGAAAAAGAGATAATCTTCCCTTCCCCTTATCTATTTGGGGATCAGCTGTTTTATACAGGCAGAATTCACTAGCCAAGGAGGGATGAATACACCAGACAAACACTCTCCAGAAAGAAACTGTTCAGTCACTGGAAAAAATGCATACTCTTGTAGACATATTAACAAGCTAGGAAGAGTTTGGCTTTCTTCTCTCTCCTGTGACTTTGTGAGGAAAGACACTGAGGCTGTATAATGCACACACCATTAGGTTTTGCAGCCAGGCAAAGGAAGGAACTCACCAGTCCTCATAAAGTTTTACAGAAGATTCAGAAGGAATAACCTCTCTGACCTCAACAGTGATAGCATTAGTGTGACTAGCCTGTGCTATGGTAATCTACAAGATGATTAAATTAATGATTCCTTTGCCCTCTTTGCCTTGGCAGAGTTTGCCTCTTTAAAACACTGCATTACTCAAGTTGGACAGTTCATTTCACAGTAAAAAAGAGGTGTCTCTACATTTATACTTGTAATTCATATCTGACATCCCACTGACTAAAATCAACTGGGTTATGTACTGCAGAAGTAGTATTCATGAATATTTGTTCAGATTCAGGATGCCTATTCTATTGGACCATGACTGCACAATACGGCAGGAAATTCACATGAGTAGGGCATTTCTTCATATGCATGTTTTTTCTTCTTCCCTACATGCAGAAGGTAGGTACTCACTGGGCAGATCTACACACGTTCCCGACTGCACAGTTGTTACTGTACAGCTTTTGCAAGAACTAAATGACTGTGCAGTAATTGCCATTACTGTGCAGTCTCATTGTCACGTGACTTGTTTCCAACCCTACGGTGCAATAACAACAAGCTACTGTGCAGTACACTGGCATCACAACTCCTGCCAACACTACATCACTTCAGCTTTTTGTGTAGATGCACCCACTGTTCATTATTTTCTATTTAATATATACTATTTCCAATCAGGGAGAAAAAAATTGATTTCAGACTTGTCTATACCACCTCCATACTGTCCACTACCTTCTATTGCAGCATGTAACATATACCTGAAAAGAGCAGTAAAGTCATGTTAGAGCAGCCCTAAGCACAGATCCAAGCGCTTCCCTCAGGTTCTCTAATCCAGATGCGCTTTTTGGTGCATACATAGGGCCTGCCATAAGGTGATGACTTCAGGGCTGTGCGAAGCTTCAGTCCCTGATTCAATTCAGCAGAGATTCAGCCCGATTTGGTGGCCAAATCTCTGAACCTGAATTGAATCAGAGGACCCTTTAATCTCTCCAGATTGATTCAGAACCCTCCGAATCAATTTGAAGCGATTCAGACAGATTCTGGTCCACTTCCTGGTCCATTGGGGAGTGCGCAGGGGGACCCCCCACCCCCTCTGGCTCAGTGACTGGTGCCTTCTAGGTCAGCGAGGGCACCTGGGGTGCCCCTGTCGCTGATAGCCAAGCCAGGGGGCATGGTGGGTTCGCTGCTGAGCACTCTGGAGAGCCCCCTGTGCCCCTGTGGGACACTCCATATGCCCCAGTACTGCAGAAATCACGAGCCACACCTGCTACCTCAAGGTATAAAGAAAAAACTTTTAAAGCTTTGTTTGTGTTCAAATCACTGATTCACCAAATCAGCATAAAATCTTAAGATTCGGATTCAGCCAAATCGAATCAGGGGTAGTGATCCAAATGAACCGATCGAATCATTGTCCTCGATTTGGGTAGAATCTGAATCCAGATCGAATAGGACCCATTTCACACAGCCCTAGATGCCACTGCTTCACTTCTGGGATTTGATGGGCACTGGGCATGAGTGAGGAGTAGAGGGGGAAATGGAGGAAGGGAAGAGAAGTGGGTGGTGGATGGTTCTCAGTTTGTACAACACCTAGCACAATGAAGTCCTAGTCCATAACTAGAGCTGTAATATAGATTACAATAAGAGTTTCTGTTCAGAAAGAGCGTTAGAACAATGAGCACATTCACAAAAATCAGGATAAGTTCACAAACAGTAAAAGAAGTTTACATGTGTTAGAAAATTTATTTGTAAACAACAACTCGACCATCTTTAGATATTAGATACAACGTTGAGCAACTGACACACAACAATCCTGCCATGCACAGCATGCTTAGGCAAGAAAATATGTGTGCCTTAGTCACAAAAGACAGAATAGAGCCTCAAGTGCTTGGGTTTATTCCAAAATAATCCAAATGCTGCTTTTTTTGGCAAATGGGGGTCAGTGAAGCTAAAAACTCACAGAAGGTTTTGGGCATTCATGTGTTTATATACACCCACTCTGTCATTTATTATTTTAAAGCTACTTTACCCAAATCAAATTACATAGCTGACAAGCTGCATAGATAAGAAAGAATAAAAGTTAAATTTAAAATTAGCTGACAACACTACATGATAAAGTATCTATTTGGCACTTTTAGAGTGAGTGATGAGAGTTACCTAGGGAAAAAAATTGCACCTTCTTAAATTGCACCTTAAATTATTAAATAAATTATGAAGATGATGGAACATATTAAATATATAAGCCTGAAGGAGAAAGAGCGTATGTGTTTTAACTACCAAAGCAAAGACAGCATATTTAAGAAGTGTTGCTTACTGTATGGATGCTGTGATTGAAACAGATCTCTATATCATAGAAGTTTCCATCGTGGCTTACTGGTAACGTTGTCCCGGCCCATTGTTGTTCCTTCATTTTGGACAAATGAAACACATTACCCCCTAAATGACTGAGGAAAGAAACCTTGAGGACGTAGCGACCTTTGGGTACTTTGTCTCTGACACCTCGTAGGCATTTTAATTGGATTTCAATGGGCTGAGGTGCTTTGGACCAGTCAACCTAAGGAGAAGGCTCTAGGTTACTGAATGAGGAAGGAAGCAAGAGTTTAACTATACAATTAGCAAGAACAAATTCCTCAAAAAGCCACCATCAAAAAGAAGACAATTATTTTTGTTGAACTTGCAATTATCCATCATTAAGCAATGATAATAGAGGAAGACACAGGATTTGTAATTAGAGAGGTCAAAAGGCAAACATGTAGATTGCAGTGAAAATAGAAAAAATAAGCATTTTTTAAAAGCATGCTGTGCTAATGGAGTGTGACACCAGAAACCATCAGTCTGCAATAATAAGGCAGAGTTTGCAGGAAATTGACACCTATGAAAAATATAGTGTGCCTTTTAAGACCTCTATGATAGGTGTACACGATGATCAAGGCTAGAGGTACACAGTAAGAAACATGGCAGTCAATGTTTTTATATTAAATATTAGCCTTGCTAAGGCTATTAGTGCTGTACAATGTTATATACCTTCTTATCATAAAAACAGAAACTCTTAAAAATAGTAATCAAAGTAGAAGACAAGTAGAGTTAATAACAACTCCCCACAGGGACCTTTCTTCCAGGTCCAGACAAAAGGAAACAGGTACTACTTGTTCTTGACAAGATGTTCTTTGAGTTACAGAATGCTGAGCAAGAGGGATATGCCCTTCCAATATTTATTGTAGAATTTCAGTTTATAGCATAGATACTGGCAGAATGAAATAGACATAGGGTCCTAAGAATCACACAATCCTTAAAAGTCTCACCTGAATAAAGATGCAAAATCAGAACCAGGGTGGTGTATTCATTCTACCACCTCAGTAAATATTTGAGTTTTGCCTCAGTAAAACTAGCAGAATTAGGCCTATAATTGGTGTCTCAGTTTGGCCTTTGTATGTTAAGGCAATAAAAGCATTTCTAGTATAATTAAAAATGTATAACTATAAATCAGCTATGTTGGGGTTTTCTGTTAATTCAGTATGATGGCATATTTTCAATAAAGTGGCTACCTTGACTACTAGATTTAGTAGTCTCTGAATATAAGCCTACAGTTGCTAATAATCTCTTCTTTAATCCTGCCTTGGATTTATTTTGGAAGAGATAGCATATTTCCATATAGATAGAAAGCTTCTGGAATTAAATTAGCAGTTAAATAAACAGTTGAAGTTGTTAAACTTCTTTTGTTTTCCAATACAAACCATACTTAACAACTAATCTGAATGACAATTATTTTCAGTTTAATTAGAAAATCTTAATTAACAATGAAGATTTAACCTTAATATTTTTTGGTTTCTGAATCATATATAAAAAAAATTAACATCATGTGAATAAATAAGACAATCTTTTTAAACCTCAAGGCAGGATTACTGATGCAGGCAGACTTAGTTATTAAACACATTCTAAATTAAACGCCTCTCTGAATTTTATACTGAAATATATTTTGATAGTTTTGCATGCCAAATGTGACATTTTGTATTTTAGATTCATCTTCTGTAGTAATTTTGGAAATGTCATACAAACAAAGATTTTGTCATTTACCAATGGAATTACTATGCATGGCCGGTTAGCCATCTCTTTTCTGGCTCTTCTGGTTGTTTCAAGTCAGCAAGCCATAAAAAATCTTTATCTCTCTGAAACACAGCAATTTGGAAGATAATCGAATAGTGACTGGGGGGCAGAAACGCCAGTCTGAGGAATTATACCACAATCTCTCTTGCATTTACAACCTTCCTCAAAGCGAGCGTCAGTGGAGTAGGAAAAGGAGATAGAAGATTCATCATATCTCAAGCCCGTCTCATTTGCATGGTGGTATAGCTGCCTCATCTCCTACCGAAATACTTTACTTGGCCAGTGTTGACAAACTGTTTTGAAGAAGTCTGCCCATGCCCAAATGATTCACAGTTAGTAGTTTAGACTTCTATTCATGCTTTCCAGCAGAAGTAACTGTATACTTGATTTTAAACCTGCTAAATCCTGCCTTCTAAAATTATGAAAAGGGAAAAAAAACTCATGCAAGAGAGTCAATACAACTGATCTAGTCATTTAGCAATTTACATCAGGAGAAAGAGCACTCATGGAGAGACACACCTCCCAGCTAAATCCTGCTGTTCCATTTGATTCATTATTCACTTCTGCGAGGTTACCAAACTTGGCTACAATTTCCTCTTTGCAAGCACTCAGTGCTGTTTTCAATGGCTGACTTTCCACTCTGCATCAGATACAAGGAAGGGGAAAAAATAAAAAGAAACTGATTGTAACACATAAGTGAAAAGTGTTTGCCTTTGGAACTACATCACAATTTGATGTTTTCCTTAAATATATTATAAGCCTTGCAGGGACCAAAGGAGAATAAGCATATTCAATGCAAAGGAATGCCTTGCTTAGGCATAAGAAAGATGCAGTTCCATTTTAATGGCACAACTAAGATTTGTCAGTCTGTATCATGGGCTGACATCAAAGAATGTAGAGTTTCCTTCCTAAAATATGAACATAAATAATTTACTCTCATTGTATGGAAACTTGTGCTAAGACTGAAGTTATATATTACCAATAATAAAATAACATTTTACACTACTAATACTTCGAGAGCCAAATCCTCAACTAAAATAAATTGGAAAATCTTAAGGCTGTAGTCCTTTTTGTTTGCAGTATACATTGTACACACACATGAATGAACATGTGTATGTACCCAGACAATAATCCTTGGGGATTATCATTTCTTCTCTACCATCTTTTGCATTATTAAAAGAACATTTAAAAGGAATGGGGTTCTACTTCTGGGGTCAAATGAGCAGCCAGCAGGAGTTCCAGTGCACTGTCTAAGAACAGATTGGCACTGGCAGAAATGATCCACTCCAGAGAAGTACTGAGAGACTTTCTACTTTGTGAAGGGAATAGGCCATTCTAGTGTATAGGGGGAGTGGACATGCAGGCTGGCTGTTTCATATGATACTATATATTTCTCCTTCTTGTGCAGAGCAGAAGCTCTGGAGGTGAAGCTAGAATTACATTCACCTTTTTTGCACTACCAGGAAGTAGTAAGGAAGGGGCTCCTGCATTTCTATAACTGCAATTCTGTCAGGCTCCTATGAAGGCTGGGAGACTCCTTCCTGTGCACCTACATAAAAGCATTATATTAAAGGATCGCCTTGAAGCAACAAAACTTGCCTAGGCTGTTCCCCTCAATAATCCTCTTTTCTAATCATAAATGTAACTAGGCAGTTTTGTGCACAGGGCAGAAGCACTGCACAGAGCAATGGAAGTGGCGGGACCAGCAGTAGTGTCTGCTACCTTTTTTTTTTGCTTTCCCCTGCCCCCCCAAAGTAGGCACCTGGGGCTGATGCCTCTGCTGCCCTTAGTTATGTTACTGCTTCTAATTTACTCTGACAGATCTCTCAGTATAGACATGATTCAACTTTCTCACTCATGGGCAACTGGTGCCTCCCGAGTTGGCGGGACACCAGTGGGGCACAACCAGGGGAGATCCACCTGTGGCCAGCCGGCAATGGGAGGGTTGGGGGGAAAATCCCTCAGCAGCCACTGCCAGCACTTCTGCTGCTGGCAGAGCCAATCTCGGGGGTGGGGGAGGGGGACACTAGTGCTTTGTGCCCCCCCCACCAGCCGAAGCACTCACTGTCAGGGGAGGCACCAGTGCTCTCAGGGGGAGCACGTGCCCCCGCCCCCATTGTCCCTCCTACGTATTGCCTATGTTCTCACTCATGTTTCATGTACTGCATGGTGGGTATTAACATGACCCTGTGCTTGTAAAACTAAACTGACTCTGTTAAGAGAACTCTTAATAGAGAGGCTGCCACTACAGTTGCTATTGTACAGGAGCTGCCACTACAGTTGCTACTATAACTATGTACAGTACCAAGTACATAGTTACAATAGCAACTGTAGTGGCAGCCCCTCTACTAGTAAACTAGGGCCTCCTCCAAAGTCTTTCTTGCCGTATCCTGCATTGCTCCTTCCAAGTTCCAATCAAACTGGTAGAACTCAGTGGGTGTGTCTACACGTGCATATTAATGCAATACAATAAACTTGGGTGCAGTTTGCACCCGAGTTTATTGCTCCAAGGCACCACATTTACATGCGTGCCTAGGACCAGCACGTTGAACTGGGTCAGTGCAGCCCTGGCTGGCAAAGGGCCCAGGGGGTCAGCAAGCAGGCAGCCCCCGAATTGAAGTACCCTCAAGCCCCAGCCAGCCGCATCTGTGTCTACACATGCAGTGCTGCAGGGTAAAATACTCCATAGCAGGGTAGTACTTATATTTACAAGTACTACCCTTCTGCAGAGATTTTTAGTTTACTCCAGCCTAATAGCCCTGTCCATGTAGATGCCAAGATGTTTAGTGCAGATTGAATTAGTCAACTGTGCAGTAAACTTCTCATGTAGAGGCCCCCAGTTTCTATTTAGGCCTTGCACATACGAAGTTCTTGGATAGGTTAGAAACTGACATAATTACATCAAAATAGCATTAGCTTGGACCCAATTAAAATTGGCTCAGTGTATACTACTATTGAATCTTTTATTCAGAAAACTCCAGATGATATCCATGGGAATTCCATCCTAGTCAGGGATAAGCAGAGGGCCAGATTCTGCACCTGTTATGATAAGCAATATTTACTCACATAAGTAGCCCCACTGACACCAATGAGAATGGGACAGCATGAGCAAATGCTACTCAGTGGGCACCCAACTGTGTAGATGCTTTAGCAAGTACTAACTGACTGCACAGTAACCCCCCGTATTGCGCAGTCCCAGCAGTCCACGGGTCATTTCCAACCCTACTGCACAGTAGCAACAAGATACTACACAGCAGTTTATTGCTACTGCACAGCAACGTCAGCATCATGGTTCATTCCCGCCAAAGCTATATTGCTGTAGCATCTCGTGTAGATGCACCTACCAAGAGGTTCTAAGCAATTACAGACTTGGAGATTTCCTTTAACTGCAGTCAGGTCAACTTTGGCCTAATTTTCCAAAATGGAGCAAAGGCAAGTTGGTGCTTGAATTTTATTAGCTTATTCTTCCAGCAAAAACATCTGAAAAGTTAACTTTTCTTACCCAAGAAGAATGGTCTGTTTGGAACTTTGCACTTATTTAGTTGCTCATGATGGAAATTATTTCACTTAATTTGGTTAGAGCTACATTGACACAGGGGTTCATTAGGACACCCATTTGCTAGCAATTCAATTTAAAATTAAATACACTTTGTTGTTGATTTTATTACTTTTAAACTACTGTATCTATTGCCTTTATTAGCTGCTAATACACAATTATGAAGGTAAACAGTTTTCATTACTGAACATCAAACATTTAAATAACCACATTTGATCTCTTTTAGGGCTGAAACATTTTTCTCCTTGTTTCTCTAACATAGCTGGGTATTGGAGCCTAGTGAATAATTTACTCAATGAATTTAGGCCTCTTTTTTTTTTTTACTCATAAGTTGTCATGAATAGATCACAATTTCCTCAAAAAGGTATGTTTTGTTTTGTTTAAAATTTTCCTCTCTGATTTTTGTGCACACTATTTAATATCTTTATTGAAAGTTTGTTCATTAACCTTGAACATTGTGTTGCAATTATTCTGTTCTATGACTGCATGAAAGTAATTCATAATCAGGGGTGGGAGGTGATGAAAGAAGCCACTGGGGCTTTAAATCTCTCAGGAAGAGGTAGCAACTAAGCAAGATAAGGGAGAATTTAGAAAGCTAATTTAAGCTGTTCATTTCCAGAATACATAGGTTTGCCTGGAGAGTTATTCATAGGGAAAAAAATCTCTAAAATTTATTAACTAAGTGCAGATCAGTCTCATGTCCCATTTGCCCAAACAGCAGCATGCTCAGTCTTAGTTGCAAAGGTGCTTATGTTCATTATCTGGCTTAGTTCACTGCCACTGTGCCAGTGATCTGGCAGGAGTTTCTGCAAGGTCTGCAATCCTTCTGTGTCAGACAGACACTGTGATTATACCTGGTCACTGCAGAGGAACAATAAAGCCTGGAATTTTCCTCATACCTCCAATGATTTTACACCTAGTTAAGTACAAGCCAGAGTCTATCCCTAAGTTTAAAAAAACAAATAAAAATTAACTATCATGCAATAACATGAAATATTATGCTCTCTGGACAGCAAGTTTCTAAAGCTAACTTACAAAACACATTTTGCTATTTTAAGGATTTCTTCAGGAGTGGGGCAGGGGAGGGGAAGAAATACTATTCAGTGCAAATGTGCTCAGATACTAAAGAGAATTTGAGGAATTTGAGATGAATATTAAGTTTCAGAATAAAACAATGATACAAAATAGCCTCACTGCTAAACTATAGGATTTGAATCTATTGGGTTGCTATTTTCGTGAAGTGGCTGTAATGATCTTTGGCCATCCTGAAAACAAAACTTCTGAAGAGACTTCTGAGTAGGAATACCTCTTTTTTACTGAGAGTCTTTTAGCCTGCTGGTTTTTGGGGTGGTTCTTTACTTTATTCCTTGTAATTATAGGCAAGGTTTTGAAATCTGAGAGATTTCTTCAGGTAATGTCTGCCTGCCGTTAGCAGGAACTGGACTCAGTAGCTCTGGAGCTACCTTTCAGTCCTACATTCCTCTGATTTTTGCAAGAGCTAGGGCCCATGACTAGTAATGAAAGGCAGCAGGAACTGTGAGTGTATGTCACCTCTAAAAATCAGGCTCCAAATGTCCCAGGCTGGGTAACTAAAAACAGGCATTGCCAATCAGAGGCTTTTGAAAATGTAGGTCTTAATTCTTCTCTGCCTCATTTTCCCTGTTTGCAAACTGAAGGCAGTCCTACTTCCTGACTTGTAAAATCTAATTTGTTATCACGTGGAAAGCATAATCTTTGGATGGAACTTGCAACAGAAATGCAAAATATTTTTTACTTACCTCTGAAAAGCTGTACGGAATTTGCCGTGCAATATTTTCTTCTTGTGAGAAAGAACTTCCTTCTGGTGCTTTAAATCCTACAAGCAAGAAAATAGATGTATTTTTAATATTTTCTTCTCAAAAGTGCATTTGTAAAAGCTGGAGTTAATACCATTTTGCAAAGGTTTGCCTAAGATATTATGGCCAAAATTTTTCAGAGTAACTAAGAATTTCAATCACATAGTTGCCATTATTTGCAGTGCCTGCACCGAATGTCTTTTTGCCATGCTTATCTTATACTTAAGTATTATATTCTCGCTAATTCCTTGTTTATCACAGACCACTGGAGAGATCTCTGCTTTCTCCTTCTTTAAATCTATACCAAGTCCTGTATTACTGTAGCTGATATTAAATGTCCTGTAAGAGAAGCTGTGGCACATGTTGCATGGTGTGGGAGGTTACTTTTATGAGCATTCATTTTCCAAGCAATTCACTATTACAGAGTTTGAGGACTTAGAGTTATTTTGTACTTATACTGGCAAAATATATGCTGGAAAAGTCATTCTTCTATGGAACCAGCATCCATGGCATTCTCAATTGTAGGGGGCAGGACATCAATATAGTGGGATGGGAGTTCAAAGGACTGCAGTTTTGGACTTAGACAACAGCAGAAGTAGGACAGGAATAAGGAGCCTAAGGGTGCAGGCAGAAGTAATTATTTTTGCCTGATCTGCCCCTAAAAGCACTCTACAGCCATGACCAAACCTGTATGAGGGTTAGATGAAGTTGTTTCAAAACATAGTGTATTCAGTAACTTCTGTCTGCACTGCCTCCCAGCCTTGAACTGTTTTCAGAATGAGAAGGGGAATGGGACCGGGGGAGCTGGATTCCCAAGCCCCTCTTTGCCCCCTGGATCTAACACTGAACTTCTGTTTGGTCTAGGGGATTGTTGAAACTCAGAACACTTCCTGCAAAGTAGTCTGAATTAAAATGGGGAGCCGCACTTCTGTTTGTGCCCTAAGTCTCTTTGTGGATCTGACCCTTAGTGCTGATGTAGACAGAAGTTTCCCTGCCCCAAACTGTTTGTGAGGACAGCCCACTTGCACTTATTCAGTGTGTATCAAAGCCAAAAAATCAGGAAGGTTTAGTGTAGGCCTGAGCATCACTTCCCCATCCCAAGGCTGGGCTCAGTCTTTGCCTTGCATGTGCTTCTTGTCATGTGCTCACAGAAGCACTAAATGTGACATACTGCCTAATTTGAAGGCTTTGTGTGGACTCAGCAGAAGTGGACAATATGCTGCCTGGTGGTAACTCCTAGGATTGCCATCCAGGCAGGATAGGCATACCTGTATATTTGAGAAACAGGATGAAACCCTCAAACTCATTTCACACAAGACATCAAATAACCATAAGATTAGAACAATTTTCAAACACTACCAGTCTGGGTTTAAATTGAACCACAAACATAGAAGTAAAACATTCTAGATAACATTACCAATCTCCCTGAAGTATCAAATTCCCATGTTTATCTTTCTAAGCTTAATTAAATAAGGAATATTCAGAAAGAAAATATTAGTCTGGGTTACATACATGAACTGCACTGTGTTTTCTGTCTCTCAGTGGCTGAAATGGCAATGGGAATACAAGTTAGAAGCATTTCTTCTTGATCTCAGTAAAATATTTGTCACAGTGTGTCAGGATAATTTTTAAAAAGCTCTATCATCTACCTAATAAATTTGTTAAGTTTATTCAAATCTTATTGAACAGGAAAATGGCAATGAGTCATGGTTAATATTTCTTTACCTATGCTAGGAAATAAAATATATATCAAAGATTCAGTGCTTAGGGTCCTATTCAGAAAACCTCTGTGAGTCTGTAATACATCTTCTACATGATAAAACACAGGAAACTTGCTTTAAAAATGAATTATTCACCACCTTGTATAAATTTCCATCTTTCCTATTTGCAAAACCCCAAAGTCAGTTATGTAAATTTTAACCTACGCTAATTACCTCAAGGGTGTGCAAGCAAAAGGAAGGTAAAGGCAGTAGAAAAATAGACCTTTCCATCACCAGAACACAGTATACTGTAAGATTTTTTTTTTTTAAATCAAGGAAAAAATTGGTACATTCTCAAAAAATAAAGCTTCCCAAATGATTTTTTTCTAAATGTGGGATAATCATTGTTGCAATATTCTTTGAATCTCAGAATTACTGGCCCCGTTCCAATAACTTTTTTCCCAGTGGTATACTACTATTACATGTCTACCTAAAGCGCTCATTTCTCCTTGCAAATCCAGCATTGTCTAGACTACAAAAATTACCCTCTGATGACAAAGGGTGTCAACAATGAACATAGCTATAGTGATGTAGAATGTGGTTTTGCTCCAAGCACAGGCAGCAACATCCAATATAATTTCAGATGTGGTTTAAATTAGATAATCAACAGATAACCTCTATAGCATACGTGCGGCTAATTGTATAGTAGTTTGATCACACAACAACTCAGTCTAGTTCCAATACTGACTGCTTCTTTAGCCTTGTCCAAGTTACTTAATTGTCATCAGTTACCTGATATGTAAGATAAGGATTTGAAATACTTATGAGGTCTACTTTGAAGAATAATTAGACAAAGGAACAGTCTATTGATTTCAGAGGAAGCAGGACTTAAACTACAGAAAATTTTCAATGTAGTCTATCACTATAATATTGCAATAGTAATCACTGTCATTGCATGGGAACAAAAAATAATTTTACATAATACATTAATTAATGTTGGTTGATTTTTTTCACTGACAAATTATTTCAACAAAAATGGCTTTTTGATACTTATAAACATTTCCATTTTTTTAAGGAACAAAAATTAGGCTTGTTTTACTTGAAAAAGTGCAGAAAAGAGTCTCAAAAACTTATTTTCCCTTTCACTTGATTTTTTAAAAGAGATACCGCTTTTGACAAACCACATTAATAGCATAAAAGCACATTTCTGTTACTGCAGTTTCCCCACTGCATTTCAAGATAGTCTCATTTTAAAAGTCCAGCATGTAATGAAATAAGACTCAAGAAGGGTGACTATATGGGTCCGCCACCCAAACCTTATAAGTGCACAGGACAGGAGGAGCAGTAAAGGAGACTATATCAGACTTCAACCTGAGGTAGCACTATTGATCTGCAGATGGCAGAAAGGGGGAAGATCCCACACAAAGAACATTTGATTCTCAATCTATACTCTTAATCTGATTCTTAATTTACATCAGTGCAGTGATCATAGGACAATACCAGATCAGAACAGTGGCATATTACACCCACTGTCTCAACATCACACCAACTTTTTATTATAATGGCTCTCATCCCTGCTGTGCAGCTTAAACCACCAATATACCACTGTTGCTTCTGGCACAATTACTTTCAGTACCAGGTTTTTTGTTCCATGATACTGGTCCACCTCAGGACTCACTGAATACATCTAGTCTCATAGCTGAGTTCCAGGCTTGTAATGAAAATCGAACTGACGCTGCATAATGTTTTGTGTTGTGATTTAGGTTCAGCTTTGCCCTTTGTTAGCTACAAAACAGTTTCATAAGTTTATATCACAAAGAAGAATAAAGCATAATATTATGCATTGTACAGTCTACCAAAATGTGCTACAATTTTGCCATACAATCTCCCTATCCATTGGGGAAAAAAGGCTTTCTTTCCAAAAAGGAAGATATTTCCTGTATTTGAATGTAAAAATCAAACTTCTGGACATTTTAGCCATCCTTAACTGTGACAAGAACATTTTTTTAAAATTAAATACACTCTTTATTTTAAAATTTATATATAACAAAACATGAACTGAGTTTTACTATAGTGATACTGTATTTTTCTGTTAGTAACAGAAACTTTTAATGGCAAAGTCGCTCATTGTAATAGTTTTGCAAAGCTTAGCATTGTCCTGAGTAAATGACCCTTTTCTATAAAATGGATACTTAGCTGCTAATTAAACACTGTAAGGCCTACTATTGAATTTGGTGTATTAGAAATGCCTATCATGAAAAACTTAATTCAAGGTATTGCTTTACAGATTTTTTACAAATCAGAGCTGACGAAGTATATAACTTCAATGCAGCTCTGAACTTCCCTAAAGTTCAGGATTGTTTGGTTGTTGGTTAAGAGCATAACATGATCATAGTTTGAACAGATTAGGCAGACAGGTCATCTTGCTATTCATTCAAGAACAGGGAGGGCACTAGAAGAAATTCAGTTACATCTACTCTGGGGTCACTCAGGCATTCAAAGAAATATTTTGTGACTATAGGCTCCCACTCCAAGAATCTGCTTTCTCAGTCCTATTATCCTGTGTACTATAAAGAGAATACCCTTAGTGTCTTCAGACCTGTCAGACACCACCTCCAGCTCTTCTTATTCATGGGCATCGGCTCTACTTTGTCTCGTTATACCCCATATCTCTCATGCTCAGCACCACTCAGTTGTGCCCCAAGCCCCATTAGACCCCACCATCCCCTCACACCCCACTGAATCCTACCCTACCCACTCACTTCCACCATGAACACACTGCACCCTGCACAGCCTACTCCCCAGCACATCCCAACCTCCCCTAACACCTTACTATCCCCCTCACACTCCACTGTGCCCTATTCCTGCTCCTCTGAGCATGCAAATCTCACTGCTGCAGTCCCTCAAAGCCCTGGGATCCTCTTACCTATAATCTTTCTTGATCCCAACCCCTTAATATCCCACTTCACCCTCACAGCCTGCAAAGCCCTGGACATCGAGCCAAAGCTGTCAACTGGACATCAAGCCACTGATCACTACCCTCTGTGCCCAATGCTCCAACCAGTTTTCTATCCATCTTAAAGTCCATTCACCCAGCCCATACTTCCTTAGCTTGCCTGCAAGAATGTTGTGGGAAAACATATTAAAAGGCTTGCTAAATTCAAGGTGTACCACATCCACTGGTCTCCCTACATCTACAGAGCCAGTCATCTCGTCATAGTAGTCAATCAGGTTGGGCAAACATGACTTGCCCTTGATGAATCCATGCTGACTGTGCTCTCCTCCAACTAATTTGAAATGGGTTCTTTGAGGATCTACTCCATGATTTTTCCAGGGACTGAGGTGAGGCTGACTAGTCTGTACCCTGGATTGTACTTTTTCCCTTTCTTAAATCTAGGCACTATGTTTGCCCTTTTCCAGTCATCCAGGACCTCTCCTGGTCAGCACAAGTTTTCAAAGATGATGGCCAGCGGCTATTTGATCACATCAGCTAACACCTTTGGGTGCATCCCATCCTGCTCCATGGACTTGTATGTGTCCAGCTTTTCTAAATAGTCCCTAACCTGCTCTATTGCCACTGCTAGTTTCTTACTTCCTCCACAAACTGTGCTGCCTGGTGCTGTAGTCTGGGACTTTTGCAGCACATTATTCCAGAGCCTCAAAGTCCTTCATCAGCCTTAGCTGCTTTGATCCTTACTAAATTCCAATTAAGTGGGAATATTATTCTAATGTCTATTTTAAAGATGGAGAAACTGAGTACAGATGTTAGCTTACTGGCCTAAGATCCCATAAAAAGTCACTGTAGGATCTGGGTTTGAAATCTACCCCTGGGGACTCCTAGTTCTATACTTCAGTCACAATGCAATACATATACATAATATAGCCTGTGCACATCTCTACTGGTTAAAAATTCATACATCCTAGAAGTGTTTTGAAGTCAATGGAATTACACTAGCAAGAAGTTTGACCAATTAAACCTTTCACTATTGTAATAGGACCTGTACAAGACATCAACTCTAGCAAGGAACCACCTGCCAAAAGAATCCATGCACAATGTAGGGCATTGTGACTACAATGCTGTTCCAGCATTATTTAAAAACCAAAACCTGTGTTTAAGAAATGAAAGATTCTGGAGAATCCATTAGTAGTCCCAAGTTGTTTCCATTGTATTCATTTCTGAATATTTACACCTCAAAGTATGTCATGGATCAGCTTCATCTTCATCGCTATCAGCTGTTTAAACAGGTGCTCAGTGCTTTATGAAGTCACTTAAACTGGCAGCCAGTGCTCACTTTTAATGAATATTTGCAATTACTTCTCTCTTCTGAACTGAAAAAATAAACATACTCACTTTTATTCTGTATTAGGATAATGAGCCAGAAAGCTGACCAGTCAAATTACCTTAAACGCAGCAGCAAATACTACCATCAGTTGCAGTAGCTGTCAGATGCATAGCTCCAGTTTGACAGAATATGAAGGATTGCTAATTTCCTCATGACTGCTTAACTTCTATCTAAATGATTACATGCCTTAAACTTAGATTCACCATTTAAAAAGAATCACGAGGAAATGAAAGGGGTCTACGAAAAACATAAGATGTGCCATTCTGGGTCAGGCCTACAGTCCATCTGGCCCAATATCCTGTCTCTGACAGTGTCAGAAGTGAACAATTGAACTGGATATATCTAGATATCCACTCAATACCCTCCTTGGCATCCACAATTACTGGTTTAGAGATGTCAGATGAAACATCTCCAACCATTTGGTTCAATAGCCATTAATATATTTGTCATCCATGAATTTATCCAGCCCCTTTCTGTACCTGGCTATGCTATTTGCCTCCACCACTTCCTGTGGCAATGAATAACAGGAGTTAGAGCAAAACTACATGTAAGTGCTGACACCACAGTAATAAGAACCTTTTAATGAGGAATTATTTTTAAAAATTAGAAATACTTCTATAGTTCTTGAATCAGAGAAAAATAAGATCATAAGATCATCAAATGCAACCCCCTGCTCAAAGCAGGATCGTCCCTGTCTAAATCATCCCAGACAAATGTTTGTCTCATCTACTCTCTAAAAACTTCCAAGAATAGAGATTCCACAGCTTCTTTCAGATCTGTGCTTATATTCATATTCCATTTTTTCATGTTCTTAAGGAAATTTGAGTCTTTGGGTGGTAAGCTTTTAGTAAAAAATTGATATACAGCTTAACATGATTTTAGAGACTTTACCAATGAGCACTGGCCAAATAGTAAGGTTTCTGGATCATGATAAAATTATTTTAAAAACCTCTGATATCAACCCAGATTGGAACAAAATCAATGATTTTCTAAAGCTTTCTCTGAAAACAGAAGTTCCCCAAACCTAGAGCTGCTCAGAGAAATCACACATATGTTGTTTTAACAGCAGTAATGAAATTAGCAAGAATATCAGTTTCAATAGGTAGCTTCAGGGACTGTCAGAATCTCTCATTATTTGGTGGTCCTACTACATGGATTGTACCAGAGATCCCCATCCCAGGAGTTCCAAGCTACAAATCTCACCTCTACAGCAGGAAGCCTGAAAGTACAGAGACCCTCTTCCCCCAGCTGGAAGTTTTCAGGGTTTCCAGGAAACCAGAAGCCATGCTTCAATGAAAGTTGGGGCTCCCAGAGCTCTCAGGCTCCTACCTCCAGGTATGGCTGCCTGCCTTAAATCCTGGACTGTACCTTTCTGGTGGGTCTGCCATAACCATGGACCATTAGATGTGCTGCCTAAGAGTTAGAATCTCAAAGCTTGCAGGGTCTCTGGCTTTGGCAAATGAACTTGGCAGGACAGAAAGCCCTGGGAACACAAGCTTAACTGGGGGCTCAGCTCCTGGCTCCTTGGAGTTTCCAGATTCCATTAGAGCCCTGCCTCTGATTCAGTGAAAGTTAATTGAACCCAAGATATTTCAAACAAAAACTTTCATGCTCAGTGGACTGGTATTTTCCAACAAAACTTTATTTCCAACCAGCTACATTACAGACTGTATGTTAAGCAGAGAAACTGAAGTTTACAGTGCTCCTGATATCAATATGGACAACATTTCCAAAATGAAAAATGAAAGGTAAAAGCAAAGCAATTACTGTTTCATGAAGTGACAAGCAGCTGGAGGAAGATAAAATTCCTGCAGTTACTTGGCAATGGGGGGAAAAGATGGAATCAGTCTACATAGGTGAAAGAAATTAAATTTTCCTTCTCAATAATAGGTTAATTAGAACAGGAAGTATCATTCAGTGATTTAGAAGGAGGATAATCCTACAATTACCATGGTGGTCTGCAACATGAAAAACTTAGATTCAGGTTCTGGCTCCAACACAGATTTCCTGGGTGAAATTGGGTAAGTTGCATAGGATATGCCTATACTACAAGGAGAAAATCTCTCTAGCATCCTGCCTACCCATTCTGCCTTGCATGGTCCAAACCTGAATATAAAGTGAACTTGCTTCAGAAATGCATCTCCCCTCCCTGTGCCCCCAACCCCACCATGGCCATTGCTAAGTATGCTAGAAAAAGAGGGCTCAAGAACAACCACAAGAAGAGTTCCCAGGGCAACTTTACCACCTCATATTCAGCTTGAGCATATAAGTGGAAAAGGATGCATGGGGCATGCTCAAAAGCATCAGTGGGAGCATCCCTGGGAACATCAGTGCTATGGTAGTAACATAACCTTAGGGCCTTGGTGCACCTCACATGGTAAGCCGAACAAATGTTGATCAGCTTAGTGTTGTTCAGTTTAGTGGATCAGTTGCACTTAAGGTGAAAAACCATTGATCTTTCACCAGCACAGCAGTAATTTGACACTAGAGGCTTGGTAAGCAGGACTAGGACTAGGAGCTTGGGGCAAGAATGGCTCACTACTTGAGCTCTGAGGGGCCTGATCCTTTTTTTCCCTGGAGCCCACTGCACCATGCCACCCCCACCCAGGCTGCAACCTGGATGAGCATTGCCTGAGCTCTGCCAGGGATTGGGTTCCTCAGAGTGGAGGCAGTGCCCAGTCAACAGCAGTGCAGGGAGGAGAGCTCCCAAAAAGAAAAATAAATAAATAAAAGATTGAGCCCCCAAGACTCATTCACATGTCCCACTGGAGATGGGTAGCTGGAGCAGGGTGGAGCTCAGTGGCTGCAGCACAGCAGCCCAAGGCCAGTTCCCGCTGACCCCATGATTCACCAGGCTGTGCACGGTCCAGTTGCCAGATCCCTCTGCTTGGCTCACCCAGCAGCAGCCATATTTGGAAGGTGCCTGAAGCCCCTGACCCCCCATAACAGCTGGGTGGCTCCAGGCACAGAGCATAGAGCTCAGTCCTGCCCATCCAGGCTGGGACTGTACAAAGCAGGCAGAGACTGTTCCACTCACAGCTGCCTCCCAAGCCCAGCAGGGGAGGGAAGTCCAGTTCCTGTACCCCTAGGCCCCGGAGGGTTCAGGGGCTTCAGGCACCTGCCAACTGCAGCCACTGCCAGGTGAGTCGGGTGGGGGGAGACAGCGGCTCAAACCCACACAGTCTGGCAATATGCAGGGTCAGCAAGAACTGACCTCAGGCTGCTGCACTGTAGCCACCGAGCTTCATCCTCCTCCAGCTGCCCAGCCCCATCAGGGCATATTTCCAAGTCCTGGGGGTGCAGGCACTGGGTGGGGGATGCACTGCAGTGGAGCACAAGGCTGGGCACAGGTTCAACTGTGGGTCAGTGGGAGGGGTAAGCACCAGCCTACTACCTTCCAATAGGCACTGCAGCCTGAGTTCAGCCTGGGTATTCAGAGCCACGAGCTGATCTGAGAGGAACCATGGCATCTGGGCACTCCAGCCCCACTGCCCCCTGGAGTCCCTGCCTTGATTCAGGAGGTGCCACTGCATGCTGGGAGGCTGGACGACTTCAATTTGGCAGAAGAGGAGAAAAATTAGGCAAATTAGAGATAATCCTGCCCTGGAGTGCCATAACTTTAAAATGAATGATGAGTGCTTTAAGCCACTTAAAAGGTCCTAACGTACAGCCAATCCAGGGGTTAAGAGCTGCAAAAGCTGTCTAAAATTACTGTGTAATAAGGCCCTTTGTCTTCCTGTAGTTTAATCCCCCACCTACAAAATGGGGATATTAGCACTGCCCCACCCTAAAATGGTGTTGTGAGGAGATGTGTATTAAATAGTTGTCAAGTACTAGATATTAAAGCAGTGGTTCTCAACTTTTTCAGAATTGCGGCACCCCTCAAATTCCATCTTTTAGATTTCACTTTTTCTTGGCTATGGAAAAAATAGAGAAATTCTTCTGTTGCAAAGAACTGAGGGAGACCACAACAGGTTTCTGACACTGGAGTCCTATTTGAAATATCTTGGTTTACCTTGTGAATCATGTGTAGGTGTTTGCACACCTAACAGGGCTAATACTCAACAGCACCCTGTAATCTCATTGAAGGGATTTTATGGTACACCAGGGTGCTATGGCACCCTGATTGAGAATCACTTTATTAGATTAATGGATACCATATTATCATCTTAGAAAGATCAGTGGAATAAGCTACCCAGTGTGTTCTTGAACTGCACTAGCTGGAAAAATGGAAAATAATTTTCTTGAATATCACAGTAATGTAAATATTTGAATAGTTACAAAAAACTTCAACTTAGTTTCAGCTTTGGGAAGAATTCAAGTATCTGATCCTACCAAGTACTTAAATGCACAAAAGACTTCTTCCACATAAGAAGTCAAAGGAGTGCCATTCTATGTTATCCAACAATGAAAGACAGGTAGGTGCTGTCTCAATAAAAATGATGTAAGCAACCATGAATCCAGTGGTTGTCTCCCCCTCCCCCCCACAAAAAATGGTGGAGGGGTAGAGAGGATAAACTCCATTTTGTTTTCAGAAATAAAAAAGGATGAAATCCATTCCTCTTGAAAATAGCACAATTTGTCCTGACTTTAGTGGGGATAGGATTTTACCTCATATTTGTTAAAAATTTGTCTTTCAGTTTAAGCCCTGAAAAAAAACTTGAGTATAGTGTAATTTTGTTTGCAAATCTGGGCCCATTTACTGCACTGGATTCATGGTTGCTTACATCATTTTTATTGAGGGAGCACCTAAGTGTCTTGGAGAGTCAGAATTTCATTGTTGGATCACACAGAAGGGCGACCCTTTGACTTCTTATGTAGAAGAAGACTTTTGTGCATTTAAGTACTTGGCCAGTTTCCATGGAGAACCCACGAGCAGCAGGGCCATGACAGTCCGGGGTCAGGGTTTCCATGGAGACTGGCCCAAGCAGTCCTGGCAGGGCATGTAGCTGGGTGGAGATCTGCTCCAGGGCTGTGGCCGGGAACTTGTGGCAGTGACAGCATGCTCCAGAGCCAGGGTCAAGCTGTAATGTGCTGCCTGCACACCCCACCAAGGCAAAACTGCGATCTGCTGTCTGCATGCTCCTGCTTGGGGCATGCAGGCAGCAGATCACAGCTCTGCTCCAGCTTTGGCCCATGCTGTCACCGCCATCAGATCCTGGCCCCCACTCTGGAGCAGACCCCCACCCCCCCAGTTGCATGTCCCACCAGTGCTGTTTGAGCCAGTCTCCTTGGAAACCCTGGCCCTGCACTGTCACAGCCCGATGCTCCTGAGATCTTCAAGGAAACTGACTGCAGTGGCATGGGCAGGGGCTGCTGGAAAATGGAATCCACTGTGGGCCCAATCCAGCCCATAAACTGGACTTTGCCCATCCTTGAAGTCTGATATATTTTCCTAGAACCTTCAAGATCTTGTTGGTCAGTGGCTGGACTTTATAACTACTTTCCTGTTCATCTCTTCTAAGAGCAAATCCTACATAAGCCTGAATAAGGCACAATGACTGACAGCAGGAGTGACTGGAAACCCTAGAAATGGCCCATTGACACATCATTTACATTTATATCAGAACAGGTATCCCCTGAGGAAGCCTACTCAGGTCACATCAGGTCCCATCTCCTCCCACATACCCAGTTCAGTGAGGGTTCATAGTCTTGCCCACACTCCCAGACACGGTGCATGGGGAAGGAAGCCTCTGTGCAAAGATTCTGAGCAAATGCTGTTTATCCACATTCTTCTCCATCCTTCTCAGCAACCAGTAAGGACTAGCCCGATTTATTTGGGGACAGACTTTCCTTGTTTGCTATAGATGTCTTTCTGCAACACTTTCCTACATCCTGCCTGGGTTGTACTCTAGCTAGGCTTTGACCCCAATACTATCTTACTAGGATGATTTTCCCTCGGTGCAGTTTATTTTTCCTCATTAGAAACAAATTTCATTAGGACTCTTTTAAAAGAAGTCAGTAAGGCTACACATTGGGCCACAGGAAACAGTATTTTAGTCCAAATTAAACATTTGCAAATAGGTTTAGCAGTATCATCCCTATCTTAAAAGGACATTATCAGACACTCCCTTGCCATACTTTTTGCTGAGCTGGAGACATTGCTAACTCTTGTATTTTTAAAGTAGAAGATGCCATAATTGTGTAACTTAACATTGCAGAGTTAAAACCTCATACAACCAATTCAAGAGTGTCAGGAATACCTCTGCCACATCAGTGATATTGTGCAAAGAAAAAGGTTTTTGGAGGTTTGGGTTTTTTTAACAAAATACACAATCAATTTTGAACCTATGAATAGGCAAAGAAATACAATGAACTAAAGGACATATAGCTGAAACATAGTCTTTTGCCACAGCTGTTGCTAGCAAAACTCTAGTATAAATCAGATGGTTCATTGGAGGGAGTTTTTGGCAGCATAAAAGGAAACAGTACCAACTCTACTGTATCTCACAATCTTGCTTGTAAAATTCAATTCAAACCTTTGCTTGGTATTTTTAACCCATGGGCTGCCATATTTTTATTTTCCTTTTGTTAATGCAAAGGAATGTGTGGGAGCAATCTCTTCTGCTCATTTGCTCAGCCTCGGGGTTAATTATTCAGTCTGGTAGATGTTTAGAAATACTTTGTTACACTTAAAGGCAAACTGGGTAGAAGTTTGTTTCAGGCTCACTTACGTTATGTCATTTGGATTAAATTAGCTAATCGTAAATTATGTTGGCTAAAGTACAAGTGCTAGTCTCTAAACCTACAGAAGGAAAAATAATGTTTTAAAAGGAAGAACTCATACGTTTCCTGTTTCAGTAATAATGTTAGAAGAAATTGACAGGAAAAGATCTTTCCTTAAACCAATGAACACAGATTCAAAGGACTAACAAAAGTTGCAAGTGCTGTGCATTTGTTGGCATCTGCTTTCAAGAAATTGTAGCACATCTATCTGAAAGGAGTAAGTGGCCTCAGGACTTCATCTATGAAGTTAATGACTGTACAGCAAGAAATGAGGAAGACTGTACATTAAAGAAAACAGTGAACAGTCTTTTGCATAACTAAATGTCTGAATAACAGTGACTACAGGATTTTTGGTTGATAATCTGATGATTTACAAAAGCACTTTATGCCTTTCTGTGGGAGACAGTAAGAGCATCATGAAGTGGAACTTATGGAAAGTAAGAACACAGATATTTTATTGATCTCCAATATTTCTGGTGGCCAACCCCAGAGTAGCCTGAATTTTTCAGTGAGCCTATTGTTAGTCAACTTTGCCTTTTATCCTTTCCCAATCCAAACAGTTACTTGAGCTAATTTCAGTTGCGAATGTTATTGCTGATACAATGCCAGAGTGGGATGGGATTCTAAAATGGAGAAGCATGAAGGAATAGAATTAAAGAGACAGAAAGGAAGGAGAATAAAACGCAGGTAAATATCACATCAGAGTGCCTGGCTCCTACAGTCTGCAAGTGATGGAGGGAAATGCTAAAAAATATGTTACTGCTGGGCAATGCCAATTCTTGTCATGTCCACCAACATTTTATCTCTACAGGAATCTATGATTGAGTTTACCAAGTTACATTAACAATAATATGATAGTTTTTCTCTTAATTGACAGGGGAGCATTGGAATCCACATGTAGTACAATATATTGATTTAAGTAGCTCTTAATGGTCACCAGTGAAAAGACATCATTGTTTTTTCTGTGGTAGATTGACTTGAATTAAATTGTTTCCTGCCTTTAGGGAAGGACTCAAGGTATTTCATGATGTTACAGAGATAGACAACAGCACAAACAGACGATATAGATCTGATGCAGAAATTATTGGGTGTGGTTCTTTGGTTTGTACAGTACAAAAAGTTAAACCATCATCAAAGTCCCTTCTAGCTTTATAACCTATACACTTTTAGATCTAAAATTCTCCCCTCAGTCACTGCCTCAGTGCTGGAGGTTGCCCTCCAAGCTCATATGAAATCCTTCTGTCATATACTGCTGGAATTCATTATTCAAATTTTTTTGTTAATAAAATCTTAACATGGGGCTGAAAAGAGCAGGTGGATTAGAAAAAGTAGTGTCCTTCATCCTACTGCTTTCCTGACATTTGAAAGAGCAAACACACATCTCGAAGGATCCTAGCAGGAAGACTGGCCTCTTTTCTGCAACCCCTGAGGAAGCATTCTGACCCAAAAGGTACATCCAGACAAGCGCGCATATGGCTCTTGCAGCATCTCGAACCCTTTTGAGACACTGCAAGAGGCACGTGTGGGAACAAAAAACTGTTCCCCGCACTGCAAGTTTGCAGCACAGGGACAGAATCAGACCCCCAAGGGGTCAAAAAAAAAAGCGTTCCACAGAATAGCAGGGCAAGACATGGTCCCAGACCATGCCCGGAACCAGCATGGGAGTCAGTCCTCCAGAAGAGATGCTCTGGGTTCTGGCAAGAGTATCTCCATGGTGCTTCTGCTGCCCTTCCACTGTCAAAAGTAAGTTAGGGACTTGGGGTCAGGGGGTTATGGGTGTTGGTGGGAGTGAGTGGGTGTGAGGAGTGGCAGGGGGATGTCAGGGAAGTATCAGGAGTGGATGGGGCTGTTTGGGGGTCTATTTGGAGTGGAGGAGGATGTCAAGGAGGTGTGGGGAGTCGCGGGGGCAAACGTCCCTGGGTGTACAGGTCCGGGGCCACCATGCAGGGCTGCAGGGTGAGAGCAGCTACAGTGAAGTTGGTGGCATGCGTCAGGACCTGGCCAAGCCCAGTGCAGCTCACTAGTCTGGCTTTGCACTGGAGCAGGTTGCACAGCTCCAGGAGATGTGCACAGGAGCTGCACCTCCCAGAGTCATGTGACCCACATTGGTGCAAAGCCAGAATAGTGAGCTGCACAG
>NW_017728886.1:152163867-152180420 GCF_001723895.1 Crocodylus porosus
TGTGTGTGTGTGTGTGTGTGTGTGTGTGTGTGTGTGTGTGTGTGTGTGTAGAGTGGTCTTTTGTTTTAATTGTGGAAGAACATAGATGTTCAGGTATTTTTAAAAATAGATTTGGGATACTGCTGCAGCAGTACAGTTGGCACAAGGGGTAGTGTCCCCAGACACCATTTGGCCGGGCCCCAGGAGCTCCTGTCTATTTGTATCTTCCAGAGATCATGAGCCTTAAGCCCCACCTAGTTAACTAATAGCTCTGTGTAGGACCAGAGTTTGAAAGATACAACTGATAATTTTGTGGGAGGGTTGTAGTTTTTTTTGGTGGGACAACTAAGGAAGAAAAGGGTAGGAATGATGTGGGAATGAAAGGTTCAAAATGTGAAAAGAAGTTCTCCAGGGGGGACACCAAGCAGAGCCCCCCAGGCCGTCCTCAAAGGCATCCAAGGGGCCAGTGGACGCTGCCCACTGGTGCTCTGCCCATAAACATACACGGACAAGGGAGAGGAAAGTGGCCCTACAGTCTCTGAGAACATCCCCAGCCAAAGCCTCCCTCCCGGTCAAGTACAGGACCCACTTGGCCAAAGGCAGGAGGAGGTTGACCAGGAGGTTCCGGGATTTGGTGGGGTTGCAGATGGGGTGACCAAAAACAAAAAGGTGGAGGGTGAAATTCAACTAGAACCTCAAGAGGAGGTTCTGGAGGTGGAGATGGAGGGGCTCCAGCCTGACGCACACAATGGTGGGCTCCATAACAAGCTGGCCCCATGGCAAGCTCTTGTGGGCTGGAAGACATGGAGGGGTGGGGACTGCCACCACACAGGGCCTGGTCAACAAAGGCAAAGGCATTGGGACAAAGGGCAGATTTCATCTCCCGGACCAGATGGCAGGTTGCACGTGTCTTGGGTAGACCCATGCACCAGACCAGTGCAGCAGGGTCCACCCACTCCCACCTATCATAGTCCAGGAGGTCTCCAATGTGGGTCACACCAGTCAGGATCAACCTCTGTCACAATTGGGGCACCTCTGCCATCAACACCTCCCGGTTGGGGTTCTGGAGGAAGGGCTTGATGAGCAGGTTGGCACCCCGGGCAACTGCGGGGGACCTGGAGGTCAAGACCGGCCTCCAGGCCCAGAGGAGGTTCTGGTAGAAATCTGGCAGTCCTCGCAGGTCCTGCAGGGAGAAGCCCCACAGGCTGAGGTGCTACCAGTCATATTGAAGCCCCCAAAAGTGGCAAAGGAAACTCCTCCCCAGGTAGTCCCATGCCATGTGGCTACCAACAATGTATAGCAGTTGCTGCAGGGCCTGAAGGCCGAACCCCAGGACCTGGCTGCACAGGTAGACTCCTGCAAGGGGAGACTCAAGACCTCTGCAGCAACCCAGTGCCTTCCTGGCCAGAAAAACTCCAGCGCCCATCTCTGGAGTCCCACCAGGACCTCAGGGGGCACAGGCATGGTGTATAAGCAGTGCCAGAGCATGGACAGGACTAGCTGGTTCAGCAACAGCACTCTTCTACACAGGGAGCATCATCTCAAAAGCCCTGCCCATGCCTGGAGCTGCTCCACCACCCTTGCCTCCAGCAGTTCTCTGGCGGGGAGAGGTCTGTGGGGGACAGGTAGACCTCAAGTAGACCAGTGAGCCCATGCTCCAGCAGATCCCATGAAGCACAGGTGGGAGTGAGCCCACCTGCCACCCATCACCCACTGCCAGGCCAAAGCTCTTGACCCAGTTGACCCGGGCAGAGCAGGCTGCTGAGTACAATGCCTAGCAGGCCTCCACCTGTGCCAGGACACCTGAGTCCTGGACCATAAGAAGCATACACTAACAGGACCAGCCACACTGCCAGCTCCCAGAGAATCAACCCCACCACCCACTTCCACTGGAGAATGAGGAAGGGCTCCAGGGCCAAGGCATACAGCTGGCCCAACAGAAGGCAGCCTTGATGCACCCCTCTCCTGAATGGGGTGGGCTCTGTCACAGTCCAGTTGAGCTTGACCAAATATTCTGCAGAGGTGTACAGCGCCTAGAGAGCCCACACAAAGCAGGGCCCAAAGCCAAAGGCCTGCAGCATGCCTATGAGATACCTGTGTTCCACTCTGTCAAACACCTTCTCCTGGTCCATGGAAAGGAGAGCAAAAGATAGGCCCTCCCAGCATGATAGCTCCAGGAGGTCCCAGCCACCCCCAGGAGCTCCTGAGGGCTAGTAGCCAGGGCAGCTTTTTGTACTGATGGGGCCAGGACAGGGCAGGTTTTCATACTGCTGGGGACAGTACTGGTGCTGGCCCCAGGCTCTAGCTACCCCTGGCTACAGATCCAGGAGGAGCCAGGCAGGGTTATTTTGCCCCAAGTGGCACAATTTGCTCCACAACAAAGTGCATATCTGAGCACGTGCACTAAGGCAAAAAGCCCCAGCTCAAAATTGCATCACTTCTATTAGAGCTGCTGCAAACGCACATGCTTGAATGTATGGATGCTCCCTCAATGGTTAAAAGAAATCCTGTTTATTCATTGACCACTTCTAACTGTCCCTGTGAAACAGAACTTGGTCTCCTACAGCTCCACTTTCTTCAAAGCTGTCACTTAAAAGTATAGTTGTCTATACACAAGATAACAACAGATAGGTGCCTTGTCATGTATCACCTCAATATGTACCTCTGCAAGCCTTAAGAGGCTCTCAGAGACTCCCTTGGGCCTATCTTGAAGATGCCTAGTGTTGTGTGAGCTCCCATGACACTTATAAGATTATGAATGTCCCTCAATCCACCTCAGAAAGCTTAGAAACCTGAATGGTAAAAAAGAATACCCATAAATAGATTTGTCAGGTTCTTGAACCTACTGCTAATCAGGATTGTCTTTAGAGGGGTAATCAACTATTTAGACTTTTCAAGATGAAATAAGGTTCCCTGTGAGTTACGTAAGGTGTTAGGAGTTATGCCAATACAACTAATGAAGTCTCCATAATGTGGAGACATCCAATGGTCTAGGAAAGCCACAACACTCCCTGTTCTGCTAACAGGCTCCCTGTAGCCATGTCCTCTCTTGCTCTCAATTCAATTATTCCCCTACATAGTAGACATCATCCATGTCCCCTTTTCTCCATGCTCCACAGCCCCAGATTTTGTTTGCCCCTTCTATGCACCTCCTAAGTTTCACTGTATAGGGGAAAAGCAATTTAAGAATAAGCAGAAAAAGTGATAAAGGAGTTAGCAAGGGAGTTGGAGACAGACAGCAGAGCAGTGAGGCATTTCCTTCACCAAATTGATTAATCCAATAAATTTAATTGTGGAGATCTATTTCTGCAATGAAAAGATCTAGAGACTTACTTTTTAAAAATAAAAGCTTAGGTCACCATTAGTCATTTGGCAGCCTATTTTAAGCGCATCAGAGCCAATGAGCCATTCTCGTGTTACTAATTAAAAATGATATATTAATCAATTAATCTTTGCTCCCATGCACCAGACTTGGGGTGAGATTTTCAGAGGCAAAATGGTATGTTCAGTGACTAACAACTACCATTTTGCTTTTGAAGCCTCCACTTTGACAATGTGAATCCATAACCCAATTTCTCTTTCATTGTCTCTCTCATTTGGCTACAAAACAGCAAAAGAAAACCAGGAGCATTTTTCTGGATGAAAATGAACACTTCAGTTTTATAATTCAAAACCCCTTTATCCAATTAATCTCTTGCTCAAATCTTCCTTGTCCCCAAATTTAATTTACACATTTTAAACAACTATAACATGCTTTTCTCAAGCTTCTGGGGAAAGGAATTGGTTTATGAATCAAATTCACTTTCAGGCTTAACTATGGAGTAGCTACAGACACTTCATTATTCAGGAAAGAAGCAGCAATCAAGATCTCATTTTACTCATACTAAAATAGAAATAAGGGTATGCCTACTACTCTTAGTTTAAAAAAATTCCAGTGATGAGAGACAATATTCTTTTATCTTTTCAGTATATTTATCACTGGCTATCACTAGTGTATAAGGCTGACAAGTCAACAACATGTTATGCACCAAAAGATGAAATTGTCTTATGGTTCCTAACTCTGACCTGTTCCAGTGAAAAGCTGCCAAGCATAATTATGTCATCCTGAACATCTTTCTCAAACTGTACAATATACGAAGGAATCACTTCATCTTCAACCTCCTTGCAAAAGTCATGTGTTTTAGTGAAGCTGACAGGCATTATGGAGTCTGAAAAATCTTCACTGATATGGGCTGCATGAAAGAAAAGTGGCAGGTTATCCTTTGCCAAATGACATTTGGTTTATTGATTAGTACTTCTCGGCCAACATGCTGGACAGGTCAGCTTTATGGCATCGATTGATACCATAAAAAAATACAATGTATTATAACATCAAAACTTTTGGCAACATGCAGATACCCAATTTCATTATCACGAAACCTAATCTAAATAGTAACACAGGTTTAAGAAGGAAGAATTGAATTTTTTTTTTTTAAAACATTTAGTAACCAATTTACATATGCTAGGTTAATTTAACCCCCACTGTGATATAAAAAACATTGCAATCATGAGTGGCCTTGACTTACCAAATTATGGAAGAAGAAGAAAAGCTACTATTCTTAGGAATTCTTAGGAAGATTCAGACTAATACCAGTCATTGTACTCCCCTCACCCACAAGCAGACAACACTCAATACCAGTTTAGTAAATTGGATCCAATTCTGCTCTCATTTATACCATAGAAACTTCTCTGGCTTCAGTAAGATTACATGGGTGAGATCAAGACTGTCTCTACATGATATATTTACCATGTTCAGGAAGGATGCTCGCCTGGATGCTGAGCTGCTTCAGGTGGGCTGACTCCGTAACTGGAAACAGTGCTTGTGGGTCTGACTGGTTCTTGAAGTTGTCTAGTTAGCACTGCTCAGTGATAGCACCAATTAACCTGCCCTACATATAATTAACCCACCCTCAGCACTACATGAACACAGCTATGCTGTTTCCCAATCGAGGAGGCAGCCCATCTCAAGCATCTCAGCATGCATGAGGGTGTTCACTAGGACTATATGAAGCTTCGGTCCTTGATTTGATTTGGCAGAGATTCGGCCCGATTTGGTGACTGAATCTCTAAATCCAAATCAAATCAGGGGACCCTTTAATCTCTCCGAATCAAATCAGACCCCCCCGAATCAATGCGGAGAGATTCAGAAACATTAGGTAATTTGGACATAAACACAGCTTTAAATGTTTTTTCTACGTACCTGAAGGTACCAGGCGGCTCATCAATGCTATGATGCTGGGCCAGATGGAGCATCCTGCAGGAGTGTGGTGGTATCCCCAGCGCACTTGGCAGCAGACCCGGAAGTGGACCAAAAGCACTTCCAGTCCACTTCTAGGTCTGCTGGGGAGCATACTGGGGGGCCCCCCTGCACCCTCCCTGGCTTGGTGACTGGTGCCTCCTGGGTCTGGGGTGGGCACCCAGGGTCTCCCTGTGGCCGATTGCCAAGCCAGAGGGGCACAGGAGGACTGGAAGTGCTTCTGAGTTTGCTGCTGAGCACGCAGGGGGGCCCCCCTGTACTCTTGTGGGATTCTCCATCTGCCCCAGTATCACAGCATTCACAAGCCGTGCCTGGTACCTTGAAGCATGTAGAAAAAACATTTAAAGCTGTGTATATGGCCGAATCTCTGTTTCTCCAAATCAGCATCAAATCTTGAGATTCAGATTTGGCCGACTCAACTTGTAAACAGCAGTCCAAAACAACGAATTGAAACATTGCCCCCGATTTGGGCTGAATCCAAATCCAAATCAAATACAGCCCATTTCACACAGCCCTAGTGTCCACCCAGGCACTTGGTAAGCTTACCACACAATGCATTGTACAAAATACAATACTTGGCTCACTGGATTTATGCAGAGTACTGCATACCGTAAACAAAAATTTCTCCCATTCACCAAGCCCACTACAAAGAAGATACAAATTTAAATGTTTGCAATGTAATTTGATATGCTGCTCACTAAAATATCATCTCACTGATATTTCATGGAGTACTAATGCCAGTTTTGGGACACAAGACAGACAGGTATTTTGCTCATTTCCTCATGTTAGGATCACTAAGAAGTGACAGCAACCAGGTTCTCTGCATCTAACTTTATCATGGTCACCTCATTCCTCTGCAGAGTAATGTTTGGAGGTTTTTATTTCTCAGTTTCTCTTTCTCTGCAAGAAAATGCCATATCTAGTTATCTGTCTGTCTCTCCATCCATCCCAGAACATGAAAGCACTTAAAGATTTTTTTCTTACTCCCCTTTGAAGTTTTCCATTCTCTAATGAAGACCAGAAAAGGAAAGATAAAAAACTAAGGCTCTTAACATTTTCAGTTTTGCTAACTACTCATCTTTGAACAACTTTAATTGTTGAGTCTCTGAGTGATTAAATCACCTCTATGCCACCAACACACAGGATGCAGGGGGTTTTTTATATTTAATTACAAGAGGATACAAATTTAAAATCATGTTGGGGGAAGTGTACAGTAGATATAAACAACCGAAACTGTTACCTTAGGGTACATGGAATCTCTTCACATAGCATCTTAGAAGCCTAATGAAAAGTGATTTGACCTACAACTATTAAATGCAAAAACAAAACGATATTTAGATTTAAATTTACTAAAGCATTAGGGTTTGTCTAGAAGAATAAAAATAAAGGCGATGCCAAAAAAAGAAAACATTGCCAACAGATGCAGTATTGTTTATTTTCTTTACTCCGTCCGCGCTTTGTACAGTGGCCAAATCTTTATCTGGTGTAAATCAGCAGGATTGCATTGAACTCACTGCAATTAAGCCAGTTTTCACCAATTGAAAAATCTTGCCTATGGTTATATATTCTAATTTCAAATTCTGTGAGCTCAGTCAGGTTGCCCTTGCATGTCACAATGAAAATGAGAGCACCTACTCTGTGAAAGTACCTACTCTGTGAATGCACTGTGGTATCTTTTTGTTTTTCTAGTTAGTTTTATTACTTCCTTGCACTGAAACTAACGTCTCATTTTGTCTTTTTGGTGGACCACATTGGGCTTATCTATAGAGTGTGCTCTGGAAAAGAGTAAGAAGAGGGTAAGAACAATTTTTAAAAGGCCACTTGAGAAAACTACTAGAAATATCCAGCTAAATTAAGATTAAGACTAAGAGAATATTTGATGAAGAGCACCTGAAGTCACTTCAAAAGTACAGCTCAGCAACACAGAAAGGCAGTTCTACCAGTTAGGCCTCCTCTAGATGTTCAGGTAAGGGCATGATAGGCTCCGATGCACAATCAACATAATCATGCCTCCTGCCATGCCACACATGCATGGCAAAAAGCACAACTGTGGGATCCAGCATCAGATCCAATCATGCCTTATTGCTGGTACAGGCAGGGGAAGGAGAGGGGGAGGATTCCAATCCTGGACTCCCCCTGCACCAGCGAATAGCAAGCTCCCATGGCTGAAATTCCCACAGGCAATAAGGCTTGCAGCCCTGTCAGTACCCAATGTACTGCTGCAGCTATGAGTCTCACAGCTGATGAGTGCCCCACATTTTGCAAGTTCTGCAGCCATGGCCACACATGGTTCACCCCTGTGGTTGGGAGCCCCATCAGCTGATGGGGCTCCCATCCACAGGGGAGCACCTAGACACCCCACTATAACTAAGAATGTTTTGAGGAAGTATTCTGAGTTATAACAATCCCCTGGACTAAACAGAAGTTCACTGTTGGGTCCAGAAGGGAGGGGAAAGTAGCTGCTGGCTGGGATTCTGCAGCCAGTTTCCCCTAGCAATGACCTCCTACATCCTAGCCTGTGCTGTTTTCAGAATGGAAGGGGAAAGGGAGCAGAAAGAACTGGTTCTAGGGGTTTCCCAACTAGCGCTGGAGGGTAGGGTAACTGAATTGGAGCCCTCCCACCTGGAGAGGGGCTCCAATACACCTAACCCACATTCCGATGGGTAACAAAATCCTCATACCAAATTCCTTCTGTTCCCTTTCTGTCCTCCCATTCTGAAAACACTGACAGGCTGTCAGGCAGCATAGACACAAGTTACAAAAGATGCTCTATTTTGAAACGTCTTCATTTGAGCTCTCATGCAATGAAGGTTCAGATTTTTGCTTGACTGGGCATTTTTTAAGCTGTTTGCGGCTATGCATTTGTGTTTGGTCACAGCTACAGACTACTTTCTGTGGCTAGATCGGGTGAAAACTGTCACTTCTGTCACATTCTGTGCCTATAATGGTGTGACAAGAATGAACCACAAAATTATTACAGAATTTTTGTGGAATGACTTTGTGGCTTATTCCTCGTTTTATGACACTATTAATTGACTGAATATGTGGCTGGGGCACAAGTTAAGACATGATTAAATGGTTAAACACATCTTGGGTGTAACATGTAGATGGGGCATTAGAGACAGAAAATGAACTGGGTTACACAGCTCAAGTTAGCCCTTTTTATGTGGCATTAAAAACTCTGATTTTCCTCTCATCATCTACAATAGGTATCCATTTGCCTGACAGGATGGAGGAGAAATCAACACCCCATAGGCTTCAGTCAGAACTCAGGGCTCTACCTGTAAGGTTGTATAAAGCTAGGATTCAACCTTCCTATGGTGCTTTTAAGTACAGGTGTGAAATTCATCCGGCCCGGGAGGGTGGATGAGGGTTGTGGGGCTTGTTTCCAGGCTGGATCAGGCCCAGAGACTGGCCCCACACATCAAAGTCAGTGGACTGGGCCAGTCTAGTGTGGGCACCATATGCACCATACAACCCAAACTGGCCCTTCTGTTGCTTGCAACATTCTTGTTTTCTGGTCTAGCCCCACACACCACATGCAGCATACACCAAATCAGCTCTATGCATCAGATGCAGCACCTGGGGCTAGGGTCAGGGCCAGTGTGTCCCATGCAGCATGCAAAATCAATCTGAAACCCATGGGCTGGATTGGGCCTGAGTACTGCATCTTTGACACCCTGCTTTAAAGAAAAAGAAAGAAAGGAAACCCAGCATGCTCACACCAAGCTTAGAGCCATTCTTTTCTTCTGTTCTTTTTCTTTCTTTCTTTTTTTGAATATAGAGTGAATTACTGAGAAATGATGAGTAAACTATGCTTACTGTTCAGGAAAGATATTTTCAATATTTTTCTAAAACCAAATAAATCCCAAGACTAAAAGTGATGTTAAAATAAAGTTTAGGATAAGAGTATTTACTGTTAACTCAAGAGGAGAGGGATAAGGGAGCACAGGGGGATGGGGAGAGAGAGAGCAACTCTTAGGCCTAGTGGTCTGGGCACTCACCAGTCCCTACTCCAGTAAATATTTAAGTATTTTATACAAAGCAGTTCCAACAAGATGGACTATTCCCACGTACCAAGGGGGAATCCTAACCACTGCATTAAAGCAGGAGTATGCAACCTTTTCCAGCTTGAAGCCAAAATGACCCACCTTGAGTCAGAGGTAGGAGGACAGGCAGGTGATGGGACCTGGCTGCCATTGCTGCCTGTTCCTAAGGTGGCACAAGGGGAGCACGTTAAACTAAAGCCTGCTGCCAAATGCTGCCAAAGCCTTATACCGACTGGCCAGGTCCAAAGGTTCTGCAGGCCAGATTTGACCTGTGATCTGTAGACTGCCAACCTCAGGGCAACAGCACGAAAGGGGGACTCTCCCCCCACCCCCAACTTTAGTTTCATGCATCTGATCTGGAAAGAAAATGCTTTCCACCAAAATATTTATAAAATGTGACTTAAACCATTTTCTAAGAACAAACTATTTACTAAGAAAAAAGTAGGCATTCCTATTCCTAACATTTTCCATGCTTCATTATGGTGATGCCCATTAACACTGTACAGCAAAAGTATATGGCAGTGTACTGAAGCAGAAGGATGGTCCTGTGGTTAAAGTACCCACAGTATGGAAAACCTCCATTCAATTGTTTGCTTTGCTACAGACTTGCTTAGTAATGCTGGGCAAGTCACCTAGCCTCTCTATACCTGTTTCATGTGGAATAAGAAAACTTATCACCCTCAGAGGAGCATTGTGAAGATAAATAGATTAAAGATTGTGAGGCACTCACATACTTTAGTAAAGGGCCCAGCTATGTTCTGTAGAACTACACCACAAGCCAATATTTGCAACAGAAATAATGCTGGATTTACCACAGCAAAACGTGTTTTCATTTTACCCTATGTCATTACACGATAAAAGCAACAATCAACTCACAGCCTACTTTGATCTTATTCAGTAATGTGGAACTCCACATTAACATGTAGTAATACTGGGTTTGCTAAAAATCTATTAAAGGTTTTTGCTTACACTATCTGCATTTATTTAGCTATGGTAGTTGTACTTTCTTTTCCTTGCATTTACAGTGGGGCAGGATAAAGATTACTGATATGACCACTGCCAGTTCAAGGGATTTTGCTACCCTAGGGAAACTGAAAAATGATGGCCTCTTATAGAACAAAGTTACTCACAAACTAAATAGTCATAAACTATGTTGCTGTGGTAAAGTTGGATGCCCTAGGCAAACACCTGTTCTGTCTCTCCAATAGAGTAGATGTAACTGTGAGACAATACAGAAGCCCTTTATAGACAAGAGTAGAAAACACACTTGCATGCATGCAAAAATAAATAAATAAATAAAAATTAGTGTGAAGAGAGAAAAAAAGCATTAACTTGCAAATCATCCATATTCCCCGTTATCCAAATAAGATAGAGAGAAGCAGCATGTAATAGGTGTGATGCTATTGGTTTGTATTCATAGGGTGTTAAATGAATATCATAAAAGCAAAAAAACAAACAAACAAACAAAAAAAACCAAAGTAAAGCTGAGAGTTTGGAGTTGAAGCTTTCCTCTTGCATCCTTTGAAGAGAAGAGAACTGCAACTAAAAGTTGAATGCCCCTTCCCTGCAGTCACAATTTCTAACGAGACTGTGGCTAGAACTGTCTAATCTGGATGCTGCTGTTACAAAACTGAACCTCTTCTAAACACTTTAAATACCTTCTCCCTCAAAATAGCTGTGGTAGGTGGTCAGCGCCCACAGGAATAAAGCCACCTTTACATAGAGATTCATGCCTAACTCTGGTCCCAATATTTTTGGGTGAAATTCACTCCTCTGCAAAGAGGCAACCCAAAGACTATAGAGCAAAGTCAGTAACCATAGGATCCAGGGGCCAGATCTGCCCCACTGAGCCACTGGATCCACCCTGTGGTGCTGGAGGGTTCTAACTGTACCTATGCCTCTGCCGGGGCTTTGTGTCACCACCACGTCTACCCACCACCCTTTCCCCACAGCTGCAGCAAGTCCCCTGCTGCTGACATGCTGCCAAAACCCCTTGGCCCACACTGGATCAGAGCCAAGCCTGGGCCTTGTAAAGTGTGCTGACCACTACTATGGACTACTTAAGTCTTTCTGCGGCCTGCATTCATAAATAACAAAACATTTTGGCAGTGGTCTTATTTACTTACATTAAATTCAACAGTAATTTTGCCTTTAACTTCCAGGGGTTCAGACAGAGCCTCTTAACATTAAACTAAGAAAACATTTCTGAAATAATTGTATACTCTTTCTTTAAGTGAGGAGACTTGTTACTTACCAGGTGGTTCCAGTCTTTTATTTTCTTCATCTATAAGTTTTATCAATTCACCATAGAGAATTTTCTCCTCTAGTTTCACAGGCTCTAAAAAAACATCAAAAATGAATGTTTTCACCAGTAAAATTGAAACATAAGGCAATTAACCAACAAATAAGAAGCCCTTTTAACCTTTCAAAACCAAATGCAGAGAATTAAATGCTGTAAAAGTGATTACAGTTTATTTCAAAGTTATGAAAAATACTGTTATTTGAAAAATAAATATATGAATAATTATCCATATGGTGTATCCTGTTGCATAGCAGCCTAGTTTGTCTTTCTTTGAGGTGAAAATCCAATTGCAGTGATGAATGTATTTTTTTATATGCAAATGTCACCTGAATACTATTTCACTTTCTAATAAAAATAATTTTCTCTCAAATTCTTGCACTACTGGATTTATATTAAGCAATTAAGGACAGGTATACATGATGACAACACACTATACATAGCTTAAATTTGAAAACCTTCTGAATATCTCAGGCTCCCCATGAACGTGGTTGTTGTGGCCAGCCTTTTATCCCAAAATATCAAACAAACCTTTTTTCCCCTAGGTTTGTCCATAGCAGGGGTAATTTCCAGATTAACTCAAATGTTTTGAATAATACACACAAAATTTCAAAGTCGATTAAGGGATTTTGGATGCCCAATTTCAGGTGCCTTAATGGATTTTCAGAGAGCAGGTTTTCTTTAAGAATGTCTTAAGACTAAGGTGATGGCACAGTACAAAAGTAGATGTGTTGATGTTTTTTCTGCACCATAAGCAGGGTGAAATAGAATCACATACAGACACCTAAGTCCACTTAAGTACCTAATAGACAGAATAAAATATGAGCCCATCAATTTTGTTTGGAGTTACTGGTTCTAAGAACACCAAAGAATTTAGTAAGAAATGATATCCTGCTAGAGAATTTTATACAACTATTCTAAAAATAAACTATGGAGAAATACCACCCTCAATTAAATATGAAAGGTTTCTGAGGAAATTTCCAATGAGCCCTATTTCTCTAGACACACACTGCTTTTCTCTTTATTGAATTATAACTACTTTCTTCATAAGATAAAATCAAACAAATCCTGCTTTAATTGCTAGCTTTTTCTTCAGGAGTATTTTAGGAACCACTACACAAGATTCTGGGGCACATCTGGACTCAGAAGAAGCTAAAATGTATGCAAGGAGAACAAAGTTCCTTTCTTCAGAGGATAACTAGAGAAACAGAGATGTGGCAGGAGACAGGTAGTGGAATAGACAACAAAAGAAAAGGAGAGCCATAAATGTGTTTATTTTTGTAATGTACAGGCATGACATATATGGATATGAATCATTAATCTAAAAGAAATGTTCCTCTCCAATCTATGGCCTAGCACTGCTCTAGGCAAAAATGGTCAGTAAATAAATAAACTCATCTCCACGTAGCATTGTAACTGTTCTGTAAGTCTTAGCAGAACAAACCTGAGTGGACTACCATTGGAAATATGTCTCTAATAAATTTGGCTTTCATTGGCCTTTGAGTGACAGCTCTGGCAGAGGAAAACAAAGAAAAATTCAAAAGGACAACCATTTAGACATAGTCCTTCTCTTAGACACAGTCTGACCTAGTATGTAAATGTCAAAAGAAACAAAAAATCAGATGGACTTTCCAAGGGTTTTCATCTGTTCCAGATAAAACCCAAGGGACCATTTAAGATGTATATTATATAGCTAGGATTTCCTGTCATAGACAAGAGGCCTGAAAATAAATTGATTACATTAGAACTATGACACCCCCAAAAGAAGAGCTGGCTTGTATTTATATACTCACACACTTGTACACCTACCTCAGTTCCTTTTTCTTCTGTGAATATTAAATAGATGATGGATTTTTGAAGGTCATTTATTAAATGAGCCAAGCCACTGTCACTAGGAATAAAACCTTCCTCATAAGAAACTTGAGCTTAAACAAATCACGTGATTCAACTTCCTAAGGATCATACTGATATCCTATGACATTCTGGCCTCTCACATGGGGGTGGAAGAAAGCAGGGGGTGGATTTATACACAATCTGCCCTTAAAAAAGCTGAAGCCAAAGTATTAGGTGGAAATCATTCAAGTCTGATTTCAAATACTCTTATTATACCTTTAAACTTAGGTGCTCACTTAACTATCCTTTTAGCACCTGCACCAAGATGGACATTCAAAATATCCCAGTTAGATGTCTTGCATCCCTGCAGTTAATGAAGAGCCTCTGGAGATATCCAAGAGTAATTAGATTTAGGCGCCTCAAGTGTTCTGTGTATAGAAAAGATAACACAAAGTACCTCCAAAGATGGATTCGATATTTAGAGGTAACATCTTAACAGGAAATGCTAAAGCACATGGGCATCTCTGGACTCTCAGCCTTCTGTATGTATCCACTGTATTTCTCTGTTTACCTGCAAATCACAACACCTAATTGCACTTCTAGGACAGATGCACACAGCGTTTCTGAAGTCAGACAATTCAGTGTGTGGTGTTGATGCTCACATTTTGCCCAATAATCAAGTAGTTAAAATATTTGCCCAGTACATAGGAGACCTGGGTACTAGGCCCCCTTTTACCTGGGGAAGGAATTTTGAGAGGATCCACCAGGCTGCAGGGCAGAATAAGGAAGGACACTCTTCATGGGATAGACAAGGATGCAAGTTATGTAGTAAGACTGAAAGGAAGCAAACAAGACCTTGCTCCTGTAGCTTAGCAGTTAGTACAGGAATAGGCAAAATATGGTCTTCAGGCCAGATCAGGCCTGCCAAAGAATTTTATCCATCCCACAGTGGGTCCCTTGCCCTGAACCCCAGCCCAGGCATGGGGGGCAGCCCAAACTATGGCTCATGCAGCTAGTCCTGCTGCCCTAGGGTGCACAATGGGGCTGAGGTGCACAATGGGGCTGAGGTGATGCAGTGGCTAGACTCCACTTCCTGGCAGCTTTGGTGGAAGTGGTTCCTTCTGGCTGCTGCTGCCAGTGTTGCTGCCGCCACCAGACTGGGCCCCAGTGCCCAGGCACCCTAGCTTATCCTCCCCACACCCACCAGATGAAGGGCACTGGCAGGGTCTCTATGGAGACCGGCCGGGGACCCCCACAAGCAGGGCACACTCAGCCAGGTAGACAGGATGGCACTGCGGGTGGATAGAGTCTCGCATCTGGGAGTAGGACAGATGGGTAGGGCTGGGGCCAGGGCTGCAGGGCAATGACAGCACAAGGCCAGGGCCCAGGGCAGAGCCGCAATCTGCTCACCGCATGTCTCTGCAGCAGGTGCCAGTTCCATGGTCAGAGGCATGCTGGGAGTGGATTGTGGCTCTGCCCTGAGCCCCGGCTCTCCACTGTCACCACCCTGCAGCGCTGGTGGCAGGTCCAGCCTGCCTGTCCTGGTCTCAGACACTGCTCTCTGCCTGTCCACTGCCCCATCCAATCCCATCCACCTGGCTGAGCACACCCTGCCCAGACAGGCCCCAAGATGGTCTCCATGGAGATCCTGAGGCTGGGCTGGGATTGCTGGGTGGTAGCTGCACCCAGAGCCATTCAGGGAATTTTGGTGAGCTGCTGTCAGCTGGTGGGGGGGGCAGGGGCAAGTGGTGTGCTGACCTAGTCCAGTGCAGAAGAGGGGGAGGGGGTTGCTGACCCCATGAGCCATGACAGCTCACCAAGACTCCCTAAGTGGCTCTACAGCCTAAATAATTACCCACCCCTGGGCCAGGACATTCCTCTGGAAGAGCGGAGCCCTAGTTTCCAGCCTCTGCTTCTTAAGCACAGTTTGTAAATTTGTACATTACATTGTAATTGGTTAAAGACCAGAAATAAGCCTGGCAATAGTAGTCCAGAACCGTCCATCCTAGAACTAGGGGTTGTTTGTTTTGGTTTGGTTTGGTTTTTTTGCGGGGTGGGGATTTGTTTTGTTTTGTTTGCTTATTTTCCCTCTGGCCTTATGACTCTTCCAATCATATCTCCCCAGTGATCCATCTTCAACAAGAGGAATGGAGAAAGCTTTACATCCCTTATCTTTTCCTTTGGTAACACCAAAGACACCATATGTCCATTACAGAATACAGAAGACAATCTAGCTAGAGATGAAGAAAAGGGTGAAGTTATTTAATGTTTTTTTTTTACTTTAGTCATCACAAAAATGGGCAGCTACCAGATGAGAAGTTCAGTTGGCAGCAAAGGTAGAAGAGAAGGCAAACAGCCTCAAGTAATGGCAGAACAGGTCAGGGATTACTTAGAGAAACTAACTGCTTTCAAGTCAGCAGAATCAGATGGGAATCACCCTGAAGTACTGAAAGAATAGCTGAAGGTAATTTCAGATCCATCGGCTAACCCTTCTGAGAACTCATGGAGGTTGAGTGAGGTCCCAGAGGATTGGAAAAGGGCAAATATAGTGCTCATCTTTAAGAAAGGGAAAGAGCAGGATATGGAGAATTGCTGACCAGTCAGCCTGACTTCAATACCTGGAAAGACCATGGAGTATGTCCTCAAGGAATCTACTGTGAATCATCTAGATGGGAACAAGGTGATCAGAAAGAGCCAGTATGGATTCAACAAGACCAAAACATGCCCGGCCAACCTAAATTCCTTCTATAATAATGTGACAGACTGTGGATGTGGGGAGGACATTTGATGCGATATACCTTGACTTTACATAGCTTTTGACACACTCTCCCATGATATTCTCATTAACAAACTAAGGAAATGTAGACTAAATGAAAATAACGTAAGGTGGATACTTAACTGGTTGGATCATCATGTTTAACGAGTAGTCATCAATGACCCAATGTCTAGTTGAAAAGAGATAGCAAGTGGTCCAATGGTCTGTGTGAGAGAGTGCTTATGCTAAGCAAGGCCTAGCATTAAAAACAAGGCACTAAAACTCCCAGAATGCTTCAAGGAGGTTGAGGAGTCAGCGATTGACATTCTGGTAATCACTTTC